>NC_058080.1:473293313-473636574 GCF_014858855.1 Bufo gargarizans | reverse complement strand
CCATATATTATTGGACTCCAGGGCACTTCCTCATTCAATCCTATTTTTATTTTCATTTTACCATTATATTGCGAGGCTACCCAAAGTTGAATGAACCTCTCCTCTGCCTGTGTGCTAGGCCTAAATATATGCCAATGGACTGTTGCAGTGGTGGGTGACGTGAAGCCTCATTCTCTGCTATGACATGCAGACTGATTCTCTGCTGACATGAAGCCAGATCCTCTGTTACGGGAGCTCTCTCCTCTGCCTGGGTGCTGGGCCTAAATTTATGACAATTGACTGTTGCAGTGGTGGGTGACGTGAAGCCTGATTCTCTGCTATGATATGAAGACTGATTCTCTGCTGACATGAAGCCAGATTGTCTGTTACGGGACCTTTCTCCTCTGCCTGGGTTCTGGGCCTAAATTTATGAAAATTGACTGTTGCAGTGGTGGGTGACGTGAAGCCTGATTCTCTGCTATGATATGAAGACTGATTCTCTGCTGACATGAAGCCAGATTGTCTGTTACGGGACCTTTCTCCTCTGCCTGGGTTCTGGGCCTAAATTATGAAAATTGACTCTTACAGTGGTGGGTGACGTGAAGCCTGATTCTCTGCTATGATATGAAGACTGATTCTCTGCTGACATGAAGCCAGATTCTCTGTTACGGGACCTCTCTCCTCTGCCTGGGTGCTGGGTAGTGTTGAGCGCGAATATTCGAAAAGCAAATTTTTTTCGCGAATATCGCAACTTCGCGATTTCGCGAATATTTCGAATATAGTGCTATATATTCGTAAAAACGAATATTCGTTTTTTGTTTCCCCCCCCCCCCCCACAAAATTACAGTACACATATAATTGATTGTTTCCCAAAGGTCCAACAGCTCAGATCTTACTCACATTGCCTAGAAAGTGATTGAGGCGCGAATCTTCGTAAGGCGATTTTATTAGCGCACATGCGAATATCGGCACGTCCCAGAACAGAGGCAAAGGGCTTTGCATTCATACATTAGTGAATTGAGTTGCGAATCTTCGTAAGGCGATTTTATTAGCGCACATGCGAATATCTACACTTGTCCCAGAACAGAGGCAAAGGGCTTTGCATTCATACATTAGTGATTGAATTGAGCTGCGAATCTTCGTAAGGCGATTTTATTAACGCAAATGCAAATATCTACACTTGTCCCCAGAACAGAGAGGCAAAGGCCTGTGCATTCATATAGTATAGCACCATATTCGCGAATACGTAGAACTTCGTAAAATTCGATTTACGAATATTCGTATTTTTTATTTTACTTTCCACCTTACAGATTACATTGATCTGTACTCTGTCAACTACTGTCATCACCCCCCACTGTATCTCGATTGATTCCCAAAAGTCTCACATTCCCTAGAAAGTGATTGAGGTGCGAATCTTCGTAAGGCGATTTTATTAGCGCACATGCGAATATCTACACTTGTCCCAGAACAGAGGCAAAGGGCATTGCATTCATACATTAGTGATTGAATTGAGTTGCGAATCTTCGTAAGGCGATTTCATTAGCGCACATGTGAATTTTGCATAGCATATGTATTATGCGATAATTCGAATTATCGCATATGCGAAATAATAACGAATTTGAATAATCGCGAATATTTTACGAATATTCTTTCGAATATTCACAAAATTTCGCGAATTCGAATATGGGACATGCCGCTCAACACTAGTGCTGGGCCTAAATTTATGACAATGGACTGTTGCAGTGGTGGGTGACGTGAAGCCTGATTCTCTGCTATGACATGCAGACTGATTCTCTGCTGACATGAAGCCAGATTGTCTGTTACGGGACCTCTCTCCTCTGCCTGGGTGCTGGGCCTAAATATATGCCAATGGACTGTTGCAGTGGTGGCTGACGTGAAGCCTCATTCTCTGCTATGACATGCAGACTAATTCTCTGCTGACATGAAGACAGATTCTCTGTTACGGGACCTCTCTCCTCTGCCTGGGTGCCGGGGCCTAAATATCTGAGAATGGACTGTTCCAGTGGTGGCTGACGTGAAGCCTCATTCTCTGCTATGACATGCAGACTAATTCTCTGCTGACATGAAGACAGATTCTCTGTTACGGGACCTCCCTCCTCTGCCTGGGTGCTGGGCCTAAATATATGCCAATGGACTGTTGCAGTGGTGGCTGACGTGAAGCCTCATTCTCTGCTATGACATGCAGACTAATTCTCTGCTGACATGAAGACAGATTCTCTGTTACGGGACCTCCCTCCTCTGCCTGGGTGCTGGGCCTAAATATATGCCAATGGACTGTTGCAGTGGTGGCTGACGTGAAGCCTCATTCTCTGCTATGACATGCAGACTGATTCTCTGCTGACATGAAGCCAGATTCTCTGTTACGGGACCTCTCTCCTCTGCCTGTGTGTGTGCTGGGCCTAAATATATGCCAATGGACTGTTGCAGTGGTGGCTGACGTGAAGCCTCATTCTCTGCTATGACATGCAGACTGATTCTCTGCTGACATGAAGCCAGATTCTCTGTTACGGGACCTCTCTCCTCTGCCTGTGTGTGTGCTGGGCCTAAATATATGCCAATGGACTGTTGCAGTGGTGGCTGACGTGAAGCCTCATTCTCTGCTATGACATGCAGACTAATTCTCTGCTGACATGAAGACAGATTCTCTGTTACGGGACCTCCCTCCTCTGCCTGGGTGCTGGGCCTAAATATATGCCAATGGACTGTTGCAGTGGTGGCTGACGTGAAGCCTCATTCTCTGCTATGACATGCAGACTGATTCTCTGCTGACATGAAGCCAGATTCTCTGTTACGGGACCTCTCTCCTCTGCCTGTGTGTGTGCTGGGCCTAAATATATGCCAATGGACTGTTGCAGTGGTGGCTGACGTGAAGCCTCATTCTCTGCTATGACATGCAGACTGATTCTCTGCTGACATGAAGCCAGATTCTCTGTTACGGGACCTCTCTCCTCTGCCTGTGTGTGTGCTGGGCCTAAATATATGCCAATGGACTGTTGCAGTGGTGGCTGACGTGAAGCCTGATTCTCTGCTATGACATGCAGACTAATTCTCTGCTGACATGAAGACAGATTCTCTGTTACGGGACCTCCCTCCTCTGCCTGGGTGCTGGGCCTAAATATATGCCAATGGACTGTTGCAGTGGTGGCTGACGTGAAGCCTCATTCTCTGCTATGACATGCAGACTAATTCTCTGCTGACATGAAGACAGATTCTCTGTTACGGGACCTCTCTCCTCTGCCTGGGTGCCGGGGCCTAAATATCTGAGAATGGACTGTTCCAGTGGTGGGTGACGGGAAGCCAGATTCTCTGCTATGGAACCTCTCTCCAATTGATTTTGGTTAATTTTTATTTATTTAATTTTTATTTTAATTCATTTCCCTATCCACATTTGTTTGCAGGGGATTTACCTACATGTTGCTGCCTTTTGCAGCCCTCTAGCTCTTTCCTGGGCTGTTTTACAGCCTTTTTAGTGCCGAAAAGTTCGGGTCCCCATTGACTTCAATGGGGTTCGGGTTCGGGACGAAGTTCGGATCGGGTTCGGATCCCGAACCCGAACATTTCCGGGATGTTCGGCCGAACTTCTCGAACCCGAACATCCAGGTGTTCGCTCAACTCTATAGATAACCACACAAAGGCTATTGTCACGGAAGGTGTACAGGAAACAAGACAATGCAAAATGAATATATGACTCACTGGATCCAAAACTAATGAACAAAAGGGAGACCCCTGCATCAGACCTGGCTCTCTCCCTGTCTGCTCAGCCTATGCAAAAATCCCAATGGTAGATGATCGCATATCCACGTACCTCGACTATATACCACCTGAACACCCTACAATAGTGATGGGACACGACCAACGGCTCCCTACACTAGACACGGAGGGAGTCAGCGTCACCTGGGATCCAGCAAACAGAAAATCACAAATAAATGTACAGCACTTATCTTGTAGTAGGCAGGAAAATAGGATCAGCATGCACACACCATAGGAAGTTGTATAAGCCGCACGCTAATGCATTATGGGGAGGAATTAAGGGATGCAATCAGTCCAACTACATGACAGCTGAGAGAGGCTAACGAGATGAGGAACTGAAATTCAAAACAAAGAAAACTCAAGGAGGAGGTTCTGAAAGGCTTCTGTCAGAGCTTCTCAGCTGTCTGGTTGTGACAGTACCCCTCCCTCTGCGAGTGGACTCTGGACACTCAGAGCCCACCTTCTCAGGATGGGACCTATGGAAAGCCCTGATGAGTCGAGTGGCCTTAATGTCCGTCACTGGGACCCACATCCTCTCCTCAGGACCATAACCCTCCCAATGAACGAGGTACTGGAGAGAACCGCGGACAAGACGAGAATCCACAATCCTAGAGACCTGAAATTCAAGATTCCCATCAACCATAATCGGAGGAGGAGGCAAAGGCGAGGGTACAATGGGTTGAACATAAGGTTTCAATAAGGACTTATGAAAAACATTATGGATCTTCCAAGTCTGAGGAAGATCAAGACGGTAGGCAACAGGATTGATGACCGACAGGATTTTGTAAGGCCCAATAAACCTAGGACCCAACTTCCAGGAGGGAACCTTCAATTTGATATTCTTGGTAGACAACCACACCAGATCACCAACATTCAGGTCCGGACCAAGCACACGTCTCTTATCTGCCACACGCTTATATCTCTCACTCATGCTCTTTAGATTATCCTGAATCTTTTGCCAAATAGATGACAAAGACGAGGAGAATCTGTCCTCATCAGGTAAACCAGAAGACCCCTCTCCCGAGAAAGTCCCAAACTGCGGATGAAACCCATATGCACCAAAAAATGGTGACTTATCAGAGGACTCCTGACGACGGTTATTTAAAACAAACTCAGCAAGGGACAAAAAAGAACACCAATCCTCCTGATTCTCCACCACAAAACAGCGCAGATATGTCTCCAGATTCTGATTGATGCGCTCCGTCTGGCCATTCGACTGCGGGTGGAAAGCAGAAGAGAATGACAACCGAACCCCCAAGCGAGAACAGAAAGCCTTCCAGAATCTGGAAACAAACTGCGTGCCCCTATCAGAGACTATGTCTGAAGGAATACCATGCAATTTGACAATGTGATCAATAAATGCCTGCGCCAGCGTCTTAGCATTGGGCAAACCAGGAAAGGGGATGAAATGCACCATTTTGCTAAAACGGTCCACCACCACCAGAATCACAGTCTTCACCGAGGAACGAGGCAGGTCCGTTATGAAGTCCATGGACAGATGTGTCCAAGGACGGGAAGGAATGGGTAAGGGAAGGAGAGGACCTGATGGCCGTGAATGAGGGACTTTGTCACGAGCGCAAGTCTCGCAGGCTGCCACAAAACCCTCAACCGACTTACGAAGCGCAGGCCACCAGAATCTCCGAGCGATGAGATCCACTGTGGCTCTTGCCCCCGGGTGCCCAGCAAGGACTGTATCGTGGTGTTCCTTCAAAATCTTGTGTCTTAAAGCGAGAGGCACAAACAACCTCCCAGGAGGACAAAGATCAGGAGCCTCTGACTGGGCTGCCTGCACCTTTGCCTCCAATTCAGGAAAAAGAGCAGAGACCACCACACCTTCAGCCAAAATGGGACCCGGGTCTTCAAAATTCCCACCTCCCGGAAAACAACGTGACAGGGCATCTGCCTTCACATTCTTAACCCCAGGGCGGAACGTGACAACAAAATTAAACCTTGAAAAGAACAAAGACCATCTGGCCTGTCTCGGATTCAGACGCTTGGCTGACTCCAAGTAGGCCAGATTTTTATGGTCAGTAAACACGGTAATAGGGTGTCTGGCTCCCTCTAGCCAATGGCGCCATTCCTCAAAAGCCAACTTGATGGCCAACAATTCCCTATCTCCCACATCGTAATTTCTCTCTGCGGAGGAGAGTTTCTTCGAGAAAAAGGCACACGGTCGCCATTTGGCAGGAGAGGAACCCTGAGACAAGACCGCACCCACACCCACCTCAGAAGCATCAACCTCAACTATGAAGGGTAGAGAAATATCAGGTTGTACCAAGATGGGAGCGGAAGCAAAACTCTCCTTGATATTAGAAAAGGCCTTACGCGCCTCTACCGACCAGGAAGACAAATCTACCCCCTTTCTGGTCATATCAGTGAGTGGTTTAACAATAGAGGAATAATTCAAAATAAACTTCCTGTAATAATTGGCAAAGCCCAAAAAACGCATCAGCGCCTTCTTATTCTCAGGAAGCTCCCACTCAAGCACAGCGCGGACCTTCTCGGGGTCCATGCGAAAACCAGAAGCGGAGAGAAGAAACCCCAGAAATTGAATTTCTGGAACCGCAAACACACATGTTTCCAGTTTCGCGTATAATTTATTCTACCGACCTGACGTAAGTGTTCCTTATGAGTTTTGAAATCAGGAGAAAAAATCTAAATGTCATCCAAATACACTAATACAAATTTTCCTATTAAATGATAAAAAATGCTGTTCACGAAATGCTAAAAAACGGCTGGGGCATTCATCAAACCAAAAGGCATAACCAAATTCTCAAAATGGCCCTCAGGGGTATTGAAGGCCGTCTTCCATTGGTCTCCTTCTCTGACCCTGACCAGGTTGTATGCCCCTCTTAGATCTAACTTGGAAAAGACTTTAGCCCCAACAATCTGGTTAACCAGGTCCGGGATCAGAGGAAGTGGATAAGGGTCACGAATAGTGATACTGTTCAGCTCCCTGAAATCCAGACAAGGTCTTAAAGAACCATCTTTTTTCTTAACAAAGAAAAAACCAGCAGCAGCAGGTGACTTCGAGGGTCGTATGTGTCCTTTTCTCAGACTCTCAGAGATATAAGCACGCATAGCAACCCTTTCAGGTTGGGAGAGGTTGAATAAACGAGATTTAGGCAGCTTGGCGCCTGGGATGAGATTAATAGGGCAATCGTACTCCCTGTGCGGGGGCAAATCCTGAACTCCACTCTCAGAGAAGACATCCGAAAATTCAGAGAGAAAAGATGGTACAGTCTTAGTAGAAACCTCAGAAACAGATGTCGTGAGGCAATTCTCTCTGCAAAAGTCACTCCAACCATTTATTTGCCTCGCTTGCCAATCAATGGTGGGGTTATGTTTAGTGAGCCAGGGTAGCCCCAACACAAGAGGAGTAGGTAATCCGCTAAGGATGAAACATGACACATCCTCAACATGAGCATCACTCACAATTAAACAAATATTGTGAACTATGCCCTTTAATGATTTCTGAGAAAGTGGAGCGGAATCAATAGCAAAAACAGGAATATCCTTTCCCAAAGTGCACACCTGGAAACCATGAGTTATCGCAAAATGATTATCAATGAGATTGACAGCTGCTCCACTATCTACAAAAATCTCACAAAAAATGTTCTTGCTCTCTAGCGCCACCCTGGCAGGCAAGACAAAACGGAACTACAAGCAAACGGAAAACCTTCAATTTCCGCCTCAACCCTGCCAATAGTAACAGATGGAACATTTTTAAAAGATTTTTTCCTTTTTGTTTCTTTATCACTCCCAGAAAACTGCCTGAATCTCCTAGAGGGACAAACATTTGCCAAATGATTTATACCTCCACAACAAAAACAAACCTTCCCATGCGGGCTGAATCTTCTATTGTCAGAGGCAATCAACCCCAGCTGCATGGGCTCCTGCTCAGAAGGGGCTGACAGCGACTGAGACCCCTGCGCATAGAATGAGACCGCTGCACTGTCCTGGGACTGAGTATGACAGGAAGGAGAGATCTCTCCTCTCTCTCTAAGACGCCTGTCAATACGAACGGCCTGAGACATAGCACAGTCCAAGGAGATAGGCCTCTCATGAAAGGCAAATGCATCTTTCAATCCCTCTGAAAGACCATGGCAAAATTGACTTCGGAGTGCAGCATCATTCCAACCAGTATCAGCTGCCCATCTCCGAAATTCTGAGCAGTATATCTTTTCGGATTGTTTACCCTGGCATAACAGACGTAGTCTAGACTCAGCCAAAGCAACACGATCCGGATCATCATATATCTGATCCAGGGTTAAAAAGAAATCATCCACTGAACGGAGGGGCCGTGCCCCCACCGGCAGCGAAAAGGCCCACGACTGAGCGTTACCCCTGAACAGCGATATAATGATCCCCACCCTCCGTTCCTCATCACCAGAGGAATGGGGAAGAAGGCGAAAATGGAGTTTGAAAGCCTCTCTGAAACGCACAAAATTCTCACTACCCCCGGAGAACGTATCCGGGAGCGAGATCTTAGGCTCAGAACAAACTCCATGAAGGCAAGCTGAACCGGTCACTAGAAACTGAGAAAGAGTCTTACGGAGATCAGCTACCTCCAAAGGCTGTAGGCTATTCATTTCAGTATATCCGTGTTTAAGTGTGCGTGTGTTTGTTTGTATTAACAATTTTATCCTCTCGGTGTGCCCTGTACCTCTTGGATACGCCATGAGGGCGGTATACAGTGGACACCTCTTTAACTAATTCTTTCATTGTTGTGCTAGTTATCTGACAGGACACCACGTATTACCTCTCTCCTTCCACCTGCCACCTCACCAGGGACAGTTAGGAATTTGAGAGTAGGTACGTGGACAGGGCGCCTCCACCACCAGGAGACGTCCCTGGGCAGAGGATCAGTTTAGGGAATAGATGTACAATACAATACTCTCACTTCCAAAACAACCCTCCCTAGGACATACATCACTTATTACTAACCTACGATTCCTCTGAAACTCTTTTACTGGTAACACCCCATGTGAACTCTGCCAAACCACTTCATTCTGTCTATTTGTTAATCCATCCATCCTAACTTTCTTCCATACCTTCTCTATTTCAGCACCCCTTACCATATTTATTCCACACTCCATCTCTTTACACTCTATCATCCTGTATACCAATCTTTTATACCAATCTTTTATTATGCAACATTCTCACATCTACTCCACATAATTCATACTCGACCAAAAACTTATACACCCACATATACTGGCACCCCAAACGCAATTGGACATCTCAAATCCCTCACACACCACTTCAACTGTATCAAGTAGGTTCCAAATAAATATCTATACATACATGAGTATTTTAGTCTCTTAACAATCTTTAGTAAAAACAAAATAACATTAACGCCAAAATATACCTCCAAATTTGGAAACTCCAAACCCCTTTACTTATCCTTTTAACTAAAACTTCCCTCTTGGCTCTCTCCATCTTCGACCCCAAAGGAACACAAACAAAATTCTCTTCAGATTTCTCAACATCATATAACCTGCTGGAAAGACGATTGCAGTATACAAAAAAATAGGCAAGATAACACTTGTAATCACCATTATTTTACCAAAAAAGGACAAATCCCTCATCCAACAAAAATGTTACTTATTTTTAACTCTCACCTTCACCTCTTCTCAACTATCCTTTCCTTCTAATTTCTGATTAAACTTCCAACCTAAAACCTTCCACCACACTAACTCCCACATCCCTCCCAATCACTCCTCCAAAAGCTTTACATTCACTCTTATTCCAATTCACACGAAAAGCAGATGCTCCACATAATATAAACACTAACAATTTCACTCCTCCTACTGAACACTCAGAATCACATAACACACACACACACTTCATCTATATAACCACTCACCTTCCATTCACTCCCACCACCTCCTGGTATTTGCACTCCACAAATCACCTTATCTTTGCTTAACAAACACAACAATGGTTTAATTGCACATATGAACACAATAGGTGACAACGGGCACCCTTGCTCCACCCCTGAAAACACACTTACTCTTCTACCTGTATAACCATTCAACAACACTCGACTAAAAATTCCATCATACATACTTCTCACTTTCCACACAAACTCAGCTGGAAATCCCATTCTTAACCGCACTCCATAAACAAACCTATGAGCCAACCTATCATATGCTTTTTCAAAATCCAAACTTAACAAAGACACCTTCTTCTTCCTCTCCATACAGTCATACAAACAATCTCTCAACATACACATACAGTCCTGATCAAAAGTTTAAGACCACTTGAAAAATCGCAAAAAAATCATATTTAGCATGGCTGGATCTTAACAAGGTTCCAAGTAGAGCTTCAACATGCAACAAGAAGAAATGAGAGTGAGACAAAACATTTTTTGAGCATTCAATTTAATGAAAACAACAAATAAACTGAAACAGGCTGTTTTTCAGCTGATCAAAAGTTTAGGACCACATGCCTTTAAAAGGCCAAATATGTGCAAAGATGTGGATTCATTGTCATCTTCTGTCAGGTAGTCACACGTTGTGATGGCAAAGGCAAAAAAAATCTCCCTTTTTCAACATGGTCGGGTTGTTGAACTGCATAAGCAGAGTCTCTTACAGCGCTCCATCGCTGCTGAGGTGGGACGCAGTAAGACAGTCATTTGGAATTTCTTAAATTCTTAAATGATCCTGAGGGTTATGGAACAAAAAAGTCAAATGGAAACTATCCTCAATCCAAATTAAGGCCCTTACTACTGCTGACTGCAGCCCCATAACCATCAGACGACATCTGAGACTGAAGGGCTTCAAAAACAAAAAAGTCTTCAAAGACCTCTTCTCCTTGAACGCCACAGAACTGCTCGTTTGGACTTTGCAAGAGAGCACCAAACATGGGACATTCGAAGGTGGAAGAAAGTTTTATTCTCTGATGAGAAAAAATGTAACCTTGATGGTCCTGATGGTTTCCAACGTTACTGGCATGACAAGGAGATCCCACCTGAGATGTTTTCTACGCGCCATAGTGGAGGGGGCACCATAATGGTCTGGGGTGCTTTTTCCTTGAGTGGAACAATGGAGCTTCAGGAAGTGCAGGGGCGTCAAACGGCCGCTGGCTATGTCCAGATGTTGCAGAGAGCATTCCTCATGACTCAGGGCCCTCATCTGTGTGGTAACGACTGAGTTTTTCAACAGGACAAGGCTACAGTACACAATGCCCACAGGACAAGCGACTTCTTCCAGGAGAATAACATCACTCTTTTGGCCCATCCTGCGTGTTCCCCTGATCTAAATCCAATTGAGAACCTTTGGGGATGGATGGCAAGGGAATTTTACAAAAATGGACAACATTTCCAGACAGTAGATGGCCTTCGTGCGGCCGTCTTTACCACTTGGAGAAATGTTCCCACTCACCTCAAACGCTTGCATCAAGCATGCCGAAACAAATTTTTGAAGTGATCAACAATAACGGCGGAGCTATTCATTACTGAGTTCATTTTGGAAGTTGGATTTCTGTTTTGGGGGGGGGTTAGTTTTTTTGGGAGGTGTGGTCCTAAACTTTTGATCAGCTGAAAAACAGCCTGTTTCAGTTTATTCGTTGTTTTCATTAAATTGAATGCTCAAAACATGTTTTTTCTCACTCCCATTTCTTCTTGCATGTTGAAGCTCTACTACTAAGATCCAGCCATGCTAAATATGATTTTTTGCCATTTTTCAAGTGGTCTTAAACTTTTGAACAGGACTGTATTACTATGTATTATAGAAGTAGAGAAATTAAAACTTGGAAATTTGCTAATTTTTGCAAATTTTGGGTAAATTTGGTATTTTTTTATAAATAAAAATGAATTTTTTAGACTCCATTTTTTTCTAGTGTGAAGTACAATATGTAGTTTGCGAGTAAGCGCATGCGCAAATGCACTATACAATAACCAAATGCACTACAAAGAAAGTATATTGGTACTGTATATAAAACCCCGCTTCAATCATTTTTTTTGGGGGGGACTGGTATATCACACCAGTAGAAATTATTTGGTCCAATAACGCTTGTTCCTCTATATACCTGCAGTATCACAGCAGAACCACACACAACTGCCGCACAATACAAATGCACTATAATATACTTTCTAACATAGAAAGTATATTATAGCATTGTACAAGGAAGGCAATCCATTGGAATATACATGAAGATAAAACGTAACCTTTAATAATTTTACTATGAGGGTCCATTCACACGTCCGTAAGTGTTTTGCGGATCCACAAAACACGTGCACCGGCAATGTGCATTCCGCAATTTGTGGACTGAACATCGCCGGCACTATAATGGAAAATGCCTAATCTTGTCTGCAATTGCGGACAAGAATAGGACATGTTCTATTTTTTTGCTGAAACGGAAGCACAGATGTGGAAGTGAGGATCCGCAAATGCGGATGTGGATCCACAAATGCGGATGCGGACAGCACATTCCGGCCCCATTGAAAATGAATAGGTCTGCACCCGTTCCACAAAAATATCCCTCAAAATGAAAATAAATTAAATTATTAAAGTTAAGCAAAAAGCATAGATGTGGTAGGCAATAACAAGTGGGCACTAAATCAGGTGCTCGGCAGCACCAAATCAGAAACCATATGTCCTACCACAATCCGAGGGGTTCCAGTGCACATCAATGAATCCAGGAGGGAAAGCAAAAAAACATCCATCCCTGGGCTAGATGATGATGTGGTGGACAGGGACAAGGACAGGGTGGGCAAAGAACTGTCCCTGATATTGCCCTACAGGGGGGTGCTATTCTGGTCCTGATAGCCTAACCACAGACCACCCGGCCCGATAAGAGTGCCCCCAGTCCGGAACCTTACCCTATATAAAAATGGCCCTAGTAAGCCCCTAGCCCCTTGGCCCCTGACTTCCAGGTGATCACTATATAGATCTATGTGTTTTTGACTCATTATAAAAGTATATTATAAGTATATCACACCCCTCTGTGTATCACACATATTGATAGCACACCTATACTAGTGCTTAAAATGACTTTCGTGGCCCTATTAGCTAGCGTTTGGTGTCCCTAACAGCCTGTCCCTGCTCCACACATTATAAAGTAGGGAGTATGTCCATGTGCTGAAATGTCTCATTTGGCTGTCCTGTACCACCTGATGGATGTGTCAGGGGTCAAAGTTCTTCACAATGTAAAAGAATATGGCGGGTGCGAATTTCTCTATATGTTCGCATGTTTTTCTCTATATGTTCAACAAATCGCGAGCACGCAAAGTTCGCTGCGAAACGACCGCCAAGCGAACCGCAAGGCCATCTCTACCTACCACATCCCACATCTTTCTATAGAATTTAACCGGAAGACCATCCTCTACTGGCATCTAATTTACTGCCATACTACTAACCACCCTCCATATTTCATTACTTGTTATATCGCTCATATTCTCCACTCTTTCTTCTTCATTCAAGCTCTTATCTATCACACTTAACACATCCCCTTCCAACTTTTCATCCCTCCATTTCTCAGCATCCAATTCTTCATAACATTTTGCAACTTCTTCCTTCGTTTCTTCTCTATTCACCTCATTACCACTCTGATTATAACATACATTTATGCACTGCCTCTTTCCAAACACTTTTTCTTTCTTTTTGCATTTTTCATTCTTTTTTCTAATTTTGCCCTTTAAATTATACAGGTCCTTCTCAAAAAATTAGCATATTGTGATAAAGTTCATTATTTTCTGTAATGTACTAATAAACATTAGACTTTCATATATTTTAGATTCATTACACACCAACTGAAGTAGTTCAAGCCTTTTATTGTTTTAATATTGATGATTTTGGCATACAGCTCATGAAAACCCAAATTTCCTATCTAAAAAAATTAGCATATTTCATCCGACCAATAAAAGAAAAGTGTTTTTAATACAAAAAAAGTCAACCTTCAAATAATTATGTTCAGTTATGCACTCAATACTTGGTCGGGAATCCTTTTGCAGAAATGACTGCTTCAATGCGGCGTGGCATGGAGGCAATCAGCCTGTGGCACTGCTGAGGTGTTATGGAGGCCCAGGATGCTTCGATAGCGGCCTTAAGCTCATCCAGAGTGTTGGGTCTTGCGTCTCTCAACTTTCTCTTCCCAATATCCCACAGATTCTCTATGGGGTTCAGGTCAGGAGAGTTGGCAGGCCAATTGAGCACAGTAATACCATGGTCAGTATACCATTTACCAGTGGTTTTGGCACTGTGAGCAGGTGCCAGGTCGTGCTGAAAAATGAAATCTTCATCTCCATAAAGCTTTTCATCAGATGGAAGCATGAAGTGCTCCAAAATCTCCTGATAGCTAGCTGCATTGACCCTGCCCTTGATAAAACACAGTGGACCAACACCAGCAGCTGACATGGCACCCCAGACCATCACTGACTGTGGGTACTTGACACTGGACTTCAGGCATTTTGGCATTTCCCTCTCCCCAGTCTTCCTCCAGACTCTGGCACCTTGATTTCCGAATGACATGCAACAGTCCAGTGCTGCTTCTCTGTAGCCCAGGTCAGGCGCTTCTGCCACTGTTTCTGGTTCAAAAGTGGCTTGACCTGGGGAATGCGGCACCTGTAGCTTATTTCCTGCACACGCCTGTACACGGTGGCTCTGGATGTTTCTACTCCAGACTCAGTCCACTGCTTCCGCAGGTCCCCCAAGGTCTGGAATCGGTCCTTCGCCACAATCTTCCTCAGGGTCCGGTCACCTCTTCTCGTTGTGCAGCGTTTTCTGCCACACTTTTTCCTTCCCACAGACTTCCCACTGAGGTGCCTTGATACAGCACTCTGGGAACAGCCTATTCGTTCAGAAATTTCTTTCTGTGTCTTACCCTCTTGCTTGAGGGTGTCAATGATGGCCTTCTGGACAGCAGTCAGGTCGGCAGTCTTACCCATGATTGCGGTTTTGAGTAATGAACCAGGCTGGGAGTTTTTAAAAGCCTCAGGAATCTTTTGCAGGTGTTTAGAGTTAATTAGTTGATTCAGATGATTAGGTTAATAGCTCGTTTAGAGAACCTTTTCATGATATGCTAATTTTTTGAGATAGGAATTTTGGGTTTTCATGAGCTGTATGCCAAAATCATCAATATTAAAACAATAAAAGGCTTGAACTACTTCAGTTGGTGTGTAATGAATCTAAAATATATGAAAGTCTAATGTTTATCAGTACATTACAGAAAATAATGAACTTTATCACAATATGCTAATTTTTTGAGAAGGACCTGTACTTCTTTCTTTTTCGATCAAAAATTCTTTAATCTCACGTTTCACTCCCACAATATCCTCACTTACATCAACATCCCACTCTCTTAATTTATACAAATATCTCAAACTAGCATTCAATCTTACATACTGCTCTCTTTTTGCCGTCGCTATTTTATAACTAGAGTTGCGGGGAACCCGAACTGTAAAGTTCGGGTTCGTACCGAACTTTAGGTATTTGGGACCCCGGACCTGAACCCAAACATTTCCGTAAAAGTTTGGGTTCGGTGTTCATCGCTTTCTTGGCGCTTTTTGAAAGGCTGCACAGCAGCCAATCAACAAGCGTCATACTACTTGCCCAAAGAGATCATCACAGCCATGCCTACTAATATGCCATTAGTAGGCATGGCTGTGATGACCTCTTTGGGCATGGCTGTAAATGGCCAGAGCAGCATGTGACCCAGGGCCTATATAAGCTTGAGACACACAGCGCTGCACGTCACTCTGCTGTTACAAGTGTAGGGAGAGGATGCTGCTGGACTTGTGATTTCAGGAAGTGAATAGGAGAGAATCTAACTCAGTGATCTACCTAGAAATAGTTGTGTGGGTGCAGGACACAATCGTTTTACCCTGCCCTGAGGCCATTGACCAAAAAAATAATAATTATAATTCTGTTAGTTAGGTGGGTAGCGGGGGTGGAGGCCATTTTATGCAAGCTCAGTGCACCAGCACTGCATCTGAGCTTTTGGAACAATGCAAATCACCATTTTTTAGGGGCAAACTACAACATCTGTATTAGTCAGTGTGCAATTTAAACTAGAAATACACCCATCATTTTCTGTGGCTTGAAAAACACACTTTTTTTCAAAAAACAGTTTTTTCCAGATCTGCGAGTGTTAAATTCAAGTTAAATATATAAAGCTTTCATATTCTGCTACCAAAAAAAAATACTTTTTTGGCCATCTACAACATCTGGATTAGTTAGTGTGCAATTTAAAGGGAACCTGTCACCGGGATTTTGTGTATAGAACTAAGGACATGGGTTGCTAGATGGCCGCTAGCACATCCCCAATACCCAGTCCCCATAGCTCTGTGTGCTTTTATTGTGTAAAAAAAAACAATTTGATACATATGCAAATTAACCTGAGATGAGTCGTGTCCCTGACTCATCTCATATACAGGACTCATCTCAGGTTAATTTGCATATGTATCAAATTGTTTTTTTTACACAATAAAAGCACACCGAGCTATGGGGACTGGATATTGCGGATGTGCTAGTGGCCATCTAGCAACCCATGTCCTCAGCTCTGTACACAAAATCCCGGTGACAGGTTCCCTTTAAGCTAGAAATACACCCATCATTTTCTGTGGTTTGAAAAACACACTTTTGTTTTAAAAAAACCCTAGTATTTTTCATATCTGCAAGTGTTAAATTCAAGTTTAATATATATAGTTTTGGGCAATCTACAACATCTGGATTTGTCAGTGCGCAATTTAAGCTAGAAATACACCCATCGTTTTCTGTGGTTTGAAAAACACACTTTTTTTTTCAAAAAATAGTATTTTCCATATCTGCAAGTGTTAAATTCAAGTTTAATATATACAGCTTTTATATTCTATTACCAAAAAATGACTTTTTTTGCAATCTACAACATCTGTATTAGTCAGTGTGCAATTCAAGGTAGAAATACACCCACAATTTTCTGTGGTTTGAAAAACACAACTTTTTTTTCAAAAAAACATTATTTTCCATATCTACAAGTGTTAAATTCAAGTTTAACATATACAGCTTTCATATTCTGTTACCAAAAAAAAGACTTTTTGGGCAATCTACAACATCTGTATTAGTCAGTGTGCAATTTAAGCTAGAAATACACCCATAATTTTTTGGGGTTTGAAAAACACACTTAAAAAAAAAAATATATATATATATATATTTTCAGGCCTTGCAGCATCAGCATGTGTAAAATTACAGGCTTATACAGGCCGTCAAATTCAGTTGTTAAAGAAACACTCGTTTGGGCACAAAAAATTTAGTTGGCAGCCTTTCATGCAGATGTCATTGTGAGACATTTGGGTTACATTTAGAGTTTTTAAATACCGCCATTTGGTGCACCAAAATTGAATTCAGGCCTACACTGGTTCAGGCCGCGTGAGATACAGAGGTTTGAATCGGGCATTAGAAATACAGCCATTTGAAATAAAGCCATTTTGGGTAAAAATCAAATTGAGGCCTACACTGGTTCAGATTGTGTGAGATACTCCCTCTACATACAGGGGTTTGATTCAGGGATTTGAAATACAGCCATTTGAAATACAGCCATTTTGTGCAAAGAAATATTGAATTCAGACCTACAGTGGTTCAGACCGTGTGAGATACTCCCTCTACATACAGGGGTTTGATTCAGGGATTTAAAATACAGCCATTTGAAATGCAGCCATTTTGCGCAAAGATATATTTACTTCAGGTCTACAGTGGTTCAGACCGTGTGAGATACCCCCTCTACATACAGGGGTTTGAATCAGGTGATTGAAATACAGCCATTTTAAATGCAGCCATTTTTTGCAAAGAAATATTTACTTCAGGCCTACAATGGTTCAGGCCCTGTGAGATACTCCCTCTACATAAAAGGGTTTGAATCGGGCATTAGAAATACAGCCATTTTGGGCAAAGAAATATTGAATTCAGGCCTACACTGGTTCAGACCGTGTGAGATACTCCCTCTACATACAGGGGTTTGAATCAGCCATTTGAAATACAGCCATTTTGTGCAAAGAAATATTTAATTTAGGCCTTTACTGGTTTATACCATGTGAGATACACCCTTTACATACTGTTGTTCTATTCTACTATTAATTAAACACCTATTTAGGGAAAGATCCTAAATTTGAAAAAATATGAGGAGAGCGTCAAATAAGGGACGTGGCCCAGGTCGTGGTGCTGCTGGTGGAGCTCCTGTTGCAGGGAGAGGATGTGGTCGATCTGTGCCAGCTACACACACAAGTGAAACCCCTTCCTCAGGTGCGAGTAGGCGACAAAACCTGCAGCGGTATTTGGTCGGGCCTAATGCTGCTCTACGAATAGTGAGGCCTGAACAAGAACAGGTGATAGTAGATAGGGTTGCTGACAGTGGATCCAGTTCCTTCACATTGTTTCCCACCCAGTCTCCTGCTGAAAGACCACAGTTGGCACCTGCAGCGATGTCCATCAGTCTTTCACCTCACCCCCTTGCAAATCAGCGAAGCAGTCTGAGCCCCAAGTCATGCAGCAGTCTCTTCTGCTTTTTGATGACTCTGTTAGCAGGGTTTCCCAAGGCCATCCACCTAGCCCTGCCCCAGAAGTGGAAGAGATTGAGTGCACCGATGCCCAACCACATATCTTTCAAGATGAGTACATGGGAGGACCATTGCAGCACGTCTCAAATGATGACGAAACACAGATGCCAACTGCTGGGGCTTTCGAATGTGTGCAGACCGACAAGGAAGGCAGGGGTGAATACTGGGTGGAAGATGATGTGGAGGACGATGAGGTCCTCGACTCCACCTGGAATCATGGTCATGCGAGTGACCTATGTAGTTCGGAGGAAGAGGCGGTGGTCGCACAGAGCCATCAGCACAGCAGAAGAGGGAGCAGGGTACAAACGCGGAGTGGCCGTCCTCTAGACAGTACATCTCCTACTGCCTACCGCAGCAAGGGACCGAGCACACCAAAGCCAGATCCAAGGAGTTCCCTGGCGTAGCAGTTCTTCAGACAATGTGCTGACGACAAGACACAAGAGGTTTGCACTCTGTGCAATCAGAGCCTGAAGCAAGGCATAAACGTTCTCAACCTGAGCACAACCAGCATGACCAGTCATTTATGTGCAAAGCACGAGCTGCAGTGGAGTAGACACCTCAAAAACCAAGAAATGTCTCTGGCTCCTCCTGCTTCCTCTTCTGCTGCAGTTGCGGCCATTTCAGCCACCTCTGGAGTGACAGGGCCACCTGGCACCCCGCAAACAGAGGATCTGCGAGCAACACCAACACCTGGGTCACCAAGCATCTCCACAATGTCCCATGGAAGCGTTCAGCTCTCCATATCCCAAATGCTGGAGAGAAAGAGGAAGTACCCCCCTACCCACCCGCGATCCCTAGCCCTGAATGCCAGCATTTCTAAATTACTGCCTTTGATATCATCTACACTAGGATGATATCTGACACTGGGAAAGCTTAATCAAGCATAATGGCACTCATGAGTAACATGTTGAGCAGCACTAAACCAAATCATTCTTGCAAAAATAGTTAATAATGTAAGAAATATTTATTGTGGAAATAATTGTCAGTTACATTTTATGGAGAAATTAACAAATTTTTGGGTGTATAGTACCACTGCTATGCCTGGTAGACAGGTTAAACAAAAAATAAATAAAAAAATTGTCATTTACTTTTTCGGGTTAAATTAACACATTTTTGGGTGTATAGTACCACTGCTATACCTAGTAGACAGGATAAACAAAAAAAAATTGTCATTTACTTTTTCGGGTGAAATTAACCAATTTTTGGGTGTATAGTACCACTGCTATACCTAGTAGGCCGGTTCAAAAATAAATAAATTGTCATTTACATTTTAGGGTGAAATTTACCAATTTTAGTGTGTATAGTACCACTGATATACCTAGTGGATCGGTAAAATAAAAAATAAAAATTGTCAGTTGCAGTTTATGGTGAAATTAACAAATTTTGGGGTGTAATATACCCCTCCTCTACCTAGTTGACAGCTTAATAAATTTCAATAATTTTTCTGTTACATTCTTGGGTTGACTTTATACAATTGTAGATGTGAATAAACACCTGCTATGCATAGGTGACTGGGAATAAAATGTAATAAATTATTCAGTAATTAATGCGCACCACATCCTTTCATTCAATGCTTAAACTTTGAAAAGTTGTCACACTTTTATGCTTTAATAATTTCTCCCATATTTCAACTCTAATTTTAAATTTGAAAAAATGAATCCTTTCTTGGATGTGGTCTCTCTTTCTCACACTCCCTCTCTAGCCCAGAACCCTGATTCCCCACCACCCGTGATCACCATGGTAGGCGCATAAAAGAACATCGAAAGTTGATAGAGCAGATATCAAATTGGATCGTGAACAACACGGCGACGTGCGACATGGTGGGGCAGTAAGTGTGCACACACCTACACAAACTGACTGACAGGAGTCATCCCCTGCAACTTCTGGGTCTCCAAATTGGGCACATGGCCTGAGCTTGCCCTTTAACCCTTGGAGGTGCTGGCCTGCCCTGCAGCCAGTGTATTGTCTAAACGTGTGTTTAGCATGACTGGAGGGTGTTATAACAGGTTATATTTCCCAATGTTTTGGGGTGTACCCTAATTTTAAAAATAAAATTTAAAACCAGTGTAGGCTACCTCCTCCTTCACCGCTGCTTCCACCTACACCGCCACATCCACCGCCTCCTCAACCTCCTACTTCATATGGACCTGGTCCTCCTAGATCAAGATTATTATTATTTTTTTACGTATTTTATGTTATTTAAAGTCATTTCCCTATCCACATTTGGTGCAGAGCACTTGCCATGCTCTTAACCACCTTTTGACGCCATTTACAGCCCTCTAGCCCTTTTCATGACATTTTTACAGCCATTTTAGTGCTCAAAAGTTCAGGTCCCCATTGACTTCAATGAGGTTCGGGGTCAAGTTCGGTTCCCAAACTCAAACTTTTTTCCGAAGTTCGGCCAAACCCGTCAAACCCGAACATCCAGGTGTCCGCTCAACTCTATTTATAACCTAAATTCTTAAAAAAAAGACCTTCCCACCACTTAGACATATCACTAAACTCACTCTTTCTCCTACACCAACTTTCATACCATCACCCCACCACACCTCATTTTCCAACAAACTCACATTTAATTTCCACAACCCACTTCCATAGACTCCTCTTGATTCCATATCCAACTCGCATATCACACATTTATGATCCGAAAAAACGACTTATTTTTGTTTATAACTTAAAGGACACACATTTTGTGATACAAAACAATAGTCTAACCTGCTATGAAATCTGCCACTATCCGCATGATAGGTCTTTAATTTAGGTTCAACTTTACATAAATATTGTATATCAAATAATTTAAAATCCGAAAGTATGTCTATTAACCCTTTCCCAGACTCATCAATATGACTCTTATCTAAATCACAATTAAAATCTCCCGCAAGAATTGCTGGCATTCTCCCAGGGATAAATAATCTCACCTTCTCAAATAAAAGTATCCGTTCATTCTTATTTATAGGAGCATAAATATCAATCACACACAATTTGACATTTTTATATAAAAAAAATTGCTAATATACACCTCCCTTCTTCTATTACCATGTAACTTACTAAAGATACAGCTCTCCCTTTAACTAAGAAGCCAACACCATAATTTTTATTTAAAACACTACCAGACCACACTGACTTTCCATACACCACTCTTCTTCTCTTACTACTTCACAAAGACCACATTCCTGCAAACAAAAAATGGCAGCATCTTCTTGTGCTAGAAATTCGAGAATTGCCGCTCTTCTAATCTTACTTTTAAATACTCTTATATTCTGTAAGCAGATCTTGAAACCCATATTCATTTATTTTATTTTTTTACGGAAAAAATAATATATATATATATATTTTTTTTTTATTCATCATATTTTCCAGGTAGCTTATGCTCAAAGTCATACAGTTTTGCCACCTCCACCAGAATCCATGCTCTCCTCTTGCTGGCTTTCGTAGGGGTTGCTGATTTCTGGTCCACTCGTATAACCCTTACTGTTTTTGACACTCTTACTCTTCCGTACGACTGAAGAGCTCTCTTATTCTTCTGTGTTGGACTCCCCACAACCGTTCCTTTGATTCTTTCCAGACCGCCCTCCCCCAGACACCTCTCCAGACATAAATTCTTTAATATTTATTGGGTCAGACGCACTTGGAAGATCATCTATAACGTCCTCCAAGCTTCTAGGAAGTGCTTTAGGGAGGGTTGCACAATCAAGTCTTGTAGCAGGGAGCAACACAGTCCCTTCTCTTCTTTCCCTCCTCACACCCTCACTCGCCACAGCAGCATAGGTTAGCCTTCTCCTTTCCTGCTCCTCTTGAACTATCTGCTTCTGCCTCATATTGTTGTCTCTTTGGGCTTCAGCACTTGGACAATTCCTATACAAGTGATCTGTTTTCTCACATATATGACATGTTTTAGGAATTGGGCACTCCCCAGCAGTATGTCCCTCCTGCTTGCAGTTCCTACAACATACACCTTTCTGACAACTCTCCTGAGTGTGTCCAAAAGAATATCATTTTCTGCAATATGACGGCTGCACAGGGTACATTACGTAACCTCTATTCCTCGCCACCGAAAAATTAGCCTGCGCGTGACTAAAACCTCCCACACGCTGTGGGTCCTTTTTCAATTTAGCTTTGAAATGGTATTTACAATTAAAGATACCAAGATGAGGCACAGGTGTCCCCACATATTCACAATATTTCAGCAAAAAGTCCATAATGAAATTAACTTTAGTAAAAGGATTATAAACATGTACTACCATTACTTCAGGATCTTCTGAATTGTTTCTGAACCATTCATATGCCTCCAAACAAAGGTTCTCATTAAGAAAAGTTACATCGTACATACCTGTTTTAGGGAAGTTTTGGACACTATAAATTAGATGTCTCCCAGTTCCATCCTTATTTTCCACGAGCTCAAGCACAATAAATTCCAAAGTGTTCTTTCTTGTATCCTTCGGGTCCACTTAAAAACAAATGGTGCGTGGGATTCCAGCCATCTTTAGGCACTGTCAGCCAAAGCCACAGAAAAAAACCCCATCTCACTTAAGAAAGGAAACCAAATCAGCTCAAACCTTGCAACCTCCGACCAAACCTTGATCGTAATCAGAAGATTGAGATGGAGGAACCCGAGATTCATCTGACTGAGAGCCAGTAAGCATCAAAGTTATTTTGTATCTGTTGGATGGCTTAGGTGGACCTGCACACCTAGATCAATATCATTAGGGCGACAAAAAGTTTTCTGATTGTTCTAACATAATATTCAATAACCTTTCTATACAGTTTTGTCATTTAGGAATTAATTTGCATAACCATGGGCTTAAGGGAAAGACATGCAAATGAGCAGAATCTGCCTTCTTTTTCCGCTGTCATAAGATTATGAAAACCAATAGATGGCGCTATGGAGTTATGGACAGCGCCCTCTATTGGTTTTACAGTCTTATGACAAGTCTAATATTCTTGTCAGAAGACTATGAAACTAATGGCACTGTTCATAGCTCAATAGCACCCTCTATTGGTTTCATAATCTTCTGATAATATTAGACTGATTCTTATGGCAAGCTTATTAGCCTTTTGCATGGAAAATTCACAATTAGAATATTCGCGATCTACACTAGGATGATATCTGACACTGGGAAAGCTTAATCAAGCATAATGGCACTCATGAGTAACATGTTGAGCAGCACTAAACCAAATTATTCTTGCAAAAATAGTTAATAATGTAAGAAATATTTATTGTGGAAAAATTCAAAAAATTATGCTATAAAAACTAGGAACCCATGTTTGAATTGTGTATTAAAAGACTTAGTAGTTCTATGTTACACAGCAGAACATATATTTAAATAACCCAGTGTATATATTTACGGTGATCTATTTACTATATTGCTAACTAGACCTCACTGAACTCAGCACAGCCCTAACAGTGACAATTGTCAATGCAACAAAATTTACAGTAGACAATGACAAATGCAAACATAAAAGTCTATGTTCAGAAAATGTATTATTACCAGAATATTTTTTATAAAAGCATATTTTTGCAGTTATTTTTCAATTTATAAATCTAAAATTCTAAATAGAATTTTTTTTAAATTTCTATTCAAATGCTTCACCAAATTTTTTCAAGAAATTCGCTTTGTTAAAAATGAATTCATTATGAATCAGCTATATCCCCTGTTCTGTCCCTAGATGTAGATCCAGTTGTTTGTGTGTTTATCAGTTGACATTGCATTTTTACCTGTGTGTAATTCATGTGCATTACATTGTGTGGTAACAGCACCATCTACTAATGAGTTTATGTATTTCATTCAGCCTGTTTTTCTCTATGCATTATGGGAGTCCCAGGGTATTGTGGGTAGTTCCTGGTTCTTGCTAGTCTTGTGCTGGCACAGCAAGCAGCCACCATCTTATGTCTCAGGAGCCAAACATTCTCACTGGTTTTCCTGCCCCATCATCTGTTATTTAGCCTGTTTTCAAGCATAGTCGGTAACATTTACCATAGTTTATATATGTTACTTGTTTCATAGCTCATTACTATCATCGTACTATCCCATGTACTGCATGTATAGCAGATTATTCTGTCTTATGCCATGTACCATGGATATTTATGTTCTAAATGCTATTGTTTTATTTTGTAGTTTCACCTTTCCTGTCAATCTACTATCAATAAAAGAGAAGGTTAAAGCAGTACAGTTTTCTCTTCTTCAAGACAGAAGGTTTAGCTACATGTCAGATTACACACTGTGCTAACGTGTATGAGGACAGTATATCCCAGCCTGCAGGGAGAGTGTATCTCTGTGTATATCACTGTGCATTGCAGCAACATGCATAGCTAGTCCTTTCTGGTAGTGACTGTGCATCAGTATGACAGGCAGGTCTCATACAGTATATCCCAGCCTGCAGGGAAAGTGTATCTCGGTGTATATCACTGTGCATTGCAACAACATGCATAGCTAGTCCTTTCTGGTAGTGACTGTGCATCAGTATGACAGGCAGGTCTCATACAGTATATGAATGTGCGCGTTGTTGTGCAGGTCACCAACAGGCCTAGCTAACCTCTAGCTAAACCTAAACCGAGCTATCTCATTTTACACCATCTGCTGCTTCCACATAGTTTGATAGATAACCTATTCTGTTAGCCACTGATACAAGTAGTGGCCCAGTCACAGAGTGGGGAGGGTGTCAGCATTTAGCATGTGTTGACATCATTGTTTAGTTTTCCCTTTTTCTGATCCATCAGAAGAACCACTCCTAAAAAACGGATCCTGTCTTTTGAGCATCCGCCTTCACACGGTCAGTATTTGTTCAGTAATTGATCAGTATTTGTAAGGCAAAAAAAGGAGTGGGTCCAAAACATAGTTGACATCTAAAGGAAATATTTGCACGTCTTTTGTGTTTTGGATCCACTCCTGCTTTCAAGTCATGATTAAATCCTGATGCAAAATACTGACTTGCTCCAAAGACAGGAACCATTTGGGGTCATTTATCAAACTGGTGTAAAGTAGAACTAGCTTAGTTTAACATAACTTATGTTTAACATATTTTTAAATAATTTTTGATAATATTTTTAATTTTCCATGTCACTTTTTATATTTAAACTAAAACAAAAATCATGCATGGCATTCACACTGGCCCCTATGTCTAATAATTGGTCCCACTTCTTGGTTTGTATAGATTACTTTTCTGCAGTTAACTCATTCTAATCCTGTCTATAAATATATAATCTCTGTGTATAGATAAGACTGGATCCTCCATTCACAATAGGTGATTGTCAGCTTATCTATTCTTCCCTTGTACAATGACCTCTGCACAGGACACCGAGCATGTCTAGAAAACTTTTCCATGTAAGTCAATAGGGTCCCCTCCTGTCCATTGTGCCTATGTCCCATGGGGCTACCATTTTTTTTTTCAATGCTGTGCAGTGTACATGCTGTTAAAAACAGCTCAGTCATGATGACAGCCCCCATAATCATGTTCAGATAATAGAATTTAAAAAATCTATAGTCAGAAAATAAAAACAGATTAGAAAAAAGGAGTTGTGTAACTATCAGGTTTAATTCACAGATAAAATTTTTGGTGACACATTTCCTTTAACACCTTCCATAGACTGTACTGTATTAGAAAGTTTGGTGTCATCTGCAAAAATAGAAACAGCACTATTAATCCCTATGTAGGGATTTATTCAAACTGTGCTGTCTCCTATGGATCCATTCAGCTTCAGATTAAGGTCCCTGCACTGTCTGTGCATTCTCCCTTTGCTCTCACAGCAGTGTGTAAAAACTATCCCAACAATCCCCCTACACTGTCCCTACACTGTCCCTACACTGTTCCTGCACCCTCCATATTCAATATTCAACAATTAAAAGCTTTTGTAACGCTCTCTATGTCTCTCTCTATGATCAGCTTAAAGTGAAATGGTGGAGGCTGTGTGGGATGAGGCTTTTAACCCCTTAAGGACACTGCCATATTTCACCTCAAGGACCAGGCCATTTTTTGCAAATCTGACCAGTGTCTTTTACTTATCCAGGCCATTCTGAGATTGTTTTTTTTGTCACATATTGTACTTCATGACACTGGAAAAATTAAGTAAAAAAATAATAATTTTTCTTTATAAAACAATACCAAATTTACCAGAAATTTGAAGTTTCAATTTCTCTACTTTTAAAATAGTAATACCTCCAAAAATAGTTATTATTTTACACTCTCCATATGTCTACTTCATGTTTGGATCATTTTGGGAATGACATTTTATTTTTTGGGGACAGAACAAGGCTTAGAAGTTTAGAAGCAAATCTGGAAATTTTTCAGAAAATTTCGAAAACCCACTTTTTCAGGACCAGTTCAGGTCTGAAGTCACTTTGTGAGGCTTACATAATAGAAACCACACAAAAATGACCCCATTTTACAAACTACACCCCTCAAGGTATTCAAAACTGATTTTACAAACTTTGTTAACCCTTTAGGTGCTCCACAAGAATTAATGGAAAATAGAGATAAAATTTCACTTTTTGGACAGATTTTCCATTTGAATCAATTTTTTCCAGTTACAAAACAAGGGTTAACAGCCAAACTAAACGCAATATTTATGGCCCTGATTCTGTAGTTTACAGAAACACCCCATATGTGGTCGTAAACTGCTGTACGGGCAAGGAATGCCATACAGTTTTTGGAAGGCAGATTTTGCTGGACTGTTTTTTTGACACCATGTCCCATTTTAAGCCCCCTGATGCACCCCTACAGTAGAAACTCCAAAAAAGTGACCCCATTTTAGAAACTACACCCCTCAAGGTATTCAAAACTGTTTTTACAAACTTTGTTAACCCTTTAGGTGTTCCACAAGAATTAATGGAAAATTTAGATGACATTTTAGAATTTCACTTTTTTGGCAGATTTTCCATTTGTTTTTTTTTTCCAGTTACAAAGCAAGAGTTAACAGCCAAACAAAACTCAATATTTATGGCCGTGATTCTGTAGTTTACAGAAACACCCCATATGTGGTTGTAAACTGCTGCACGGGCACACAGCAGGGCGCAGAAGGAATGGAACGTCATACGGTTTTTGGAAAGCAAATTTTGCTTGACTTTTTTTTTACACCAGGTCCCATTTGAAGCCCCCCGATGCACCCCTAGAGTAGAAACTCCAAAAAGGTGACCCCAGTTTGGAAACTACGGGATAGGGTGGCAGTTTTGTTGGTACTATTTTAGGGTACATATGATTTTTGGTTGCTCTATATTACACTTTTTGTGAGGCAAGGTAACAAGAAATAGCTGTTTTGGCACCGTTTTTACTTTTTGTTATTTACAACATTCATCTGACAGGTTAGATCATATGTTATTTTAGTAGAGCAGGTTGTCACTGCCACGAAAATACCAAATGTGACAACTTTTTTGGTTATTTGTTTCAGTTTTATATAACAAAGCATTTTGTTTTTAAATGATTCTTTAGTGTCTCCACATTCTGAAAGCCATAGTTTTATTTATTTTTTGGGTGACACTCTTGTGTAGGGACAAATTTTTTGGGGGATGAGATGACAGTTTGATTGGCACTATCTTGGGGTGCGTATGACTTTTGATCGCTTGCTACTACACTTTTTGTGATGTAAGGTGACAAAAAATTGCTTTTTTACACCGTTTTTATTTTAAATTTTTTTACGGTATTCACCTGAGGGGTTAGGTCATGTGATATTTTTATAGAGCAGGTTAATACGGATTTGGCGATACCAAATATGTCAATTTTTTTATTTATGTCAGTTTTACACAATGATTTCATTTTTTAAACAAAAAAAATAATGTTTTAGTGTCTCCATAGTCCGAGAGCCATTGTTTTTTCAGTTTTTGGGCAATTATCTTGGGTAGGGTATGATTTTTGCGGGATGAGATGATGGTTTGATTGGCACAACTTTGGGATGCGTATGACTTTTTGATCGCTTGCTACTGTATTACACTTTTTGTGATGTAAGGTGACAAAGAATGGCTTTTTTTACACATTTTTTTTAGTAATTTTTTACGATATTCACCTGAGGGCATAGATCATGTGATATTTTTATAGAGCAGGTTAATTTGGACACGGCGAAACCTAATATGTAAACTTTTTTTTCATTTATGCAAGTTTTACACAATGATTTCATTTTTGAAACAAAAACAATCATGTTTTAGTGTTTCCATAGTCTGAGAGCCATAGTTTTTTTCAGTTTTTGGGGGATTATCTTAGGTAGGGTATGATTTTTGTGAGATGCCAGTTTTATTGTTACTATTTTGGGGGGCATATGCTTTTTTGATCGCTTGGTGTTGCACTGAGCGATGTAAGGAGACAAAAACATTTTTTTTTTAGCACAGTTTTTATTTTAATGTTTATACAGTGTTTACCTGAGGGGTTAGGTCATGTGGTATTTTTATAGAACCGGTCATTATGAATGTGGCAATACCTATTATGTATACTTTTTTAATGTATTTAAGTTTTACACAATAATTTCATTTTTGAATAAAAAAAAAATCATGTTTTAGTGTCTCCATATTTTGAGAGCCATATTTTTTTCAGTTTTTGGGCGATTGTCTTAGGTAGGGGCTCATTTTTTGCTGGATGAGGTGACGGTTAGATTGGTACTATTTGTGGGGGCATACGTCTTTTTGATCACTTGGTGCTGCACTTTTTGTGATGTAAGGTGACAAAAAAAATGGCTTTTTTACACCGTTTTATTTTATATTTTTTATGGTATTTATCGGACAGGGTGGATCATGTGATATATTTATAGAGCCGGTCATTATGGACGCTGCGATACCTAATATGTGTGGTTTTTTCTTCTGTTTTTTTTTTATTATAAAATTAGGGGAAAGGGGCATTTTTAAAATCTTTTTTTTTTACTTTAAAAATTGTATGACTTTATTTTATTTTTTATGCAACTTTTTGTCTTTACTTTTTTTTCTGATGTTCACTTTTGGGGGTCTGATCCCCTCCTCAATGTATTACAATACATCTGTATTGCAATGCATTGCCTGTTAGGGAATGACAATGAGTCATACACTAAAAAGTTGCCTAGGAGACCCAGCCTGAGGCTGGATCTCCTCGGCTCCTGTAGAAGGCAGTTCTCAATGCCATGCAAGGCATTGGGCAGCCTCTGCATGGCATCGGGCTGTCTTCTGAGACATTGAGTTCCCGCCACAGCAGTGTGGGGCCTCGATAGGCTCACTCAAACACAAACCCCTTCTATGCTGCGGTCAGTGGCATAGAAGGGGTTAATCTGCAGTGATCGCCAATACGGGGGGGTGTCACAGGACCCTGTTTGGCATTGACCCAGAGTGCCTGCTAATTGATTTCAGCAGCCACCCAGCTCCGATCACCGCCCGCCGTGCGGCGGTGCTCTGAAATACACATGACGTACTGGTACATCATGTGTCCTTAACCGTTTCATGACCAAGGGTCATTGATGCCCCAGTGTCCAGGTCAAAATTTACAAATCTGACATGCGTCAATTTATGTGGTAGTAGCTTTGGAACACTTTTATTTATCCAAGCCATTCTGAGATTGTTTTCTCGTGACACATTGTACTTCATGATAGTCATAAATTTGAGTGAATATATTTCACCTTTATTCATGAAAAAAATCCCAAATTTATAAAAAAAAATGAAAAATTCACAATTTTCAAAATGTCAATTTCTCTGCTTCTAAAACAGAAAGTCATACCTAATAAAATATTTATTACTTAACATTTCCCATATGTCTACTTTATGTTGGCATCATTTTGGAAATGTCATTTTATTTTTTTAGGATGTTAGAAGGTTAAGAAGTTTAGAAGCAATTCTTAAAATTTCCAAATCCCACTTTTTAAGGACCACTTTGGGTCTGAAGTCACATTGTGAGGCTTACATAGTGGAACCGCCCAAAAATGACCCCATTGTAGAAACTACACCCCTCAAGTTACTCAAAACTGATTTTACAAACTTTGTTAACCCTTTAGGTGGAAAAGCTGCCAAAAAAGTGAAATTTCTAAATTTCATCTCCATTTTCCTTTAATTCTTGTGGAACACAAGAATTAAAGGAAAATGGAGATGAAATTTCAAAATTTCACTTTTTGGGCAGATTTTCCATTTTATTACATTTTTTTGTTTAACACATTGAGGGTTAACAGCCAAACAAAACTCAACATTTATTACCCAGATTCTGCGGTTTACGGAAACACCCAAAATGTGGTCATAAACTGATGTAAGGGCGCGCGGCAGGGCGCAGAAGGAAAGGAACGCCATATGGTTTTTGGAAGGCAGATTTTGCTAAACTGGTTTTAAACGTCATTTCCCATTTAAAACCCCCCTGATGCACCCATACAGTAGAAACTCCCAAAAAGTGACCCTATTTTGGAAACTAGGGGATGAGGTGCCAGTTTTATTGGTACTATTTTGGGGTACATATGATTTTTAATTGCTCTATATTAAGTATTTAGTGAGGCAAGGTTTTTTTTTTTTTACAAGATTCATCTGACAGTGTAGATCTTGTGCTATTTTTATAGAGCAGGTTGTTATGAACGCAATGATATCAAATATGTCTACTTTCTTTGTTTGTTTGTTTCAGTTTTACATAATAAAGCAATTTTGAAAAAGAAATTATGTTTTTGTGTGTCCATTCTCTGAACGCCATATTCTTTTTACTTTTCTGCCAATCGTCTTGTGCAGGGGCTGGTTTTTTGCAGAAAGAGTTGAGGTTTTTATTGGTACCTTTTTTGGGTACGTAGGCTTTTTTGATCATTCATTATTGCACTTTATGGGGCAAGGTGACCCAAAAATTGGCTGTTTTGAAACAGTTTTTATTTATTTATTTTTACAGCGTTTATCTGAGGGGTTAGGTCATGTGACAGTTTTATAGAGCAGATCGTTACGGGCGTGGCAATACCTAATAGGTATACTTTTTCTTATTTATTTAAAGAGGACCTTTCACTACTGTATAAACTAAAAACTAACTAGATCAGTGGGCAGAGCGCGCCCAGGGGTCCCCCTGCCCTTACTAGTATGCCTGGGCGCCGCTCCGTTCGCCCAATATAGGCTCTGGTGTCTGCGCTCCCTCTGACTGATTTCTTGTAGGAGGCGTGTCCCTTGCTGCAGTGCTGGCCAATCGCAGCGCACAGCTCATAGCCTGGCTATGAGCAGTGCGCTGCGATTGGCCAGCAGTGCAGTGCCCACTGATCTAGTTAGTTTTTAGTTTATACAGTAGTGAAAGGTCCTCTTTAAGTTTTACACAATAATAGCATTTCTGAAACCAAAAAAATGATGTTTTAGTGTCTCCATAGTCTGAGAGCCATAGCTTTTTTATTTTTTTGGGCGATTGTCTTAAATAGGGTATCATTTTTTGAGGGATGAGGTGACGGTTTGATTGGTACTATTTTGGGGGTCATACGCCGTTTTGATCGCTTGCTGTTGCACTTTTTGTGATGTAAGGTGCCAAAAATGGCTTTTTTTTATTTAATTTTTTTATGGTGTTTATTGGACAGGGTCTATCATGTGATATCTTTATAGAGACGGTTGTTACGGACACGGTGATACCTAATATGCATAGTTTTTAATTTTTTATAGGAAAAGGCAATTTATTTTTTTCATTTTACATTTTTATTTATTTATTTATTTTTACTTTAATTTTTTTTCCACTTTTTTAAGTGGTGTTGTGTGCACTGGGAGCGTGTCACCAAGGGGCCCGGCCTTGGTGGAGTAAAAGCCCTAGTTCAGGTGTCCACTAAAGTAGTTGGGGGACATCATATAGATAGTCTAGCTCAAGCATGTCAAACTCAAAGGCTAACATGGGCCAAAAAAACAAAATTGAAGTTTATGTGGGCCGCATAAAAAAAAAAAAAAAATTTTTACAATATAATGCAGACGGATCCGTTCTGAACGGATCCACCGTCTGCATTATATGAGCGGATCTGTCTCAGACGGATCCGCTCTGAACGCAAGTGTGAAAGTAGCCTTAGGGACGAGAACCTGGGATCTTTCATCCCTTGTCCTATTCAGCTCTATCAGGGTGAATAGGACTTCACACTGTCCCTGCTTCTCTGTGCCTTGTGCACACAGCATCAGGGATGTTACCATGGCAACCAGGGCTTCTGTAGCGTCCTGGCTGCCATGGTAACTGATCGGAGCCCCAGGCTTACACAGCTGGGGCTCCGATCAGAAGCTGCCACTGCACCACCAATGAGAGGGAGGGGAGAGGTCCCTGTGGCCACTGCCACCAATGATTTTAATACTGGGGGGGGTTGAGAGGGGCTGGCACACTGTGCCACCAATGATTTTAATGGGATGGGGGGTTGAGGGGGGGGGCACGCTGCACCACCAATGATAAATTACCCCTTTATACAGGAGGCTGGTACTGGCAGATCAGCAGTTAACCCCTCAGGTGCGGCACCTAAGGGGTTAACTGCCTCTGATCGCAGCTCCCTGTCAGCGGCAGGGTGCCGGCAATGCGATTCTGCTGCCGGCACCCGCCTCCTGTATTGTGTTAAAGACTGACTTTCACTATCAGGCCACACAGAGCGGCGCCCAGCGATGTCTCAGCACTCACCATTAGTCCTGGGCGCCACTCCGTTCGCCTGCAGTGCTCCATTACTGTCTCCTCTCCTGCTTCACATGCTGCTGATTACTATCGGAGCGATGGGAGGGGACATCAGCTTCACTAGTGGGCGTTCCTTCTTCCTGGCTGTAGCGCTGTCCAATCGCAGCGCAGGGAGAAGGAACGCCCACTAGTGAAGCTGATGTCTCATCCCATCGCTCCGATAGTAATCAGCAGCATGTGGAGCAGGAGAGGAGACAGTAATGGGGCACTGCGGGCGAACGGAGCGGCGCCCAGGACTAATGGTGAGTGCTGAGACATCGCTGGGCACCGCTCTGTGTGTGAAATGGGAATAGTCCTATCATTGGTGGCTCAGTGCGCCCGCCCCTCCTCCGCCCCTCCTCCGCCCCTCTCTCCTCATTGGTGGCGCAGTGCGCCCGCCCCTCCTCCCCCCCTCTCTTCTCATTGGTGGCAGCGGCAGCAGCACAGGGGGAGGGAGGACAGCTTCCTTCTCCCTGTGCTGCTGAGAGAACATGAGCACGCCGATAGCAGCGCGCTCATGTTCAGAGATACTAGACTGCCGGGCCGCAAAGATATTCATTGCGGGCCGCACGCGGCCCGCGGGCCGCATGTTTGACACCCATGGTCTAGCTGGTTCAGCTATTTCAGGGCGGGCTTTTACTGGGAACAGTCAATGTCTTGGGTGGGTGCCTGTTTCTCATGCTCCAGTCCGGGACTTAGGGCATGCTCATGTCCAGGGATCCTATCTAATCCTGCTACTGGATCTTGGGTGTGGCTCACTCTGGAGTGTTTGGTGAAGCAGAGTCCTGGTGAGGCTCTGTGTGAGTGGTCTCAGCCGGGTGGGCTAAGGTGCCACGATGCTAGGCAATAGCCTAAACTTTGGGGGACGCGGTGACGCCTGTGAAACAAGGATCACAAGGCCAGAGTCTGGAGGATTTGTGGGCCACAATCCCCCAAAAGGTATTGAAGTGTTACAGCCTGGAGGTTGCTGGACTGAATGACTGAGGAAAGCCGCATTTGTGTTCCATGTGTGAACAGGGCTCTCTAGGTGAGTCAAGGATACACTTATGTGTTTAGTTAGAGCCTAGCTGGGCAAGGGTTTGTTATTTTGTGTGGATGTCACACGTGATAAGTTGAAGCTGCGACTTCATAACCTGTTTTGCTGAAACGTCCGGAATAAAACATGAGTTGGACATTCTACCCTTGTCTGGTGAAGTAATCTGTGATGGCAACCCCCTAAAAGTAAACGATCCCTTACACTATGTATTGACTTCTGACTGATTACCAGATTCTGACTCTTTGCCACCTAATCTGACCCATGCCTGCTAGCCATACTGATCCTGTTCTTCCTGCCCTGCCCTTTTACACTATTACATGAATTCACACAAACTCTACCTGCCCTGACTTCAGCCATTTTCTATTATGGGTCTTGCCTGATACCTCGGTCATACATACTGGTGTATTTGATCCCTATAAGGGTAAGCCTGATGCATTCCCTGTAGTGAAGACCACATACCTGGGTAGGGGCTAAAGGGTGAAAATCAGGGGGCCACCAGGATGATGCCCTTAGGTTTAGTCTTAAGCCAAATCCATTGGTTGGCAATGTGGTGTTTACAACCATTGTCCATTAGGGCTCATGCACACAACAGTGTGTATTTTGTGGTCCGTAAAAACACAAATCTACAAAAAAATGATGACATCCTTGTAATGTCTGCGTTGCATCCATTTTTTGGCGGATCCATTGTAACAATGCCTGTCTGTTTTTTTTAAAGCTCCATTGACATGAATGGTTTCACATACGGACCTGTAAAAGACTATATATTCATAAGTATCTTATTGTTTGCCGATTCAATATTTTACAATACAGTCTATTTTTCATATTGGTTATAAAATATTGACACACATATTTTTGTTATATTCAAATCAAAACTTACAAGTTTACTAATTTTTTCCATTGATAAAAATTTGAAACGAATTGTTGACAATTACAGTATGTTTTTATTTGTGTACTCGGTACAAACTTTAAAAGCTTCTTCTTTCACAATACATTTAAAAGTTTACACTTGATTGCTCATTGCCATTTAAATCATAGGGTAAACATTAACAATATGCATTGCTCAGTGACTGTTATTTAGTAATTCTCTGAAATCGGAAATATATAGGTCTTCTTTTTCAAGCTGTTCTTCTGCCAAAAAGCTGATTAGTTAGGCTCTAATTATGAATACCAATGATCCAATCAGTCTGAAAAATTATGACTATTACTGTGAAATTAGAACTTTATGTAAAGTGTGAATCCAAAATGCAATGTTAAGTTTTCAATGCTTATTAAATTCATAAAACTTGACAGCAATGACAATTTTATGCTAAGTGCAGGCTTATTTGTTTCAGTCCTTCCTATATTGTATAAAAGCCTGCTGAACTTAAGGCAGATCCACTTACTTTGAGATTAAGCTTAGTTTTGGAGTCTAGGCTGCAAATACTGCCACAATAAACATTATTTGGCCCATTTGTCATGCTCCTTTTTATTTGTTACACTAACTAATATATGGAAAAATTAATAAAAGCTTAACAATTGTGGCTTGTCAAGTGTTTCTGTGAACCTGGCCTTTTAGTTTGATTTGATTTTAAATAAGCTATCAGATTTTAGCATATATTGATTTACTTATCATTTTGTATGTATAGTGCAGGCTCACAAGACAGGGCAATAGTAGTGATTCCTATTTTTGCATACTTATATAATTATATAGTCGATAGATTTAAAGAAAAAAAAAATCAGGTCCTGTAGTCCAATCTGTAATCCTACTGTGCTGATCCAGTGGAAGGCAAAAACCACTATGAGGTAGTTGTCAATTTCTCCATATTAAGGGTAACATTTATTCCAGACTACAAATCTTCTCATTTCCAGAAATCTAGTACCTATAACTTGCAATATTATGTCTTTCAGGAAAGATCATCATAACTACTGTTGAGTGTATCAAAGTTAACGAATACAATCCAAATTTAAGGAAAAATTCAATTTGCCACAAATCAGAATTTATTGGCGTTTCAAGGTAACAAATCAATTTTTCCAGAAAAAAAATAATATATATATACCTCAGGCATTTGATTGTGGAGAGGCCATAGCAGCCATCTTGATTGAAGAGAGCCTGTCAATTCTCACTTGTGCTGAAGTCACCATGTCATCACGCTGGGCAGCTGTGGTGATGATATCACGTCAGCGCGTGCGACAATTGTCGCGTTTACTTCAATCAAGATTGCCGCAATCAAATGGATGAGGTGAAAATGTATTTTTTTGTTTTAACCCCTGATTAACCCCCTGATAGGCTGAATGTGACTCTCAGATGCCTTGATCAGCGCTGAACATGGCATGGTGGCGCAATCGTTATTCCCCGTCATTGCACCTGCTTCATACAATGGAATGTGATTCGTTACAAAGTAATTTATAACAAATTGAATTTCTTGTCAAAGTTTGGCAAAGCAGCCAAATTGAATTTTTTAAATCTTCACTCATCACTAATCATAACCTTATCTTGCAGACAGTTTCATATTCTCACTGCTCATACAGTAAAGAATATCAGTCTATGATAATGATTAAACCTTCTTTCATCTATATGTAGAGGATGCTGTCTTGTCATGGTTACAGGCAGAAATAATAAATTCAACTTGAATTGAAAGAGCTTGGCTTGCCTTGAAAAGTCTATCTCTCTTTCCTTGATTTTGGTTATAGTTATAGTAGAGAAAGATGATTAGTAATATTTCTATATTGCGCATTCATATATATTTGTATACTTTAATTAGGTCACCCCCTAAGCTGTTTTATCCAGACTAAATAACCCCAAATTTGTTAACCTCTCTTGTTACAACAATTCAGACACTCTTAAATATTTTGATCACTCTCCTCTGTGCCTGCTCTGGTTTAATTATGTCCTTCTATACACATATGTCTAACATTGTACTCCATATTCCATGTGTGGATGTGCAGTCTGTATAGAGTGAAACTATGGTTTTGTCTGGAGTATCCATGCCTTTTTATGCATCTCATGATTTTAATTGCCTAGACAAAAGTTTAGTACTGATTGCTAAAGTTTACTGTCTACCAATATCCCCAAGTCTTTTTAAAGTTTTACCCAGTATTTTACCATTTAATTTTATGCAGAGACTTCGATGTGCCAAAACATCGGAAACACCCCACACAAGACCATGTAAGAAACTGCACACCTCAAGGAATTAATATAGGTATGCTGTAAGCATTTCTATCCTACAAGTCTTTCACAGAACACTAGAGAATTTCAGCTCTGTACAGAGAATTTTTTTTTTTTTTTTAAAAGACCAATTAAAAAAAATGATTTTTAGCTCATAATGCACTAATAAATAGTACAATGCACTAATAAAAAATTGCCCCTGGCGGTATACATAGCCTTTAAGTTAAACATATGAATTTTCCTTAGGAAAACATAATTTCTCCTTAGTATAGCAATATCAAAGATGAGGTCATAAACAGCTATATGGCAAATTGAAGGTCTCAGTAGCAAAGGAGCGCCCTTTTGGATTTTCAAGCAAGAAATGGCCCCATATTGGAAACAACATCCCTTGTGGATTTCAGCTAGGGGTGTTTTAATGGTTTTATCCCTGAAGTTTTACATTGGGTAACAGGAATAAAAAACGGCATACATTATTATGCAATTTCTTATGAGTGTGTAAATATCCCATATTTTGTCATCATGGCAGAGTTGAGAAAAGAAGGGGCAAATTTGCATTTTAGAACATGGGTTTTGCTGAAATGATTATTGAAAAAAGTTGCCTCATCTAGTGGGCCACTCTACTATTTCTTTAAGAGCCAGGTATTTTTTGTTTTGTTTTATTGATTGAGCTGCAGGAGGGCTTTTTTATTGCATTTTTTACAGCATTTTATTTTTTTATTGCATTTTTTACAGCATTTTTATTGGAACCATTTTGGGTAATATATGGCTGGGTGAAAATTTCAATTCTGTCAGTGCTTATTTTTTTTATGCAAATCACAGTGAGGTAGAAAAAACATGATATGGTATGTTTATTTTGTAGGTCAATATGATTATGGTGATATAAAATTCATATAGCACTTTTAAGTTTAATTACTTTTGCACCATAAAGTAACTTTAAAAATTTGCATGTTGTGTTGCCATATTCTAGGAGCCATAACTTTTTTTTCTTATTTATATAGCATTTATATATTTTTTTTACTTTTGAATAATAAAATCTCTTTAAAATAGTTTGTATTTTGGGCTGCCATATTCTAAGAGACATACATTTTTCATGTTACCATTAACTGAGATATGTGCAGACTTGATGTTTTCATAGGACAGAGATGTTTTTTATTGATACCACTTTGGGGTACATGTAACTTTTCAATTGTTTTTTGGTGAGATTCTATCGATGTTTATTTTTTATAGCATCCATTGTACAATAAAAATGCCACGATTATTTTATTTTGTGAATTGATATGATTACTATAGTACCAACTTTATATAGGTTTTCATGTTTTACTACTTTTGCTTCATAAAATTATTTCATATTAAAATTTATATTATACTGAAAATTTTTTGTATTTTCCATCACTATATTTTAAGACCAATAACATGTTATTTTTATAACAAGGCCGCTGTGCGATGATTTATATTTTGAGACTATATTTTCTATTTGTACCATTTTTGATCAGTTTTTGTTTAATTTTTTAATTTAATATCTTTTGAGCTCAACTATAAAGAACATTCAATTTATTCTACTTATTTTCTCATTTAGGCTTTATTAAAATTTTTCAACAAAAAACATTAGAACGATTTCAAAGTCATGTGGCATGAACACTTCAGTTATGCTACTTGTAAAGTTGTAAAGGGTATATACAACTTGCTGTTGAACAATATGAACCACGTAAAAGTATGGAGTTAAATACACTAAGTGGACATAATAATATAAAGAAGGACTAACAAGGAGAAACATACAAATAAGAAAATAGACAATCGGATAGTGGAAAGGGAAGGAGGGAAATGGAAAGAAGGCTGCAGTTGACCATGGGGAGTCTAGACCTGTGCATTCCGAAATGAGGAACGGAATGCTTCCCAGGGCCCCCACGTTTTCATATATCGTGAGGTGTCTGAGGGCGTAATGCTGATGAGATCTTCCAATCTCTGATATAGGGCGATTTCATCAAACCACTCCTCAGGTGAGGGAGGAGAGGTGGATTTCCAATGACTAGGAATCGCTGCTTCCGCCGCTTGCACCATATATTTTAAGAGGGATTTCTTATATGCTGGGATATCCTGACACAGTCAAACAGTAGAAAGGCATCTGGGGAATTCTGAATGGGGACGCCCGTGATTTCCTTGATTGTTTTATGCACAAAGTTCCAGAAAGGGCACAAGCCGCTACAATGCCACCAAACATGGATCATCGTGCCCTCCTCTGTAATAAATATTCAGCAATGATCTGACACTGTCGGGAACCATTTGTGGAGTAACGCTGGTACTCTATACCATCTAGATACGATTTTATAGCTTGTTTCTTGACCTTTGGTGGAAATTGTGGATTTATGAGATAGTATGAAGCATTTGTTCCACTGAGCTGGGGTATAGTGGTTACCGAGATCCCGCTCCCAGGCCTGACAATACAGAGGAAGGAACGAGGCGCACCTGTGTATCAGTAGCTTGTACATGGAGGATATGGCATGTAGGACCGCTGAGGGAGAGGCACACATCTGCTCAAACTCAGTAATTTTTTGGGTCAGGGTATGAGTCTTGTTCAAAGAGAAATAGAAATGCTGGTGTTGCAGATACTCAAAGGAGTTACGGGCTGATGGGATCGGGGTCTCAAGCATTTGGGACAGAGGTTTCAATGCGGAACCTGAGAGAACATGCCAGAACTTGATCGGGCAGGTTCTCAGGCCATGGAGGAAGGGTCTGGATGAATGTCCTGGAGGAAATCTGGGGTGGTCACTTACAGGTACCAAAGGGCCTTTGGGGGTCAATCAGTGAGGTAGATTGACCTACTGTACAGTATGGAGACTAAAATTGCGAGGGTGTGGTGGGTGGTAACGGACAGTTGCGATGGCGTGGGGCGCGGAGAGCCCACCAGCCATGAAGGACTTTTATGGAACACGGAGAAGAGTCCCGTGCAATTTGGATATGCCAATACGTACCATGTCCACTAATCGAGCAGAAGCAGTAGAGTGGTAGTAAAGTCAACAGTCTGGGAGACCCATCCCTCCAGCTTCCTTAGTGCAGGTAATTATTTCCCATTTTAATCGTGGCCGACCGGGTGACCACACAAATTGCGTGAAACATCTACGGAGTCGTGGCCAGAATGTGGATAGGATACTAAGGGGGATAGTCTGCAGGAGGTAGAGTATTTTTGGTAACTGGGTCATTTTTCGAATACTAATCTTACCAAACTAAGAGAAATCTCATCTGCGCCAACCATCCAGATCTTTTTGGAACTGTTGGAGGAGAGTTGCGAAATTTAGCTTGTGGAGCCATGAGAGATCAGCGGTAATTTTTATTCCAAGATATGTTATTTCATTTGGTGGCCAAGCGAAGGAAAAAGAGGCTTTAAGGGAGGAGGTCAGAATGTCTGGTAAGGAGATGTTTAGGGCCTCTAATTTGGACATATTAATTTTAAAATTGGAACAAGCGCCAAAGAGAGATATCTCTTGAAGCAAAGATGGAAAAGAGATGCATGGATTGGTTATGTAGAGAAGGAGATCATCGAGCACACGTATATTCGTGTGATCTAATCTTTATTTCAGAGATATCTGGATTGGCGCGAATGGAGGCCAGTAGGTGCTCCATGACCAAGATGTATAGCAAGGGGGGATAATGGGCATCCCTGCAGTGTCCCAAGATATCCGGTCAAAGGACTTTTCTGCATCTAAGGGAAGAATCATGAGTGGGATCTTTTTTGATTTAGCATAGTGGATAATATCTAGGGTTTTGAGAGTGTTATCCTGGGCCTCCCTCCACGGCACAAACCCAACTTGGTCATGGCAGATCAATGAAGGTAGGTAAGTATTCAATCTATTCACGATTAATTTGGCAAAGATCTTAAAATCTACATTCAAGAGGGAGAAAGAACGGTAACTGGCACAAAGGTTTCGGGATGACAGTGATATGGGCCTCCGCCGTGAAGGGAAGCACAGGAGACACCGCATTGAAGACCTGGAGCAGAATAGGAGAAAGAACAGAAGTGAAAAACTTGTTGAATCTAGCTGTGAACCCATTAGGGCCAGGACTTTTGCCACCTGGTAGAGACTTGAGAACTATTTGGAGTACAGTGTCTGTAAATGGGGTCTCCAAACTGGAAGATTCAAGTGCAGATAATTTGGGAAGTAGAAGAGAGGGATCGGGGGAATTGCCCATTCGTTGTAAAGATGTTTGGGGTAAGTCATAGAGCTGCGAGTAAAAGGAATGAAAGGAGGGCGCAATGTCCGTGGTGGTGTGTACCATACAGTCCTGAGAATTTTTGACAGCGGAAATATGGGAGGAGGCTAGTTTTCCCCGTAGAGCTCTTGCCAACATATGTCCACTTTTGTTTCCATATTCATAGAATTTACTCCTACATATTTGTATCATGCATTTATAGGATGCCTCCAAGAGGCGTTTGGCCTCCATACGCGCATTCTGAAGGTCATGAAGAGTTTGCAGGGTAAGTGCTCATTTGTGGGAAAGTTCAAGGGAAGTAGCCCTTTGCAGTGCGAGTTTAAGGGAATTGGCTTTTTCCTTCTTGAGATGGGAGCCATGTTTAATGGAGAACACATTTCAGGGCCTCCCGCTGGACCGGAAGCGGGGTGGTATCCTCTTTGTGATCTGACAAAAAGTTTGTTATACAGCTTGTAAGGTCAGCAGCACACCCTGTGTCAAGAAGCAGAGTTTCATTCAACCGCCATGTCCATTCCTGTCTGGCAAGAAATGGGAGATTCAGGGAGCAGTATATGCGGGCATGGTCTGACCACAAAATGTTACATATTTGTGTGGTATCCAGCCAGGATAAGGCCGGTTGCTGAATAAGAGTGTGGTTAATACGGCTATAAGAGTCATGGGGCAGAATAAAAGGTGTAATCTTTGTCAGCTGGGTGTTGGAGACGCCAGGGGTCTCGTAATTGCAGCTGAAGTAGTGCCCATTTGACCTTTTTAATAGTGGAGTATGTGAGGGAAGCGCGCCCGGTTGAATTGTCAAGTGTAGGGTCAAGGGTCAGGTTAAGGTCGCCACAAAGTATAATAGTCCCCCGGGTCAGGGGTGCGATTTTGTCAATTAGGTCTACGATGAAGGATGCTTGGTTCTGATTGGGGACGTACATGTTAAGGAAGGTGAATTCTTGTCCTCCGATAAGTAGTACAAGGACCAGGTATCTTGCCCCAGTACCTGGTGAGGTAAAGACTTGTGGATTGCTATGGCCACTCCATTTGTCTTGTTCCCCGAATTGTTTGCAAAGTGCCAGGTTGTGTAGCGCCGATGGTGTATATATGGGGCGCTACCCTCCTTAAAGTGTGTTTCCTGAAAACAAACATGTACCTTTTGGCGATGAAAGTGATGGAGTACATGGGGCCTCTTTTCGGGAGTGTTAAGGCCTTTCACGTTAAATGATGCAACCTTCAGTGATGCCATTACTGCGGGGAGAGAAAAAAACACAAGAGGAGAGGGGGAGGACGGCCGACAAAAAACAAAACAGAAACGATTAAGAATAAGAAGGATAAAGGGAAAGAGAAAAACAGATGAAGAGAGATAAGGTAGTAAGAGTGACCAAGAGGTCTAATGATGCTATCACTCGGAACTATAGAGTCTTTGATTATTTGGGGGAAAGTAGCAGCCAGACAGGGGTCGGCCTACCACAGCCCCAACAGCTACAGATAGAAAATTAAGATCACCAGCTATTTGAGAGCAGGAGAACCAGTGAAGAGGATAGGCAAATATCAAGTAATTAAAGAGGAGAGACTAATATGCATAGGTGACGAGGTGGGATGGGGATCCACGTTTTGGGTTGCTTGGTCTTTTCTGACATCGTCCCCGTGGGGTCGGTGCAGAAGATCTAGAAGCACCGTCAGCAGGTGGTGGACGGGGTCGTCCTGATGATGCTGGAGCAGGTGGAAGGAGAGATGGCCAGGGTCCCAAATCCACTGGTGCCAGGTCCAGCTGTTGTAGGAAGTGGGGTAGATCTGAAGGGTCAAGGAGGGTGACAACCTGCTCCTTGGGACCTGCAAGTGGAGCAAAAGGATAACCCTAACGGTAAGGAATGCTGCAATCTTTGATGAGGTTCAAGAGCGGGCACAGGGCAGCGTGTTGGGCCAAGGTGTGACGGGAAAGGTCCTGTAGCAAGACGAAGGGGGACATCTGTCGAGCTTTAAGCAGGATCTGTTCCTTGATGGCATAAATGTGAATTCTGCAAATGACATCCCTTGGTTTCAAGGGGTCAGGGTTGGGGGGTCTTAGAGCTCTGTGATCCCTGTTGATTTTAATGTTGGAGTTTGGCGGTCGTCCCAAGAGATCATTGAAGATTTTTACAATTGTGGGTAGGAGGACCTTCTGTGTTATTGACTCTGGGAGGCCTCTGATCCCCAGATTGTTTCGACGGCCTCGATTTTCAATGTCATCCAGATGTTGTGCATCATAGGACTGTACTTTGTTTATTCTGCTTATTTATATAATTATGTTTAAGGCAATCTCAAGTTTATATAGGTTTTTGAATAAAATGTATTACTTTTGAAATATTAAATAACTTTTTAGAAAAAAAGTTGAATAAAATTGTATTTTAATTTGCTATGTTGTAAGAATCATAACTCTTTTTTAGTTTTCTGTTGATATAGCTGAGAAGGAGTTGTAGTTTCCATTGGAGACATTTTGGGGGCACAAATGTCATTTTGACTATTTGCTTCAATTTTTAGGAGATGTGGTGGCCAAACTGTAGTCGATTTTGTCAAAGTTCTTTTATGGGGTTCACCATGTGGGGTAAAAGATAACTTTATTCTATGGGTTCTACAATTACGCCAATACCATATTTATATAGGTTATTATGTTTTATTACTTTAGCATCATAAAACAATCTTTTAATTAAAAAAATAATTTGTATTTTACATTGCCATATTCCAAAATCTTTATATTTTACATTTTTTAGTCAAGGCAGCTGTTAGGGTTTTTTTTTTCTGCAGTTTTTGTTAATTCAATTTTGGAGTACATTTCTGATCACTTTTTATCATTTTTTGTAGGTTAGGTGACTGAAAAGAAAAATTTAGATTTTTTTTTCTATTTTTTTCAGTGTTTATTGTACAGGATATGTCATATGATCTTTTTATAGACCAGGTCATTACAGATACAATGATAATAATTATGTGTACTTTTTTTTATTTTTTTCATTTTTTTCTAATGACTGAGGGGCTGGATATGGAGAAAAAGTGATTTTCAGTTTGAATTTGATTTTTTTAATATGTTTTTTTTTAACTTTAAGTCCCACTAGGGGGACTTGAACACCTATTAACACCTATTTTCTTGCTGGTAAAATGCCATATTTCTGTATGGAAATATATTTTCCCTGTTAGTATTACACTGACAGGGTGTAATAGACTTCCATAACTCTGGCAGGGCCTAATAGACTTCCATATATAGCAATTCTAGATGCCATTTTTATGCCTTTAATTGCCAAGGCTACCATTGGCACACTGTGATGGTGCTACAGGGGCCAGATGTTGTATAGAGGTAACGCAATCTCTCTGTGAACAATTTAGATGCCGCAGTCAAAAGGTTCAAAGGCCAGGATCATAGCCAGCTCCAATATTCACTATTGCATTACAAGTATAACAATGTAATACAGCCATCCTGGTGCCCATTAAGTACTAGCACCCAGTGTTGCATGTGTGTGAATAAATACCCACTGCTTCTTATTATTGAGGTAGTTGTTAACCCATATAGAGGGTTGTGATAAATTGTTTGCCCCTTACTTCTATTTTTTCTAATTTGTCACATTTAAATGTTTCATATCATCCAAATAATTTAAAATAAGATAAAGACAATATAAGTAAGATCTTTATATTTACTGAAGGTAAAGGTTTATTAAAAACCTGTATCACCCATGTGAATAAGTGAAAGTAAGCATACAAATTGGTTGTGTCACCCTTGACAATAGCAACAGCAATCAAACAAATATGATACCTTTCAATGAGTCTTTTAGATGGCTGTGGAGTAATTTGGATTGGTTTTCTTTGCAGAATCATTTTAATTTGGGGATACTGGAGAATTGTCATGCATGAACTGCCCTTTTCAGATCTTGCCACAGCTTCTCAATGGGATTCATATCAAAACTTTGATTTGGACACTCCAAAACCTTTTTTTTTAATTATTTTGTGTCGTTTAGAGGTAGACTTGCTTGTCTGCTTTGGATCATTGTACTGTTGCCTAATAAAACTGCCTTTGAAATTTAGGTCATGAATTGATGGTGTATAGTCTACCTAGGGATTTTTTGATAGAGAACACAATTCATGGTTTCATCATGAAGGCATTCAGGTCTTTCATAAGTAAAACAGCCAAAGGTCATAACATTACCATCACCACGTGTGACTGTTGGTATGATGTTCTTATGGTGGAATGTTGTGTTGGCTTTTCACAAAATGTATTGGCACCAACGTATTCTACAAAGTCTTAGGTTTGACTCACCTGTCTACACAATATGATTTCAAAACAGGAGCAGTACTGCAGCAACCAGTTCCATCCACTACACAGTGGACGGAGCTGTGTAATTCCTGTGCCTATATTTCCCCGCCAATCATCAGTTATTCAATCCTTTAAATCAAAATGCAAAAAATATCTCCCTTATAAATTCTACAATTGCGAATCACTCTGAATTGCTTTATATTTCAAGTAATTTTTTAGTTATCTACCAGCTAGGGATATTAGGGGTCATTTATTATGGCACATCAGTATTTAAGTCACATATTTTATTGTAAAGGGATTTTTAGGCAAAATTAGCAACTTTAACCTGCTCACGCTACTATTCCAAGGTGGCAGAAAAAGGGGGTTTGGTGTGAGCAGGGTAGAGGGCGGACCGGCAGCCTGTCTCGTTTACCAATTTAAATGCCAGTTTATGGCGTGGATAATGGTCTTAAACTATGCAAGCAATGGAGTTGGCGTAGTTTAAACCATGTTGCACAGCCGGCGGTCTGTAGAGGTCTGCATTTTTGCATTCAGGATAAAACAAAATTGGAGATTTTTTATCTCCCCAATGTTTTTACATTAGTGGAGCATTATTTGATCTTGTTTTTTTGTAGGACATGTAGTTTCTACATGTACCATTTTGTGGTATGTATGAAGTATGTTTGTCTTTAATTTTCAGTATAGAATTTTGTTGGGACAAGATATCTGCTATGTTTTTTTCAAATAAGTGTATACTTTTATAGTGCATGCTTTGTTGGTTATGCTATGGAGATATATGTGTATACTGTATTTTTTAACTGATGAAAGGTCTTTTAATTACAATTTACATATATTCTTATATATATATATATGTGCCAGTCTATTATTAGAGATGGCCTAGCAGTTTGCGGCGAACTTTGCTCGTTCGCGGCAAACTTTGCTAGTTCGCGGTTCGCCAAACAGGCGAACATATGGCGATGTCCGCCGGCGCCATATTCTTAGCATTGTGAAGAACTTTGATCCATGACATATGCATCAGGTGGAACGGGACAGCCAATTGAGATGTTTCAGCACATGGACACACCCCTTACCCTATAAATAAACACGATCTGGCAGCCATTTTACATTCTGTTTTTTGCCAGTGTAGGGAGAGGTTGCAGAGACAGACTGTTAGGGACACTAAACACTAGCTAATAGGGCCACAAAAGTTCTTTTAAGGACTGGTATCGGGGTGCTATCCATTGGTGTAACATACATAGGGGATTGATATACTTATAATATGCCTTCTAACATAGAAAGTATATTATAGTGCATTTATATTGTGCAGCAGTTGTGTGTGGTTCTGCTGAAATACCACAGCTAGATAGAGGGACAAACGCTATTGGAATAAGTAATTGCAACTGTTGTGATATACCTGTTGCCCCCCCAAAAAAACAAATAAGTGGTGCAATATACCTATAATATACCTTCCAACATAGAAAGGTATTGATATACTTATAATATGCCTTCTAACATAGAAAGTATATTATAGTGCATTTGCACTGTGCAGCAGTTGTGTGCGTTTCTGCTGAGATACCGCAGCTATATAGAGGGACAAATGCTATTCGAATAATTTATTGCAATTGGTGCGATATACCTGTTGCCCCAAAAAAAACTGATTAAGGGGTGTGATATGCCTGATTCCACAAAATATTGATTGAGGGGTGTGATACACCAACTTCCACCAAATATAGATTGAGACCTGCGATACACCAGCTTCCACCAAGTATTGATTAAGGGGTTTGATTTACCAGTTTCGAGCAAATAATCATTATTGGGTTCTATATACCTGCTTCCACAAATTTCTGATACAGGGTATTAAGATACCGGCTTCCACCAAATATTGATTGAGGCCAGCTTCCACCAAATATTGATTAAGGGGTTTGATTTGCCAGCTTCCAACAGATACTAATTATTGAGTTCTATATACCTGTTTCCACAAAATACTGATAGAGTGGATTGATATACTGGCTTCCACAAAATATTTATTGAGGCATGCAATATACCTGCCTCCACAAATACTGCTCTTCTATAGGGACTTTGTCACAGGGTCATTTTGAAAATGATAGGCAGAGGAAGAGGCAGGCCATTCCACAGGGGTTGTAGGGGTCCGGCAGGTGCACCAGACCAGAGCCTAAGAAGGAAGTTGGAGAAGGTGCTTAAGATTAAGTCAAAGGATGCATCAGAGTTGGTTGAGTGGCTCACTTAGCCTTCTGCTTCTGCATAATCTTCATCCTCTGTATCAGCACCCTCCTCACTCTCTGCTGTGTGCACCCCCAAAGACACCACCACCACCACCATAGCCCCTCCACTATTTTCCCATCCATTCCCAGACCTTACCGATTTGCAGCAATTCTTGGCATCGGATGAGGAATAGGAGGTAGCAACAGCCGCCACCCAGCGGTCTAACGACAGTACCCAGATCAGCCCAAGGAGGGTGTTCCCAGCTGTTGCTGCCTACTCCAAGATCTCTAAATTCAGTGGTGGTGAAGGTGACGATGATAACATGTTAATGGACATCACGTGGTTTCCCACAAGAGAGTAAGAGGAGGGGAGTTCAGAGGAAGAGACGGAGCAGCAGATAGGGAGGAGAAGGAGGAGAAGCTGGGAAAACTCGCAGTGCACATGAGGCAAAAATCAGACTGCAAATGTATCTGGAGTGAGCCATCCACCATGCACGGTCACATCTGGTGCTGTCAGGACGCCGGCACATGGCTCCGCAGTGTGAGCTTTTTTAACGTATAAGCTGCAATAGTGTTGCCATCTGCCATCTGTCAACGCATAAGATGCGGTAAGCCCAACACTCACCTAGGGTCTACCTCTTTAAGAAGGCACCTGGCCTACCGAGCCCAGTGGGAGCAACACAGTCAGAACCAACAAATCCACACTCCTGGCGCTCCACGTCCTTCCTCTTCTCCTTCTCCTCTCTCCTCCCATTTGTCCTCCACTCCGCCTTCCACCATGCCGTCGTCGCGTTCTTCTGGCAAAAGGCAGGCTTCTGTGGCCCAAATGTTCGAACATAAAAAGTTTATGACTCCGGATAACCCTCTTGCCCAACGGCTCACCGCCGGCTTGTCAGAACTGCTAGCCCGCCAACTACTGCCATATAAACTGGTGAACTCGGAGGCCTTTAGAAAATTTGTGGCCATTGGCACACCACAATGGTAGGTCCCCAGAAGGAAATATTTGGCCATGTTCAGCGGCAAGTGAATGTATCTCTGGCACACAGTGTCAGTGGCAAGATACATTTAACCACTGACACGTGGTCTAGCAAACCGGGCAGGCAAGGTACATAACTTTTACTGCCCACTGGGTGAACCTTCTGATGGATGTGAAGCATGCAACCCGTGGCACCAGTGTGGATTTGGTGTTACCACCCCGGATTGCATGCAGGTCTGCCTCTTCTTCTCCTCCTCTTACTCCATCCTCCGTCTCCCTCTCGGCTGACTTTTCCATTTCCACTGCTACCGCCTCTTCCGCTGCACCCCCTAAGCTCCCCAGAACCTATTTGATGTGCCAGGTGAGACATTACCATGCTGTGCTCCGGCTGTTGTGCCTGGAAGCCAAGAGCCACACCGGTCCTGCACTGCTTTCAGCTCTGCGGCCACAGGCCGTTCAGTGGCTAACACTGCTCAATTTGACAGTTGGTAAAGTAGTGTGCGACAATGGTGCCAATCTGCTGAGTGCACTGAAACAGGACGAAATGACACCCATCCTGAACTTAGTCATGCAGCGATCTGTTGCCAAATACCAGGACGTCTTGCGGTAGGCCAGGAAAATCTCTGGCAATTTTTAGAAGATCTTACATGGCCATGGCTTTCCTTTCTGATGTTCAATGGCAACACCACCTGCCTGTCAGACGTTTGATTTGTGACTGTCTGACGTGCTGAAACTCCACCTTGTATATGCTTGATAGGCTGCTCTAGCAGAAACGTGCCGTTAACGACTACCTGTACAAACTCTGTGGCAGGACAGGTTCTGGGATATTTTTTTTCTTTCACTGCACCAGTGGCTGCTCAATAGTGTTGATCACGAATATTCGAATTTCGACTTTTTATCGTGAATATAGGTAATTCCAAAATTCGCAAATATTTCAAATATAGTTATATATATTCGTAATTTCGAATATTCAAAAAATTTTTTTTTCATTAGATTTTTTTTTTTTAATCAGTACACATGATCCCTGCCTGCTTCTAGCTTGTGGGCCAATAAGAACGCTGCAATATACTTGATTTTAGGAGTAGTAGTGTTTGCGAATTTTGCACTATATTAGTTTTTTCGAATATTCGCTATATTGCTATATATTCTTGTTTTAGAATATTACGAATATTCAAAAAAACTAAGTTATAGCAATATAGTGAATATTCGAAAAAAACAAATATAGAGCTAATATAGTGCTATAATCTTTTTTTTTATAGTTTTAAATTGCTCTATATTCGTTTTTTTTAAATATTCGCTATATTGCTATATATTCATGTTTTAGAATATTACAAATATTCGAAAAAACGAAGTTATAGCAATATAGCGAATATTCGAAAAAAATTGAATATAGAGCAATTTAGCTAATATAGTGCTATAACCTTCTTTGTCTAATAGTTGTAAGTTGAAAAATTTGCAATAAAAATTCGAATCCGAAAATTCGAACTACGAACATTTGCATATTACACAATCATTACTTTGCCAATTTTTCAAGTAAAAAAAAAATCACGAATTTTCGAATATTCGCCGAATATTCTAAAAAATATTTGCAAAATATTGCGAATTCAAATATGACCCCTGGCGCTCATCACTAGTTCTTAGGTCCTCGGCCTGTTGTACAAAATCAGAGCATCTGGAGCAATTCCTCCTAAGTCGCAGGTATTGTCCTCGCGGAATCCCTCTCTTGAGGGGGTAGGGGTGGCTACTCTCCCACCTCAAAAGAGAGTTAGTGGAGGTCAGCTTCCGATAAATAGATGTCTCCAGGGCACCGCTCTGGTTCAGGATGACACAGATGTCAAGGAAGGGGAGTTGTGTTGGATGAGACTCTGATGTGAAATGAAGGCTCATGTCATTATTGTTTAATTCATGAACCCATGCAGAGAAAGTCTCAAGACTCCCCTTTCAGATGACAAAAACGTAATCAATAAAGTGTGCCCATTTTTGTACACACTGTAGTTCCAGTGTAGGTTTGTCTCTGAATACCAAGGTATTCTCCCACCAGCCCAGGAACAGGTTTGCATACAATGGGGCCCAGGGGCTCCCCATTTCAGTACTGAGCTGGTGGTAGAATCGGCCATTAAATAGGAATGAATTCCTTTTAAGTGAGAACTCGAGTAATTCAAGCACAAAAAAGTTATGTGCCTGAAAATGTCTCCCCCTTGTAGATAAAAAGTAAGACACTGCATGTAATCCCCACTTGTGTGGGATTGATGAGTATAGGCCTCCACGTCTACGCTCCCTAATATACATCCACTCTCCAGATGGATCCCCTCAAGTTGTTTGAGGAGGTCTCCGGTATCTTTTATATGAGTAGAAAGAGATGACACAAAGGGTGCCAGAATTCTGTCTATGTATACCCCTAAATTTTGGCTTAGACTGTCCACACCCGAAACGATGGGGTGCCCTTTTAGCGGGTCATACCCTCTGTGTACCTTTGGAAGGCTATAGAATGTGGCTATTTGGGGACACTGTGGGTAGAGAAAGTCAAATTCTTCTTGGTTGATTAATTTGGCCGTTTTTGCCCTATCCAAGATACATTTTAATTCGATCTTGTATGCCGCAGTGGGATCACTATTCAAAATTTCATAGCAGTCACGGGGAGCCAATAGATTCTCACACATCATTTGATAGTTACTTGTATTCAAGATGACTGTGTTACCACCTTTGTCCGATGGTTTAATTGTGATATTTTTGTTATGGGACAAATCATCAAGTGCACACAGTTCATCTTGAGTACAATTTGGTGATGCCGAGTAAAGATAGGTGGTTTCCAAATCTGTACTGACAAGTTTCAAAAATACGTCAACACAGTTAGTCTCGCCTGTGGGATGTAATGCAAGGCACCAACAAACAGACCAGTGATGAAAGCAAAAAGGTGTTTATTCACCAGAAACATAAACGTCCAGGACACTTGCTGGTAACAAGGAATAATAACAAAAAACCAGGCAAGGAGATTCCAGGAATAGTCCCAACCAGTGCTGAATGATGCTGTGCACTTGGCAGTCGAGTCACTCCAGATCTTGGGTCCGCTGTAAAGGACAAAGTTCCTGGCAGTCTTCAGTCACTAGGAGTTGTGACCTATACCTGGTTGAGGGAAAATAACAGTGGGCACTGATCACCCTGAGAGACCTCCTTTTAAATGCCTGCTGACCAATCCCAGGGTGCCAAGTGTCCATTACCATAGGTGAAAAAATTGCCCTGCACCTGAGTACAAGGCCTAAGGCAATCACAAGTTGATTAACCCATGGCTGGCTCCCTAATCCACTTTGCTCTTGTGAGTCAGTATAATATGCGCCACTGGTCGACGAAGTGCATAAGAAGCGCGTACTCGCGACCGTGTATCCCTTTGCGAACCTGCCCTCGTGCGTACGCACGGACGCATGATTGACTCAGCGCGAGTATGCGAGCGCGTGGACCCAGATGCGGAAACGGAAGTCGCAGGAGACACCGGAGACAACCCTGGCCGCGGCGTCTTGTCACTCGCCTGGCCACTCGCCTGGCCACTCTGTCCCCGGGACTCCGACGGTCCTCCCCTCCGATGTCCACGTGAACGCATCTCCGCACTGGCTCGCAAAGGGGTCAGTGCTGGTGCATCAGAGACACGCATAACCTGTCCCGCAACTCCACGAGGACCCCTCTTGGTTCCCCTGGAGTGCAAAGCAGGTGAGGATCTTACATTACCCCCCCCCCCTCGAGGAGGCGGCTCTGAAGACTCCAAGCAAGCTTTCCCCGGATTATCCTGGTGAAAGGCTGCCACCAACTCATCCGCATGCACCTGGCGAGCAGGTATCCAACATCTCTCCTCTGGACCAAAACCCTTCCAGTCCACAAGTATTGAAGAGACCTTCGGACAAAACGAGAGTCCAAAATTCTGTTCACTTCGAACTCCGGTACCCCTTGGACCTCCAGCGGGGATGGGGTCTGAATGAAGGGAGCGGAGTCGGCTGCCGATTTGAGAAGTGAAACATGAAAGGTGTTCACTCCTCGGATCGACGGTGGAAGAGCAACCTTGTACGTAACTCGGTTGATCTTTTGTGTCACCGGGTATGGGCCAATGAATCGAGGACCCAACTTGGAAGATGGCTGACGCAGCGGAATGTTCCGGGTGGAGACCCACACCTGATCTCCCACCTTAAACTTTTGCTCTACGGTGCGATGACGATCAGCAAATTTCTTCTGTTGCGCCACCGCACTGCGGAGATTCCGCTGGGCCGACGACCAAATGGGACGTCTATCCTTGAACCACTGATCCACCACCGGTGAGTCAGTGGAGGGTCCGGCCAAAGAAGAGAGTCTTGGATCCCTGCCCCCCACACACCTGAACGGAGACATCTTAGTGGAAGCATGCTCAGAGTTATTATAAGCCACCTCCGCAAAGGGTAGATACGCTGCCCATTCCTCCTGGCAGTCTGACACGAAGCACCGGAGATATTGCTCCAGGGTCTGGTTAGTCCTTTCCGTCTGACCGTTGGTCTCTGGGTGAAAACCAGAAGAAAAAGACAAATTAATACCCAATCGGGAGCAGAAAGAACGCCAGAAGCGGGAGATGAATTGCACTCCTCTGTCTGAAACAATGTCATCCGACGCTCCGTGTAATCGAAAGACATGATTCAAGAACAGATCTGCCAATTCTCTGGCCGAGGGCAATCCAGGGAGTGGGATAAAATGGGCCATTTTACTAAAACGGTCCACCACTACCCAGATTACCGTACTTCCAGAGGACCTTGGCAAATCTGTGATGAAATCCATGGAAATGTGAGTCCATGGAGCCTGGGGAATAGGCAGTGGGAGTAAAGTCCCAGAAGGGGCAGACCGGGACGGTTTACATCTGGCGCAAACAGTACATGCCTGGATATAGGCCTTAACATCCACGGACATGTTGGGCCACCACACGTGACGTTTAACAAGGGCAAGTGTTTTTTTAACACCCAAATGCCCGGCAGACTTTGAGTCATGAAGCTGTCGGATGACCTCCAATCGAAGGTTAATGGGTACGAACCATCGACCCTCGGGTTTGTCAGGTGGACTCTCTGCCTGTGAGGGCTCAAGAAGAGAGGACAAGTCCTCCATTACTTCTGCGGCCCCCAGGGCAGCAAGAAAACATTTAGTTGGGAGAATGGTTTCTGGCTCAGAGTCCAGGACGGAAGCAGCCTCAGGGAAGCAGCGGGACAGGGCATCTGCCTTCACGTTTTTGGAACCTGGTTTATAAGTGAGGCGGAAATTGAAGCGGGTGAAAAACAATGCCCACCTGGCTTGTCGGGAGTTGAGTCTTTTGGCACTCTCTAGATACTCCAAATTTTTGTGGTCAGTGTAAACCGTGATGGGATGTTCTGCACCCTCTAGCCAATGTCTCCACTCTTGAAAAGCCAATCTTACTCCCAGAAGCTCTCTATTGCCGATATCATAATTACACTCGGCTGGAGAGAGCTTCCGAGAGAAGAAGGCACAGGGATGTAACCTCTCGGGGTCCCCAGAATACTGTGAGAGAACTGCCCCTACACCGACCTCTGAGGCATCGACCTCGAGAACAAAAGGTCTGGAGGTGTCTGGATGAGTAAGAATTGGTGCCGTGCAAAAGGCCTGTTTCAGCGTCTCAAAGGCTCTGACTGCCTCTCTCGTCCACTTAGAAGGATTAGCTCCCTTCTTAGTGAGGTTGTTGAGAGGTACTACTATCGCAGAAAAATTCTTAATAAACTTGCGGTAGAAGTTGGCAAAGCCTAAGAAACGCTGCAACCCCTTAAGATCCTTAGGTTGAGGCCAATCCACGACAGCAGAAAGTTTGGATGGGTCTATAGCCAATCCCTTTTCTGAGATAATGTACCCCAGGAAAGGCAACTCCTTCACCTCAAACAGACACTTCTCAAGTTTAGCATAGAGGCGGCTCTCCCTCAGCTTCTGGAAAACCTGACACACGTGTCTCCGATGAGAGACCAGATCCGAAGAGTAGATTAGTATGTCATCTAAATAGACAACAACACATCTATCCAAGAAATCTCTGAGAACATCGTTGATGAACTCCTGGAAGACCGCGGGAGCATTACAGAGACCGAAAGGCATCACGAGATACTCGTAATGCCCGTCTCTGGTATTAAATGCGGTCTTCCATTCGTCACCCTCTCTAATGCGAACTAAATTATAAGCACCCCTTAAATCGAGTTTGGTGAAGACTCGGGCCCCTGCCACCTGAGAAAACAGATCATCAATCAGAGGCAGTGGATACCGATTCTTCACCGTAATCCGATTAAGGGCACGATAATCGATGCAAGGTCTCAAGCCTCCATCCTTCTTCTCCACAAAGAAGAATCCAGCTCCAGCAGGGGAAGTGGATGGACGAATGAAATTCTTCTCAAGGTTCTCTTTAATATACTCCCGCTGAGCCTGAACCTCAGGCCCAGTGAGATTATAAAGATGCCCTCGTGGTGGCATGGTGCCTGGCAACAGGTCTATAGGACAATCATATGACCTGTGGGGGGGTAATACATCAGCCCCCTGAGGACTGAACACATCTCGGAAATTATGATACTGCTGTGGTAAAGTACTTAATACTTCCATGGAGGCTAGTGACAGGTCGGGACGAATGCACTTAGTAAGGCATTCCGTACTCCACTGACAGATAAGACCCGAGTGCCAGTCCACTACTGGATTATGGAGCCTTAACCAAGGGAGACCCAAAATCACGGGAGTGGATGGCATGTCAAGGACAAAAAGGCTTAAGGTCTCCCGATGATCAGCTCCCACCGTTACCTGTATTCCCGGAGTCATCCACACTGCACGACCATCTTGAAGAGGGGAACCATCAATCGCGGTCACTGACATGGTGGTTTTCAGCTGGATCAACTGGATGCCAAGTCGACGAACCAAGGTTGAGTCCACAAAATTCCCAGCGGCCCCAGAATCGATTAGTGCTGAAAACTCATGGACCTTGTCTTGCCACCGTAAGGATATGGATACCATCACCCGGCTTGGAGGAGGGATAATAGCACCTAGGGGGTTCTCCTCTATGCCCCCTAGGTTCATTCGTTTCCCGCCGGCAGGAGGGGACAGGTTTTAACGAGGTGTCCAGACTTTCCGCAAAATAGGCACAGGCCTTTCTGTTGGCGACGAGCTCGTTCTGCCTGTGTGAGATGGGAGGATCCAACCTCCATTGGCTCTTCGGCCGATTTTAGAGGCCCTGGATGTGGTCGAGAGGATGAAAACCGAGACGACCGTTCCACTCGCCTCTCACGGATTCGCCTGTCGGCATCGATTGCCTGAGAGATAGCCATTTCCAACGAGAAGGGGGTAGGCAAGGCCAAAAGAAGATCCCGGACCGCATCCGAAAGTCCCAAACGGAAGCGATGGCGTAGGGCTGCGTCGCCCCAGGTGGTGAAAGCTGCCCATCGCCTGAATTCTGCAGCGTATTCTTCAGCTGGGCGGCAGCCTTGTTGAATATGCTCAAGATTGGTCTCTGCGGTGCGAGTACGATCCGGGTCATCGTAAATCACAGCCATAGCCTCGAAGAAGGCATCCACTGACAAAAAAAGCTGTATGGTCTTGAGGCAAGTTAAATGCCCAACGTTGGGGGTCTCCACGTAGCAGTGACATTACAATCCCAATTTTCTGCCTGAGAGTGCCAGAAGCCATCGGTCGTAACTGGAAATAAAGGAGACAGGAGTCCCTGAAGTTTAAGAACTCCTGTCGCTCTCCTGTGAAGAGGTTAGGCAGAGGGATCTTAGGTTCTGTTTGATGCCTTGCGATAGTGACGGGTAGTGCTGAGGCTCCCTGGATAAGCTGCTGAACCTCCTCCATCACAGTTGTCAGTTGCTCTTGGATTTGCGCTGCAGCGGCTGCTGGTATATTTGGGCGTCGTTGGAACAGCAGGTTAACGGCTCCCGTTAATTCATTCAGCTACTGTTAGTTGGGCCCACTGTTCTGTAATGCAAGGCACCAACAAACAGACCAGTGATGAAAGCAAAAAGGTGTTTATTCACCAGAAACATAAACGTCCAGGACACTTGCTGGTAACAAGGAATAATAACAAAAAACCAGGCAAGGAGATTCCAGGAATAGTCCCAACCAGTGCTGAATGATGCTGTGCACTTGGCAGTCGAGTCACTCCAGATCTTGGGTCCGCTGTAAAGGACAAAGTTCCTGGCAGTCTTCAGTCACTAGGAGTTGTGACCTATACCTGGTTGAGGGAAAATAACAGTGGGCACTGATCACCCTGAGAGACCTCCTTTTAAATGCCTGCTGACCAATCCCAGGGTGCCAAGTGTCCATTACCATAGGTGAACAAATTGCCCTGCACCTGAGTACAAGGCCTAAGGCAATCCCAAGTTGATTAACCCATGGCTGGCTCCCTAATCCACTTTGCTCTTGTGAGTCAGTATAATATGCGCCACTGGTCGACGAAGTGCATAAGAAGCGCGTACTCGCGACCGTGTATCCCTTTGCGAACCTGCCCTCGTGCATACGCACGGACGCATGATTGACTCAGCGCGAGTATGCGAGCGCGTGGACCCAGATGCGGAAACGGAAGTCGCAGGAGACACCGGAGACAACCCTGGCCGCGGCGTCTTGTCACTCGCCTGGCCACTCTGTCCCCGGGACTCCGACGGTCCTCCCCTCCGATGTCCACGTGAACGCATCTCCGCACTGGCTCGCAAAGGGGTCAGCGCTGGTGCATCAGAGACACGCATAACCTGTCCCGCAACTCCACGAAGACCCCTCTTGGTTCCCCTGGAGTGCAAAGCAGGTGAGGATCTTACATGGGAGGTATTTTTTTGCTCTTGTTTTTTAGAGACGTGAAAGGCCCCTCACCTAACACCGGTTCATTAGTAGCAGTCAGGCTTTGTAGCAGTTTCACATCTGACACCATTTCTATAGGAACACCCATCTCTATGCTTTGTTTTTTCTCAATATTGCAAAAATACTTGTACCATCGCAATTTGCGAGCAAAGAGATTAAGGTCTACTGTGGTCTTGAAAGGATTATATTTAGGTGTAGGGACAAAAGAGAGACCCTTCTCAAGGACCCTTATTTCAATATTGGTTAGGGGGTGGGACGACAGGTTTATTATTTTGGGGCCGGTATTGATCCTGCTCCCTGGGGTTGTTGTACTCAGTTTCTCAGGGGGTATATAGGGTTCGGGTCTAAAAAACCTTGTGCACCCCTATTATAGGACCCCTTTGGTAGTTTCTCCTACCTCGACCTCTCCCTCTTGCTGAGCTTTTACGGTTCCCTGTGTGTTGTTCTTTATCAGATTCAGACAAGTCCGTCTCTGTTGATGAGATGTCTGTGTCCCTCTCAGTCACCCTCCTTCTTTCACGCACTTGTATGTACACCTTATTTTCCCTGAAATCAGCTAGGTCACGCGTAAATTGTTTATGTTTACGCTCCTTTAGATGGTATTGATATTTTTCTAAGGAGGCCTGAAGCTGTTTCTCCTTTGTCCCAAAATCCGTCTCCTGTGAAAAAGACTGAGTAATATTTATTTGATCTTTCAGTTTGGTGTCTAAACCTGCCAGAGTCTGCCATTCCTGCTCAATCAATACTTTCATAAACCGTAAAGAGCTGTTTGTAGCCTCCAATTCCCATTTGGTTCTCAGGGAGGCGTTCTTGCAGCGGGTTCCAGGGGTCAAGGTAATTCTTAGACCCCCTAGGCACTATATTGTGTTCCAGATAGTGCTCAAGACTTTGAACTTCCCACCAGGACACAATTTGTTCTCTATAAACTTTCTCAAGCTCCTTGAACACCGCACCAAATGAAGTGTATTTTTTCTGACAAAAGGTTTTGTCAGAGAAAACCTCTTTGGCTTCTGTCAGCCAGCTATCGGAGTCAAAGCCTGTACTCAGAAATCCTGCCATAGCCAAATAATACTGAATAAACAAAATATTGATTATACCGCCACATGGTGTTGAGTGTGTAGCAGTATAAAGTCACACCCAAATTAGAGCAGAGATTATATGTGAACTGGGTATCTTAAAACATAGCTTTTACTAAATCATTTAAAATAGGTGTAGCACCACTAGGTGAGAAACAACAAAAATACAAACAACTCCACTATTTCTAAATCACAATCAAGTGAAAAAAAGGGTGGATCTTAGGATCTTACCACGTCTTGTGGGTTCCACACCCAGTAGAGGTAGGTCCTTGTGGTTGGTTACAAAAGGACCAAGGTGACCACGGTGCTTGTGTCTGGTAGCATGGAATAAACTCCTAGTATACCCTGATAATAGGTTCCCTACCTATAGGAGGGCTAGGGGCTGTTCTTAACACCTGCCTAACAGACACAGAGCACCCTCCCCGACAAGGGCGACCCCATACGGAACCATTCCCTCAGTATGGGCCTAATACTGCACTTTACCCTGTTTACAAAGCCCTACATGCCATGTTTCATTCTTGTTTGTCAGAAATCATCAGGGGACTTCACAGAATATTCAGGGATAACTAAAAACAAAATTACAAAGATACAGAAAGTATTGGTCACTTATGATTCTGAGTGCCAGATGTTAGATAGCAAAAAAACTCAGATTAGCCACTTACTGGAATCAAAGGTAGTTTACCTCAGTAGTCTCTATATGGATAGTAGGTAGATCGTATCCATGCTGAATTGAGGGAAGTGTCCCATATCAGCCTGTGTCTCACCTCAAGTATTGGTAATTTGGGTGAGCAACTAATGCTAGTCACCCCCCTCCCTCTATATACCCCAAGACCAGTAGGTTACGCCCCCCTAATCACCTGCCTCACCTGTCTGTAGTGGCACGAGTGCCTTTCTCTGCCTGTGGAACACATTGTGTGGATTACAATTAACTCTATTGTTTCCCATGGGTTACAAATGACTTTTGTTTATTTTTGGGTGATTACAAGTGACTTTTGGACTTCTTGTTCCTGTCCACAGTAAAGCACTTCAAGTAAAAGGACTCAAGTCATATTTGAGAGTATTATTGCACTAATAAATGCACTACGTTTTTGCACTAATGTTTATAGGTTAAGCAAAATTCAAGTATCATATGTGACCTTCATGCACTTATTCTGATATTGCTCTAACTTTTGCACTTAGCCAGATATGTAACACCTTACTCTTGTGTGCCTTGCTTTACAGCTCTTGTCTCTTTCCCCCTTTTATACGGACTGCCTATCTGGACGCTTAATACTAATGGCCTACACCCGGTGTTATATACCCATAGGTACTCAGGGTAGGAGCAAGTAGTAAGTCCCAGGCAGGTCCAGAAAGTACACGTGTAACCCCGCTGCTTCGGGAATGGTTAGAGGAGTTTTTGACCCCCCTTCCTGTTTGTTATTTGTTCAGGATTGCTCCCATCCTGAGGTGTCTTCCAGGAGTTTCATGGGATTATTATGCCCTCCTCCTGTGACATTGCCAGAAGTGCATGGAGAAGCTTATACCCCCCTCTTCTGTGCCTTTGCCTAAGGTATGGTGCCTCAACCTTAGAGCAATTTTGCTACCATAGTGATTGTGCTTATTATAAGCCTTATATTTTGACTTTGGTGCAGGGAAGGGAATACAGGATAAAGCAACCCTTCCATTTGTGGGCATTTTATTACAAAATGGTGGGACTACAGAGTAAAGACTCCCCCATGTTTTTTTCTTTTGGTGTTCAAAGTCAGTCAGTAGTGATTGCTTAGTGCAGCCCTTTGGTTCACTGTTTATACCGAGAGGGAAACTGTTACTTAGGACACCCCTACTCATTCGGGCAAGAATCTCAGGGTAGCCGTTTCATGTTTATCTTAGTATGTCTTTATATGTACTTCATGCAGCACTTTGTATTTGATTGGGTACCCCAGAGCTCATTCCTCTCACCCTAAGCCTAAGCCGACGGCGGCTTAACTCAAAGTAAGGAGGAATGTAACACCCCAGAGTTGTGTTACTACACGCCTCTACCCCGCTACTGTCTTCTAAGAGCTTTTATACTGTCATCTGATATAATTTATATTATGTCTTAACAAATGTGCATCTAAAACCATGTTAAATACAATTATTCTTGTAATTTTGCAGTTTTAACAGCAGGTGGCAGCAATGCATTTATAAGGAACTAGTTACAGTTTAGTATATCTAAGCTGGAATGGTTTATTCCAGCTTAGCTCCCCCTCTGTAGAGGTGTGGACTGTTCCCACATCCTGCAGCTTGGGAGGAGAAGGAAGTTAGTGTCACCGCCAGTTCTGTGAGAAGGTCTGGCAGACGTTCTTCTCTACCTCTTGTATGATGTTCTTTGTTTTGGTTTCACTTTCTCATCTCCTTTCCTTCTGCCAGGTGTCACTTATTTAGACTAATCCTCTTCCTTTATATTCCCTCCCATACTGCCTCACTTTGCGGTTTATACTACTTCCTGGATGAAGTGTTCACTGCTGGAGGCTGCTTCTGCTGTTTGCTCAGATAAGTAATTTACTTTATTGTGTTTCCTTGCTGGCTTGATTCTAGGTGACCCATCCGTATTAAGTGCAGGGAGACGGTGGTCGTGTCCCTCACTATTATAGGGTTTTCAGGTGTCACACAGTCTTAGGTACGTGGGCATGCAATCGTCTACCCTAAAGACCCTTGCATGTGTGTAGCAGTCAGGGAGAGCTCTTAGGGTTTTATAGGGCTTATCTATATGCTCCTTAGTTTGGGATCAAGCCAGTCGCTCGTTTATTTATAAGTTCCAGCTTTCTGCAACTTAATCCGTGACAGTTAGTGTCTGTGTGCCAGCCCCCCCTGTTGGGGAAGGCTGTGTGATAGCCTTCAGGAGTTCCCCTGTATAGGGAAGAAAGCAAGGAGCTTGTCTCGGCTGAGACATTGATCACCTCCCCAGCCTAAGAACCTTCAGTCTCAGCTGGATGAAGAAAGCAGACAACCTCCAGAGTTTCAGGACAAAAGCATTCCCTGAGAAACCATCTGAGAGTAAGTTCAGAGACCCTAATGAAGCTATATCCTCCTCAGTTAGTCTGTCCCCATAGAGCAGAAGTACAGAAACGTGCAGAAGATGAAATCCTGCCACAGTTACAGAGCTACCAAGCAGACAAATTATCCTGCAAGCTCACATTTAAATTAGACGTATTTATTCCTGTCAATACTTGCTAAAACCTGCTGGGACCAGAGACCAAAGCTGTATACTGCTTGGATGCAAGTTATCTTTAGTAAAGACATGTTTGAACTTCAGCTAAAGGTCTGGATATCATTTCTGCTGCAAAATTCCTCTATTACTCCTACTATCACTACACTCATTATTGCAAGTGAGCCAGGAGCCAGGAGTCCAGCCGTACCCAGGTAGGAGACACAGTTGACATAATTATCACCACCTATAGAGACATTATAGGCCATTACACCACTCTGGCATTCCTAACCTGGGACGTGCGTTATAGCACCTTGGGAGGGCCCTGTGGTAGTTCCCTGCACACGCTGCAATTGGTGTCACGAACAAACTATAGACTATTAACCACCCATATCCTGGCTGACTGAATAAGTGGCGTCAGTATTACCCCTTCCTGGTCACTGCAGTAGTGTCACACAGCCCAGGGCAGACTTCACCAGGAAGGTGCTGACAGGCATCGGGGAGCACCTACACTGTCATCCAGAAGAGCAGAGTTTGTAGTCTGTTTTGAAGGCAACATGTGTTCTGGAGTTACATAGAACTGACGATAAACTTACCCCACAAAACAAATGTAGCTATGCTTCATCTTTGTGGACTTGACATAGAAAATCAGATCCTGTAGGTTCCAGAAAAATGTACAGTAATCCAGTCCTCTACAATGCAGATGTCTGAAGGGGGAGAAAATGTCAGGGCTTTCAGGGAGAGATGTGCTAGATAGATAGATTATAGCATGATGGACAACATGTATATATTTATCTACCCCATCTCTCCCTGGAAGCTCTGCATTATTCTCCCCTCCAGGTATCTGCATTGTATTGGACCGAATTACTGTTTTTCATGAACTTAAAGGGAACCTGTCACCGGGATTTTGTGTATAGAGCTGAGGACATGGGTTGCTAGATTGTCGCTAGCACATCCGCAATACCCAATCCCCATAGCTCTGTGTGCTTTTATTGTGTAAAAAAAAAGATTTGATACATATGCAAATTAACCTGAGATGAGTCCTGTGTGTGAGATGAGTCAGGGACAGGACTCATCTCAGGTTAATTTGCATATGTATCAAATCTTTTTTTTTTACACAATAAAAGCACACAGAGCTATGGGGACTGGATATTGCGGATGTGCTAGCGGCCATCTAGCAACCCATGTCCTCAGCTCTATACCCAAAATACCGGTGACAGGTTCCCTTTAAAGTAATATGAATTTCTATGTCAAGTCCACAACTCGAGAACACGTGGTGCCTTCAAAACAGACTACAAACTCCTCTCTGCTGGATGACAGTGTAGGTGCTCCCTGGTGCCTGTCAGCCTCTTCCTGGTGAAGTCTGCCTCTGGCTGTGTGACACTACCCACCGTGTGTGGCCAAGCCTCGCAGCTAAAGGCTTAGGCTACTTTCACATTGGCGTTTCTGGGTCCGCCTGTGAGATCTGTTTCAGGGCTCTCACAATCGGCCCAAAAAGGATCAGTTCAGCCCCAATGCATTCTGAATGGATAAAGATACGTTTAGAATGCATCAGTTTGCCTCCGTTCAGCCTCCATTCCGCTCTGGAGGCGGACATCAAAACGTTGCTTGCAGCGTTTTGATGTCTGTCTGACGAAACTGAGCCAAACGGATCCGTCCTGACTTACAATGTAAGTCAATGGGGACGGATCCGTTTTTACTGACACAATATGGTGCAATTAAAAATGGATCCGCCTCCTATTGACTTTCAATGTAAGTCAAAATGGATCCGTTTGCATTATCATTATCCATTTTGTTCATGGTAATGCAAACGGATCCATTCTGATTGGATACAAGCGTTTGCATTATAGGTGCGGATCCGTCTCTGCAGATACCAGACGGATCCCCACCTAAGCGCAGGTGTGAAAGTAGCCTTATTCAGCAGTAGAGTTGAGCGGACACCTGGATGTTCGGGTTTGACGAGTTCGGCGGAACTTAGGAAAAAAGTTTAAGTTCGGGATCCGAACTTGACCCCTAACCCAAACCCCATTGAAGTCAATGGGGACCCGAACTTCAAATGCCTGATGCAAACCCCTGTATGTAGAGGGAGTATCTCACTTGGTGTAAACCGCTGTAGGCCTGAAGTAAATATATCTTTGCCCAAAATGGCTGTATTTCAAATGGCTGTATTTCAAATGCCTGATTCAAACCCTTGTATGTAGAGGGAGTATCTCACACGGTCTGAACCACTATAGGCCTGAAGTAAATATATCTTTGCACAAAATGGCTGTATTTCAAATGGGCTGTATTTCAAATGCCTGATGCAAACCCCTGTATGTAGAGGGAGTATCTCACTTGGTGTAAACCGCTGTAGGCCTGAAGTAAATATATCTTTGCCCAAAATGGCTGTATTTCAAATGGCTGTATTTCAAATGCCTGATTCAAACCCCTGTAAGTAGAGGAGGTATCTCACTTGGTGTAAACCGCTGTAGGCCTGAAGTAAATATATCTTTGCACAAAATTGCTGTATTTCAAATGCCTAATTCAAACCCTTGTATGTAGAGGGAGTATCTCACACGGTCTGAACCACTATAGGCCTGAAGTAAATATATCTTTGCACAAAATGGCTGTATTTCAAATGGGCTGTATTTCAAATACCTGATTCAAACCCCTGAATGTAGATAATGTGTCTCACACGGTCTGAACCACTGCAGTCCTGAAGTAAATATATCTTTGCACAAAATGGCTGTATTTCGAATGCCTGATTCAAACCCCTGTATGTAGAGGGGGTATAACACATGGTGTAAATCGCTGTAGGCCTGAAGTAAATATATCTTTGCACAAAATTGCTGTATTTCAAATGGCTGTATTTCAAATGCCTGATTCAAACCCTTGTATGTAGAGGGGGTATCTCACATGGTGTAAACCGCTGTAGGCCTGAAGTAAATATATCTTTGCACAAAATGGCTGTATTTCAAATGGCTGTATTTCAAATGCCTGATTCAAACACCTGTATGTAGAGTGAGTATGTCACACGTTCTGAACCACTGTAGGCCAGAAGTAAATATATCTTTGCAAAAAATGGCTGTATTTGAAATGGCTGTATTTCAAATGCCTGATTCAAACACCTGTATGTAGAGTGAGTATGTCACACGTTCTGAACCACTGTAGGCCTGAAGTAAATAGATCTTTGCACAAAATGGCTGTATTTAAAATGGCTGTATTTCAAATGCCTTAATCAAACCCCTGTATATAGAGGGGGTATCTCACATGGTCTGAACCACTGTAGGCCTGAAGTAAATATATCTTTGCACAAAATGGCTGTATTTAAAATGGCTGTATTTCAAATGCCTGATTCAAACCCTTGTATGTAGAGGGGGTATCTCACATGGTGTAAACCGCTGTAGGCCTGAAGTAAATATATCTTTGCACAAAATGGCTGTATTTCAAATGCCTGATTCAAACACCGGTATGTAGAGTGAGTATGTCACAGGGCCTGAACCTCTGTAGGCCTGAAGTAAATATACAGGTCCTTCTAAAAAAATTAGCATATTGTGATAAAGTTCATTATTTTCTGTAATGTACTGATAAACATTAGACTTTCATATATTTTAGATTCATTATACACCAACTGAAGTAGTTCAAGCCTTTTATTGTTTTAATATTGATGATTTTGGCATACAGCTCATGAAAACCCAAAATTCCTATCTCAAAAAATTAGCATATCATGAAAAGGTTCTCTAAACGAGCTATTAACCTAATCATCTGAATCAACTAATTAACTCTAAACACCTGCAAAAGATTCCTGAGGCTTTTAAAAACTCCCAGCCTGGTTCATTACTCAAAACCGCAATCATGCGTAAGACTGCCGACCTGACTGCTGTCCAGAAGGCCATCATTGACACCCTCAAGCAAGAGGGTAAGACACAGAAAGAAATTTCTGAACGAATAGGCTGTTCCCAGAGTGCTGTATCAAGGCACTTTAGTGGGAAGTCTGTGGGAAGGAAAAAGTGTGGCAGAAAACGCTGCACAACGAGAAGAGGTGACCGGACCCTGAGGAAGATTGTGGAGAAGGACCGATTCCAGACCTTGGGGGACCTGCGGAAGCAGTGGACTGAGTCTGGAGTAGTAACATCCAGAGCCACCGTGTACAGGCGTGTGCAGGAAATGGGCTACAGGTGCCGCATTCCCCAGGTCAAGCCACTTTTGAACCAGAAACAGCGGCAGAAGCGCCTGACCTGGGCTACAGACAAGCAGCACTGGACTGTTGCATGTCATTCGGAAATCAAGGTGCCAGTCTGGAGGAAGACTGGGGAGAGGGAAATGCCAAAATGCCTGAAGTCCAGTGTCAAGTACCCACAGTCAGTGATGGTCTGGGGTGCCATGTCAGCTGCTGGTGTTGGTCCACTGTGTTTTATCAAGGGCAGGGTCAATGCAGCTAGCTATCAGGAGATTTTGGAGCACTTCATGCTTCCATCTGCTGAAAAGCTTTATGGAGATGAAGATTTCATTTTTCAGCACGACCTGGCACCTGCTCACAGTGCCAAAACCACTGGTAAATGGTTTACTGACCATGGTATTACTGTGCTCAATTGGCCTGCCAACTCTCCTGACCTGAACCCCATAGAGAATCTGTGGGATATTGGTAAGAGAAAGTTGAGAGACGCAAGACCCAACACTCTGGATGAGCTTAAGGCCGCTATCGAAGCATCCTGGGCCTCCATAACACCTCAGCAGTGCCACAGGCTGATTGCCTCCATGCCACGCCGCATTGAAGCAGTCATTTCTGCAAAAGGATTCCCGACCAAGTATTGAGTGCATAACTGAACATCATTATTTGAAGGTTGACTTTTTTTGTATTAAAAACACTTTTCTTATATTGGTCGGATGAAATATGCTAATTTTTTTAGATAGGAAATTTGGGTTTTCATGAGCTGTATGCCAAAATCATCAATATTAAAACAATAAAAGGCTTGAACTACTTCAGTTGGTGTGTAATGAATCTAAAATATATGAAAGTCTAATGTTTATCAGTACATTACAGAAAATAATGAACTTTATCACAATATGCTAATTTTTTTAGAAGGACCTGTATCTTTGCACAAAATGGCTGTATTTCAAATGCCTGATTAAAACCCCTGTATGTAGAGAGGCTATCTCACACGGTATGAACCACTGTAGGCCTGAAGTAAATATATCTTTGCACAAAATGGCTGTATTTCAAATGCCTGATTCAAACCTCTGTATGTAGAGGGATTATCTCACATGGTCTGAACCACTATAGGCCTAAAGTAAATATATCTTTGCACAAAATGGCTGTATTTCAAATGGCTGTATTTCAAATGCCTGATTCAAATCCATGAATGTAGAGAATGTATCACACACCGTCTGAACCACTGTAGTCCTGAAGTAAATATTTCTTTGCACAAAATGGCTGCATTTCAAATGGCTGTATTTCAAATGCCTGATTCAAACCCCTGTATGCAGAGGGAGTATCTCACACGGTCTTAACCACTGTAGGCCTGAAGTAAATATATCTTTGCACAAAATGGCTGTATTTCAAATGGCTGTATTTCAAATGCCTGATTCCAACCCCTGTATGCAGAGGGAGTATCTCACACGGTCTGAACCACTGTAGGCCTTAAGTAAATATATCTTTGCCCAAAATGGCTGTATTTCAAATTGCTGTATTTCAAATGCCTGATTCAAACCCTTGTATGTAGAGGGGGTATCTCACACAGTCTGAACCACTGTAGGCCTGAATTCAATATTTATTTGCCCAAAATGGCTGTATTTCAAATGGCTGCGTTTCTAATGCCTGGTTCAAACCCCTGTTTGTAGAGGGGGTATCGTAAATGGCCTGAACTAGTGTAGGCCTCAATATTGGTGCACCAATTGGCGGTATTTAAAATCTCAGAATGTAATTTCACACGTGCTTATGCTGCAAGGCCTGAATAAAGTGTTTTTTGTCAAAAAAGTGTGTTTTTCAAACCCCAGAAAATGATGTGTATTTCTACCTTGAGTTGCACACTGACTAATACAGATGTTGTAGATTGCCCAAAAAGTGTTTTTTTGGTAACAGAATATGAAAACTTTATATATTAAACTTGAATTTAACACTTGCAGATATGGAAAATACTGTGTTTTGAAAAAAACTTGTGTGTTTTTAAAACCCCAGAAAATGATGGTTGTATTTCTACCTTAAAGAGACACTGACAGGCCTGATAAACATATTTAGTTATTCCTATGCAGTCATAGGTCTATTAAAGTGTATTCCAATCACATAAGAGTACCCCCTGTCCGCATTTTAAACCATGTAAAAACAACTTTATAATCATCTGTCAATCACATTTCTTTATGCTTAAGGGGCGTTTTTTCACATTTCTTTATGCCCAAGGGGCGTTTTTACTCCTACCTTTGTGCCCAGCCGCTCCCCAACTGTCGTTTCCTAGCGCCGCCCAGCTCATTATTATTCACTGCGCTGGGCGGCTTTTACAGTCCCCGATCCTGCCGAGCCGGCGCAGGCGCAGCAGGAGACACTGGCATTGAATAAGGGACGCAGGCGCACTGCGAGTGAATAATAGTGAGCTGGGCGGCGCTAGGAAATGACAGTTGGGGTGCAGCTGGGCACCAAGGTAGGAGTAAAAACGCCCCTTGGGCATAAAGAAATGTGAAAAAACGCCCCTTGGGAGATAAAGAAAGGTGATTGACAGATGATTATAAAGTTGTTTTTACATGGTTTAAAATGCGGACAGGGGGTACTCTTATGTGATTGGAATACACTATAATAGACCTATGACTGCATAGGAATAACTAAATATGTTTATCGGGCCTGTCAGTGTCCCTTTAAATTGCACACTGACTAATACAGATGTTGTAGATTGCCCAAAAAGTATTTTTTTGGTAACAGAATATGAAAGCGGTATATATCAAACTTGAATTTAACACTTGCAGATCTGGAAAATACAGTTTTTTGAAAAAAATATTGTGTGTTTTTAAAACCCCAGAAAATGATGGGTGTATTTCTACCTTAAATTGCACACTGACTAATACAGATGTTGTAGATTGCCCAAAAAGTCTTTTTTTGCTAACAGAATATGAAAGCTGTATATATTAAACTTGAATTTAACACTTGCAGATCTGGAAAATACAGTTTTTTTAAAAAATAGTCTGTTTTTAAAACCCCAGAAAATAATGGGTGTATTTCTACCTTAAATTGCACACTGACTAATCCAGATGTTGTAGTTTGCCCCCCCCCAAAATGGTGATTTGCAATGTCCCAAAAGCTCAGATGCAGTGCTGGTGCACTGAGCTTGCATAAGATGGCCGCTGCCGCCACCCACCTAACTAACAGAATTATAAAAGTAAATTTTTTTTTGTAGGCATGGCTGTGATGGCCTCTTGGTGCAAGTAGTATGACGCTTGTTGATTGGCATTTCAAAAAGCATCAAGAAAGCGCCGAACACAAACTTTTACAGAAATGTTCGTGTTCGGGTCCGGGGTCCAAGAATCCTAAAGTTCGGTACGATCGATGATCCGGGCTCTACAATGGAGGCAGCCGCTGAGGACCCAGCCAGCAGCAGCAGGGGACCGTGACCGAATCATCACTGAGGGGAGGGGAACTAATCCCGGCAGCAGAGCCGGGGACACTGCTATATCCGGGCCGAGGCAAGTTGTTTCCTCACTGCCTTCTAGGCTCTGTCGGGCAGAGGATGGCTGGGTGCTGTATGGCTGGAGCACGACATGTGTATGGCACTGATCATGTATGGATCGAGCGATCTGCGGTAACCATGCCATTTCACAGACAAAAGGAGGATGACATAACTGCTGCTAAACCATGCCAGTCCTGCTGCCCTCTGGCTTGGAGGAATCAGCACATGGCATGGCAGGCTACGTTACTGCAGTGTTCTTCTCCAGACTCGATGTGTCTGATATGGAAATTGAGAGCAGACCAATGCGGGCAGTGCGTGGAGCTAATGTCTTACTAATTTATTGTGGGCTGTACAAAGTTAAAATACGATCGATAACAATTCTGTCAAAGGAAATATTGTATTTTGTATGCATTTGAGCACATTCCTGCTCTAGACGATGAACCTGCTTCTATAAGAGTTGTCTATGTTTATTTTTGGTGTTGCCCAGGTCTAGTGGGGGCCCATTCCTGGGAACACATTCCTGCTGCAAACAAAGAATCTGCTGCTGTCAGAGGTGTCTAAGTTAATTTTTGGTGTTGCCCTGGTCTGGTGGGGGCCCATTCCTGGGAACACATTCCTGCTGCAAACAAAGAATCTGCTGCTGTCAGAGGTGTCTAAGTTTATTTTTGGTGTTGCCCTGGTCTGGTGGGGGCCCATTCCTGGGAATACATTCCCGCTGCAAAGAACCTGCTGCTGACTGTTCCTATTGAGTTAGGCCGAGATATATCTAGGACCTAGACTCAATTTCTACCATGTACCTGCTGCTGATGTTTGTCCTGATCATGCTGAGTTATTTGTAGGCCTTATACTCCACCATTACCTTTACTTGCAGCTGCTGTCTGTCCTGATCTTGATGAGTTATGTGTCGGCCTTATCCTACAGCGTTATAAATTCCCTTCTGCAGCTGTCTGATCTGTTATTGCTGAGTTAGGCCCAGTATGCCTTATACTACAGCTTTACCTTTTCCCTGCTGCTGTCTGTTCCTGCTTAGTTAAGACGAGCTATGTGTATGCCTTACACTATGGCATTAACATTTTCCTGCAGCTGCTGTCTGTCCTGATCTTGATGAGTTATGTGTCGGCCTTATCCTACAGCATTATGATTTCCCTGCTGCTGTCTGTTCTGTTATTGCTGAGTTAGACCCAGCTATGTGTATGCCTTATACTACAGCGTTACCATTTCCTTGCTGCTGTCTGTTCTCTTTCAGCAGAGTTAGGCCCAGCTATGTGTATGCCTTACACTACAGCGTTACCATATACCTGCTGCAGTCTGTCCTGCTCCTGCTGAGTTTACTCGAGCTAGGTGTAGGTCTTATACTATACCCTTAACAATTACCTGCTGCTGCTGTCTGTCCTGATACTGCTGAGGACAATCAGCATGGGCCACTTTATCGCCCTTGGACTTTATCAACTATGGAGTATTAGAATAGCTGCTTTTTTCTTGCCATAATACAAATTCTAACAGTCTATTCAGTAGGACTATCAGCTGTGTATCCACCTGACTTCTTTTAATACATACGCACATGCCAATTTTCTGTTTTCTATTTCTAAATAATAGTTTTATTTATATATTTTTTTCTTATTTTACTTCACCAACTTAGACTATTGTGTTCTAATCCATCACATAAAATTCTGATAAAAAAAACTGTGAACATAAGGCTACAATGTAACAAAATACGAAAAAAGTCAAGGGGATTAAATACTTTTGCAAGACACTGTGTATATATATATATATATATATATATATTAGGAAGGCTGAGGTTTAGCCTGCATTAGTGGGAGGGGCGTCTGCCCCATTTATTCACCGGCTCACGTCTCTCTCGTGCTTCTGGGGTAAGAGGAGCTGCCTCTTCGCTTCCCTCTGGCCATTCCGGCTATCGCTGCTGCCAGAATATGCCGTTCATCAGGGGTAAGTGGCTGGTTCCCCCCTCCCTCTGTGTTTTTCCTCACTTGTTATCTCTTGGGCATGGGCGTGCTGCCTGCCATCGTCACGCTGCCTGCGTGTCGTTCGCTTGCCGGGGATCGCCCCTCTGTGTCATAGCGTGCGTTCCACCATGGAATGCACTGACGTGCTCGCCCCTGCTACAGCCGACCTAGAAGCCGTAGACAGCCCGCACCTTGCGAAATGTTCAGGAAATTATCTTCAGCCTTTGATGGTAACCCTTTTGGGCCCTTCACCAGTACGGTTATCAAAGCTGCCATGTACCTCAGCTGTTATGGCTTCCTCAGGCCAGGCGAGTTTAACTTCAGTTCCCCTAGGCGCAACAGCTTGCAAAAACAGCAGTTGGTTTGGTGCGATGACCATTTCATCCTCAGGTTGCTTTCCACTACAATTAGTCAGTCTGGTCCACCGACTGAAGTCACATGTCATCAGGAAAATGGGGCATTGGTGTTCCTCCTGTTTTGTGAGGTACATTCCGAATCCCCATGTTGAAATTTCTCAGGCTTTTTGTACTCTCGCTCTCTGATTATGATTAAAATTGGTTCACCTTAATCCTGGTCTCCTCGACTCCTTTTTGCCCCTTTTTAGGCCTACCCGCGTACCTGGCTCCAGGCACAAGTCAGCCAGTGTAGGGACCAGGGTTAGGTATGCTTCTCCGATTCATTCACAGGCAGCCATGACCACTAACAGGGGAGACATCAATCATGAGCAGACCAAAACGACTACCTCCAAACCCCCATCTAGACTAACACAAAATCACAAACATTCACAACACTGGAAACCACGGAACCTCTTCTTCAATAGAAACAATCCCACCCACCACCAGAACACACAAACCCAACCCAGACCCCCACAAAGGACATCAGGAGCCACAAGACCCCTGCCATCCACCAGTGGGACAGAACACACACTTCAAAATAAGACCGACCACATCAGAAAAATCATAGACCCCATAAACAATGAGACCAACAGGTTCTACCCCAATTTCCTATCCAGATACACCAAATTCAGAGTTTTTCACTCCATCACATAGCCCAAGAAAATCAGACTCATTCTTTTCCTTCAAAAACAAAACACCCATCCTCTCTCCATCTATTGTTTTTCCTGAAAACGTCAGAGCGGAATGTGGACCACTCAATCTACCACTTACCAATTTTTACACCCATTCCCACCCCTCGATGCCGACTTCCCTCAGGCTTTCCACTCCCTCCAATTCCTCAGACGTGGAAGCTGATTCACTCCTTACTGTCCATATCTGTACACCTCCCACTAATACTTCCGATCCAGACTGTGTAATATCCACTCCAGACCCACCCAACTGTTCTTCCAATACCCACCCCATGCCTCCCCAACTAGCCCCATCAACCCCAATTTGACCACAGACCATTCTGTAGCAGGTCCCTCCACCTCTCTTTCGTTTATAGCTCTCCCTTCCCTTATTCACCCCACGGTAGCTTATCCAATTCTTAAGAGCCCCAAAACAACTACCATTACTCATTTTTTTCACCCACTATGCCAAAAACCCACCAAACGAAAGGGCAACTTCTTAGACACATTCTATTCCCTGGTCTCCAATGAATTTAGACAAATTAATAAAGATACCACTTCATTTCCTCATCCGAGACAACACAATCTTAAACCCTTTGAAATCGCGGCCCTCAAAAGTTTACAGTCAAACACAAATATTATAATTAAAAATGCAGACAAAAGAAGGTGGAGTTGTGATCCAAAACAGAGAGAAATACATCAAAGAAGCCCTCAATATACTATCTGATAAAAACTATTATCTACCCATTCAACAGGACCCATCAACACAGGATAGGGAAGATTTTGGGAAACTCATCAAATCAGCAGAAACTATCTTAAACAAAAAGGAGAAAGAATATATTCTTGTGAAAGATGCAACACTCGCCACCTTCTACCACCTCCCCAAAATCCATAAAGACCTAAAAAATCCCCCCCGGGAGACCCATCATCTCCGGTGTCACCTCCCTTACTAGGAATCTTTCCCATTACATTGATATGCACCTCCAAAAATATGTTCTAAATTTGAAGTCCCATCTGAAAGACTCCACATCCTTGATCACACTACTAAAAAATATCAAATTGAAAGAGAGTTACCTTCTGCTCACTCTAGATGTGTCAGCACTCTACACCAACATATCCCATGACTTGGGACTGAAGTGTGCATCCACTTTTTTGAACAATGATCAAGAGATGCCTATACAACAGAGATCATTTATCATTAAAGGGATGGAATTCATCTTAAAACACAATTTCAAGACAAAATCTATAAACAGACAAGGGGGACCGCGATGGGGACGCGTTTCGCGCCGAGTTATGCTAACTTGTTCATGGGAGCTTTTGAAGAGACCCTCATTTACCAAACAAAATTCTGGACAGATAATATCATCTTTTTCAAAAGATACATTGATGATCTCATTTTCATTTGGGATGGCAACCAGACAACAATAAAAAATTTCATTTCCCACCTCAATACAAACAACTAGGGCATATCACTCACAGGAACGTATGATCCGGAAAAAAATAGATTTTTTGGATCTAGAGATTTTTATACAAAACAAAGAAATCAGGACACGTACATTTTTCAAAAAGGTAGACAGCAATAGCTATCTCGATTTCCGGAGCTCACATTACAGGAAATGGAAAGCCAACGTTCCTTTTAGCCAATACAAGCACCTCCGTCGAAACTGTACATTAGATACGGACATTACACTACAATGCGATACCTTAACATCTAGGTTCAAACAAAAAGGATACCCAAGAAACATCATCATGGGTGCAAGACAAAAAGCAGCTGATCTTACACAATCAGAATGTCTGGCCCCAGCAACAAAAAAAAGAGAAGGGAAACACCGAAATCAGTCCCTATGGGTACAATTTTATAACAACATACAATCAGAACCATAAGGCCATCAAAGCGGCTATGGAGAAACACTGGCACATCCTAAAAAGAGACCACATTTTGAGCCAAATCATTCCGGCAAATCCCCGCTTCACATACAGAAGAGCAAAAACCCCCAAAAATATTCTGGCGCCCAGTAAACTAAGATCTATTACTTATCCCACCCGTGACCAGGACACTAGGACCCCCCAAAGCAGCTACAAATGTGGTCACCGTAGATGTTTATGCTGCACTAGCATCTACCAGAGGTCATCCTTCCAAAGCCGCTCAACTGGGGAATCCTTTCAGATTTCAGAACACCTAACCTGCAACTCCAACCACATAGTATACCTGCTTGAATGTCCATGTCACCTACAATATGTAGGCCGCACCATTCAAACCCTACGCAACAGATTTAATAAGCATAGGTCAAATATCAAAAAGAAATTTATGAAACATAGCGTCTCCAGACACGCAACGGAACAGCACAAGGGTAATGCAGTCGGATTCTCTGTGACACCTATAGAACAGATCCCAATCCATCTCCAGAAATACATCCAGTACATCAGACGCGGAGAGATGTACTGGATCTTTAAATTAAACAGCCTCAATCCCTATGGCCTTAACATTTGAAATTAATCTATGAAGTCCAAGTATCCAATGTTAGATATATAACAAACAATATGTCCCATAAAACTAATAATAAAAATAGAAATAAAAATATAAAATAATAAAAAACTAAAATAAAATAATGTACCAAAATATTATTATATATTATGTGCCCTCTGAGTACCTTTTAATATACAAGAAAACAACTAGCATTAGGGAAATGGCATATCTGAAATCACTCAGATTTTATATCTATATTTATATCCCACTATATTGTATATTTTTATTATAAACAATTTTATTTTATATTCTTACCAATCATGAGTAGTTTTATATTGATTTTTACTCAAACAGTGCTATTGGATTTTATTCATATTACCTATTCATTTTATATACACCCTATTTATCAATTATCTATTGATTATCTGATAATTATGTGATTACCTTTTATTCATTTTTTACTCCTCATTTATTATGATTTTAGTATGCACTCCAAGCATATGTAATATGCAGAGCTATCCTAAATCAATATACAGAGCTGTAACCCGGTCTATTGAATCCCCTTGATATACCATGGCAGAGCTCTTTCATATCACCTAATTGTGGCCTGAAACGAAAGCATTCCCGTTGTGAATCACATGGTTATGACGTTACAGACGGACACGCCCCCTGGCCGGTGGCCTCCTGCAGACAGCAAAGTATTCACACATACAGAGACAGGAGCCCATGGTGACCGGCCTCTCTCCTTCTCCCTCTGCATTTCCATATGAGAGAGACGATCACCAGAGGTTGCGCATGTCTCCAGTCTGCAGTCCGATCATGTGACCTCCTGCAGTCACATGATGTATATGTGTTAAATACACAGAAATGTCTTTACTTGAAATAAATGTTTAGGATACTCGTTTTTTATTGAACTTACACAGAATTACATGGGATTACACCATAGTAAGATTTGCATAAACAAAACTGAGTTTTGATTAGATTCAGCTTACCTGATATCTGAAGTGACACCTGTAGGTAGCTCCGCCCCTAGGGGGCGGGACCCAGGTGCCCATTTTTGGCTCTTTTTTTTTGTTGTTATTCTGCACCTATAAATATTTATCTGTTTATTGTTATACTATGAAACCTGATGAAGGGGAAGTTTCACTCTCCGAAACGCGTTGTTTCCATTAAAGAAGAACTATCATACTTGTGAGACCGTTTCCATTTGTGGACTTGCGCCGAAGCAGAATTTCTCTGTTATTGCCATTTTTCCTTTTGTGGGACTGGACATCCTATCAAAAAGAACTCACAATCTGCGGCTGCAGTTCCAGAAGATAAGTCTCATCACTTTAAAGCCTTCAATAGAGTTGTGCCTAAATTTTGCACAACCAAAAAAGGTGAGCCTTCACAATTCCTATGATATTATCATTGTATCTGTATATATATACTACCCTATTGTGCGCCCCTTTTCTCTCCTATTTCTCTATTCCCCTCATTTATTGAGAGGAATTTACATCTATCCAACACACCAAAGACGACCACAAATTAGGAAGGCCTGCATTTGTGGGAGGGGCGTCTGCCCCATTTATTCACCGGCTCCCTTACCCCAACACGCGTCTTTCTCGTGCCCCACCCTCCCTCCCATTTTCTCGTTTGTCCTTATCAGGGTATAGCCCTTTTAGGCCTACCCGCGTACCTGGCTCCAGGCACAAATCAGCCAGTGTAGGGTCCGGGGTTAGGCATGCTTCCCCGATTCGTTCACAGGTAGCCACGACCACAAATATATATATATATTTTTTTTTATAAAATACAATCATGCGGTGCTACGCTTCATTCACCCAAAAAAAGTTATTTATTTATTTATTTCATTTTGTATGTTATAATTCTGCTTTTCTTGGGTTTTGGGCGGCCCTGGTGTGGTTCCTACTAAAACTAGGTGGGGACTGCATGTGGCTTTCCCTTGCTAAAAGGTCTTGTGCAGTTTACCTTGTACAGGACTGATTGAGGAACCAAATTAAATTGTATTATTTTATTATTTTCTTGCTTGTTTTAATCAGGATTTAGGCTCAAACATGGTGTTGTCTGTCGTCCTGAACAGGATTCCTAACTTCCATGTTGACCTCTCCACATGGTTGGGTGTGACTGGCGTTATACTCATCCATGTGGTAATCCAGTTTTGGAAATGGAGGGTTATTGCCACATGTATATATCTATGTTTACATTTTTATTTGATGTTACTTATTGACAACTATGTAATGATAATGGGCACATGGGATTTTTATAGAATAAAAGCATTTCACTTTACAATATAAACTGTGGTATATGTATCATTCTTAAAGCCATGTCACCATTTTCGGAGTTATTCTACTAATCTACAAGGTTGCTATCATGTGACCGCATAGACAAGATGCGTTTGTGGCTCAGCTTGCTTTTAATTTCTGGTGAGAACATGTGATCTGTTATCATGTGAACACCCAGTCTATAGACACTCGCGGTCTCTGTGTGTTCCTCCATCGATGAAATCATATTATTGCATCACATGTTTCTTTATTAGTGTTGATCGAGCATCATGTGCTTTAGTAGAACACTTCACGATGCTTGGGTGTTCTACCGAGCACAATGAAAGTCAATGGGAGAACCCCAGGCACCCCTTGCTCTGAAGAGGGGAGGGTGTCGGAACTCTAGTTCAGCTTAGGAGTCCCTGCTCTGACTCCATATATAGCTATATCCATATATGGAGTCAGTGCTTTGGGACACCCCAGTGTATTTAATTATTTCTGAAAGGTTTCTGCCGGGATTTGAGCTCCCAACGTTGCACATTAGAGGCAAGGACCTAATCCACTCAGCTATAAAGCTGAATGCTAAACTGTGTCAAAAAAAATAATTTCTGATGTAGTGAAAATTTCTATTCAGCAGAAGACTTATTTAATATTTATGTGCAGGTTAACATATAGCTATATAGTGTAGTGACTAATGTCCTTGCTTCTAATGTACAAGATAAGGAGTTTGAATCCCAGCAGAAACATATATATATATATATATATATATATATATAGTCGGAAAAGAACAGCAACTCCAGTAGTACAAAAATGATTATTTATTGGGCCACAGTGGCACAGTGAGGCGACGTTTCGGCTCAAAATCCAGAGCCTTTCTCAAGCATCAAAACACAAGTGGAAATGCATATTATAAATAGGTGTACATAATTAAGAAATAGCAATAATCAATAATCACAATTAGTGTAAAAATCGATATATGAATCAATACATAGTGATTACAAAAGTGTCAACACATAAGGAAGAATATAGTGATACATGATTATGTATGCGATTAACAATAAAATAATGTAATCTGACATAATCCAAAACATAAACATAAGTGGCGCCAATATAGATCAGCTGTTTCATATATATTTAATCACATTAAATAAAAACAATATATTCACATATATTATTATATATTCAGAATATATAATATATTGGAATTAGTGTTGAGCACAAATATTTAAAAAAACTAATTTTTATCGTGAATATCGCCACTTTGAGAATTTACGAATATTTAGATTATAGTGCTATATATTCGTTATATCAAATATTTGGCATTTTTTCCATCTGAACACATGATTCCTCCCTGCTTCTTGGTTGTGGGCCAATGAGTCATTGGCCCACAAGCAACTTAAGCAGGGAGGAATCATGACTTCAGATGGAAAAAAATGATGAATATTCTAAAAAACAAATAAATAGCACTATATTCAATATAGTGCTATATATTCATTTCTTAGAATATTCATCATGATTATATGTAGCTGTATAGTGTAGTGGTTAACATCCTTGCCTCTAATGTACAAGGTTGGGAGTTTGAATCTTGTCAGAAACAGAAATATTAAATAAGTCTTCTGCTGAATAGGAATTTTCACTACATCAGAAACTACTATGACGTTTTCTTGACACAGTTTAGCATTCAGCTTTTATAGCTAGATGTATAAGGTCCTTGCCTCTAATGTACAAGGGGTTGTGTGTTCAAATCCCGGCAGAAACTTTTCAGAAATAGATGCAAAATTATATTTAAAAACACTGACTTAAGCATCGTGCTCGAGCACACGCGGTGTTCGGCCAAACTCCACAATGTGCGGAGCATAGCGATGCTCAAGCCAAACTGGTGTTCGGCCGAGCATGCTTGATCAACACTTTTCTTTATGTAATGCGGAAGCAATGCGCCAACATGCGCAGTTAACCAAATACGACGCTATATTGGATCCATGCTGGTTAGTTCTTGGCCCCCTCCATTATGTTTAATCGGTACACCTGATATTTTAATGACAAAATTGCTTATTGACATTTTTTTTTATGTAATTTGGATTAATTAATCAGATAATATGAATTCACATACTTTAATTGAAAATACTAATCTCTTTTCACTATGGATACTTGTATATATTTTTTTAATAGTATTTTATATTTTAATATACAAATTACTAATCAAACACATTCATTGTAATTCAATTATTAATAATTTTTTATTAAATAATCGACAGAGTTAGTATTTGTACTTGGCACCATTCACTTTAGTCAGTGCTTGAGAAATGTCCCATTGTGTGGACTAAAACATTGCTTTTATGCTGAATAAACATACATTTTCTTGAGGCTGTGCTGTGGCATGTGTAGATATATATATATATATATATATATATATATATATATACAATATTAAAAATCCTTTGAAATAAAAATTGTCAAAGGAATATATTGCATTTTTTTTGCATGGGAATACATTCCTGCTGCAAACAAAGAACATGCTGCTGTCAGAGGTGTATAAGTGTATTTTTGGGGTTGCCCTGGTCTGGTGGGGGCCCATTACTGGAAACATATTCCTGCTACTAACAAAGAACTGGCTCCTGTCTGTTCTAGCTGAGTTTGGCCCAGCTATGTGTAGGCCTTATACTACACCATTAACTATTACCTGCTGCTGTCTATCGCGATAAGTTTGGCCGAGCTATGTGTAGGCCTTATACTACACCATTACCATGTACCTGAGCTGCTACTTTCTGTCCTAATCCTGCTGAGTTTTGTATAGGCTGTTTACTCCACTGTTACCTTTACCTGCTGCTGCTCTCTGTCCTGATCCTGATGAGTTTGCCCGAGGACTAAAGGGGCCTTAATGCAACCTTATAGGTTAAAATTAATCAAAAACATAACTATATCAAAAAACGAAAGCACACGTTAAAGTGTAAATAAATATTTATTTACAATGTTGAGGAACAAATATGCCTCTCAGGCAACTTTTTTAGTTGATTATGGAGGTCAAGCAACTTCTGGATCCCTTTACGGTGCAGCTCCTCCAACTTCTTATCCAGATGCTGCTGCTTCTCCCATAACCTCCTTTGCTGCTTCCTGATGTCCAGCATTGCCTTTTTGGTCCCCCTGTTGCAGCTGCATAATTTTTATTTTATTTTATCAGTGCTGTTAGGATTTAAAAAATCTTAAAATTACTTTCAATTAGGATTAAGAGAGATTAGTGCATTGGGTGTAGTATTTGTTAAAGCAGTGACGATTTACATTACAATTTGTTAGTAGATGATATTTATGATGACTATATAGTTGATTAGTTAGTGATAGTTCAGTATAGTATAATGTTATTTAGTTGGTTAGTTAGTGCTAGTTCAGTAGAATATAATTGTATTTAATTGGTTAGTTTGTGATAGTTATGTAGAGTATAATGTTATTTTATCGGTTAGTTAATGGTTTTTATGTAGATTAAAGAGTTAGTGTCCAGTGTTGTTATTTTCAATTACTGTAGTGTGTGTTGTCCCCTCATTGTTGGCCCTTTGTTTCTGTATATGTCATGGATATAGAATTATATTGCTGTGTGCACATATTTACCCTCCTGGCAGGGGCTGGTGACATCCTCCTCCTCCATTCCTTCCTCATCAGGAGTTGGGGGGAAATGCGGCTGCTGAGAAGGACCATTCTCTTAGGCCTTCACCTCCACCATTTCACCCACATCAGATGTTGGTGGAGAGTCCAGCCTGCTCTCCCTCCTCCTCCTCCTCCTCTGTGGAGACCACCACAACCTCCATATCCTCTGTTGAAGGCCTGCGGCGTACAGAGGGAACTGGAACCCCTGTAATCACACAATGTTTTGAACTTAGACAAACAACTCAGAACTCGGAACTCAGAAAATGCAAATTCACCCCTTAATGACCGGGCTGTTTTTCACCTTTATGCCCAGGAAATTTTTAGCAAATCTGACAAGTGTCACTTTATGTGGTAGTAACTTTAAAACACTTTTCCAGGCCATTCTGAGATAGTTTTCTTGTCACATATTGTATTTTGTGACAGTGGAAAAATTCTGTCACAAAATTGTATTATTATTTTTTTTAAACTGCCAATTTTACCAAAAATTTGATCACTTGGTATTACGCTTTTTGTGATGTAAGGTGACAAAAAAATGGCTTTTTTGACACTTTTTTTTTTTATGGTGTTCATCTGAGGGGTTAGGTCATGTGATATTTTTATACAGCTGGTTATTATGGATGCGTCGATACCTAATATGTATACTTTTTTTTATTTATTTTTGTAATTTAGTATTTTAGTGTCTCCATATTCTGTGAGCCATATTTTTTTTATTTTTTTTGCCAATTGTCTTAGGGGATCATTGTGGCATTGTGGCAAAAAAAATGGTTTACTTAGCATTCTTTTAATTTTTTTTTTATTTTTAGCGGTGTTCACCTGAGGGGTCATGTGATATTTTTATAGAGCCGGTAGATACGGACGCGGCGATACATAATATGTCTACTTTTCTTTTTTTCCCTAATTTTTTAAATGTTTATTTAACTTTATTTTTGGAAAAGGATGCATTTCTTTCTTAATAATGTATTTTTTGGGGGAAACCTTTATTTTTCTCAGTAATTTTTTTGTCCCACTCTGGGACCCTTTACAATGCATTACAATACTTCTGTATTGTTATACATTAGCTGTAAGTGTATTACCAAGATAATACAAGGGGCTGAATCTCAGAGGCCCTCCCGGAGGCAGCCACGATGCCTAAGAAAGGCATTGGGATACCTTATCTGCCATCAGGTCCCTGTCAAAACAATGCGGTTGCACATGTCTGAAGCTTGCATGTGCCACGGCCAGCGCTGACCGCAGCCGTGCAGGGGCTAATGCACTGGCATCGGTACCGGCATGTACAGCAGGGGTCCGGCTATCACTGACTGCCGGACCCCTGCCCCCGATCAGGCGGGCGCAGTTCCTGTTCCCACCCGATCACCATGCAGTACATTTACATCACTGGGCTTTAAGTCACGTCCAGATATGATGTACATGTACATCATCGGGCGTTAAGGAGTTCAGTTGGGGTATGTAGCTAATGTAATGTTGCACGGAACCTTTTACTAGAATATAGAATAATGATTGCAGTTTATGTATACACACATACACATACATATATATTTATGTGTGTGTAAAACGCACAAAGTCAGCTGGTTACATCATACATCTGTACCTCGCTCTTTGTATAAATTTTATATATATATATATATATATATATATACAGCACAGACCAAAAGTTTGGACACACCTTCTCATTCAAAGAGTTTTCTTTATTTTCATGACTATGAAAATTGTAGATTCACACTGAAGGCATCAAAACTATGAATTAACACATGTGGAATTATATACCTATCAAAAAAGTATGAAACAACTGAAAATATGTCATATTCTAGGTTCTTCAAAGTAGCCACCTTTTGCTTTGATTACTGCTTTGCACACTCTTGGCATTCTCTTGATGAGCTTCAAGAGGTAGTCACCTGAAATGGTTTTCACTTCACAGGTGTGCCCTGTCAGGTTTAATGAGTGGGATTTCTTGCCTTATAAATGGGGTTGGGACCATCAGTTGCGTTGTGGAGAAGTCAGGTGGATACACAGCTGATAGTCCTACTGAATAGACTGTTAGAATTTGTATTATGGCAAGAAAAAAACAGCTAAGTAAAGAAAAACAAGTGGCCATCATTACTTTAAGAAATGAAGGTCAGTCAGTCCGAAAAATTGTGAAAACTTTGAAAGTGTCCCCAAGTGCAATCACAAAAACGATCAAGCGCTACAAAGAAACTGGCTCACATGCGGACCGCCCCAGGAAAGGAAGACCAAGAGTCACCTCTGCTGCAGAGGATAAGTTAATCCGAGTCACCAGCCTCAGAAATCGCAGGTTAACAGCAGCTCAGATTAGAGACCAGGTCAATGCCACACAGAGTTCTAGCAGCAGACACATCTCTAGAACAACTGTTAAGAGGAGAGTGTGTGAATCAGGCCTTCATGGTAGAATATCTGCCAGAAAACCACTGCTAAGGAGAGGCAACAAGCAGAAGAGACTTGTTTGGGCGAAAGAACACAATGAATGGACATTAGACCAGTGGAAATCTGTGCTTTGGTCTGATGAGTCCAAATTTGAGATCTTTGGTTCCAACCACCGTGTCTTTGTGCAATGCAGAAAAGGTGAACGGATGGACTCTACATGCCTGGTTCCCACTGTGAAGCATGGAGGAGGAGGTGTGATGGTGTGGGGGTGCTTTCCTGATGACACTGTTGGGGATTTATTAAAAATTGAAGGCAAACTGAACCAGCATGGCTACCACAGCATCTATTCCATCCGGTTTGTGTTTAGTTGGACCATCATTTATTTTTCAACAGGACAACAGGACAATATCCCCAAACACACCTCCAGGCTGTGTAAGGGCTATTTGACCATGAAGGAGAGTGATGGGGTGCTGCACCAGATGACCTGGCCTCCACAGTCACCGGACCTGAACCAAATCGAGATGGTTTGGGGTGAGCTGGACCGGAGAGTGAAGGAAAAAGGGCCAACAAGTGCTAAGCATCTCTGGGAACTCCTTCAAGACTGTTGGAAGACCATTTCAGGTGACTACCTCTTGAAGCTCATCAAGAGAATGCCAAGAGTGTGCAAAGCAGTAATCAAAGCAAAAGGTGGCTACTTTGAAGAACCTAGAATATGACATATTTTCAGTTTTTTCATACTTTTTTGATAAGTATATAATTCCACATGTGTTAATTCATAGTTTTGATGCCTTCAGTGTTAATATACAATTTTCATAGTCATGAAAATAAAGAAAACTCTTTAAATGAGAAGGTGTGTCCAAACTTTTGGTCTGTACTGTATATATATATGTATATATTTATATATATACACTGCATGTCACACCAGTTAATTACTAATAATTTGTAAAGGGATGAAATACTTATTTTCATAACTGTATACATACATTACAGAGTGTTGGCAAGAGCTGCAAAAGTAATGTAAGCATTGTACCTGGACATATTCTGTCACGGATCTCTCTGATCCGCTCCAAATTCCTCCTCTTCAAATCCAACCATTTTTTTAATATGGCCATCCTAGCGTGATTGCCCTTAAACTTCCTCTTGAGCTCTGAACGGAACTCCCTCACAACGGCTTGCTTCTCAGCGTGGACCTGGGTCCATTCATAGCCCCGCTCCAACATGCACTGCAGGATAAAGATGCAAGCATATAATCCCAATTTTGTTTAATACAAGTATTGAAAATAATGTCCTCAACAAAACATCAAAAAGTATTTAAGTGTTGGAAGAAATATTAGATTTAATGTTACCATTATAAAATTGGATTGTATGTGTGTGGGGTCTGAGCAATCAGATATTGGCCAGCTGAGCAGAGATGTACCTGTCTTGGGAAGTGACGGTACGGTACGGTGACGGTACGGTATGGGCTGTATAGCTGGTTCGCCTCCCCGTGGTGCACCCTGGGTAACTCTAAATGAACCAGCAAATGCTGGCGGTAATACAAAGAAAATTTCTCCTGAGTCCCGTCCAACAGGACACAAACTCTAATCTATAGACTGTGTTTGTGTGAGTGTGTGTGGTATATAGTGTGTGGCAGGAAAATGGATCTGCAATGTGCATGTGAGAGATATTTCTATTCTGTCCATACATGCATGCTACAGACATAGTGCTGTGATGTCACAACAATACTTAGTGCACCAATCAGTTTGAAAAGTTTGAAAACAGTTGCTAAACTAGGCCACATCCTTTTCCCGCATGTGCATTAAGCAAATTTTACATTACAATAATTGCAATGTAAAAAAAATAGTGAACAAAGATAGCAAATTCACAAATGATGTATATTCGCCCATATATTCACGCTGTAAAATAGAGGGCACTGCGCACGCGCAAGACTTCGGAAAGCGAAGCCGAATTGCGGACTGTCACTCAAAGACATGAGGGGGTGTGGTTACCTTGACTTGAAGCAAGGAGGCCGCTGCCCCCTTAATTTCGAGCTGACACGCAAATTAACGTGAACGGAGGATAAAAGATCGTTTTTTGACCTTATGCAGCATCGAACTGCAGATTGAAAAGTATGATTAGTATCACACTGCGGGCTACCCTGAGGTGCTGCTGGCGGATTTACATGAATTTAGGAGGTGACAGGCTCCCTTTAAGTGGCGATAAAAATGTAGTAGAAAGACAAGAACATTTTGCTGGAAGGGCAAAAGAAGTAAAAGCTGCTAAAGTACAAAAAATACACTGTCAGTAAGAAACATTTTACTTAACTTGTGTAATCAGATAGCAGAGCGATTACCTTTATCTTACTGTTTCTATTCATTGTTAAATGAAATATATTTACTCCAACATTAATAAGGCAAAAGGCATATTGTTAAAAACAAGCACATTTTTAAACTTTCTAGTTTTTCTGTGTTTTACAACAGAAAGAAGAAACATAACATTCATAACATTCAACGTGTCTTAATAGCTGAAACATAATCAGTACAGACTCTTTTCAAAACCAAGAATTATAGCTGAAATAATAAAAATACAAAAATCATGTACAGTATTACATGTTGAGAGTGAGTAGTCATGCCTCTGCCAAATAGTGGTAATATAAGGCTGTCACTAAGCAAACACCTTAGCATGTATCTAGCCATCTGCGCAAGGGACTAAGAGGGACTCTCTGCCTTCATCTTCACTGCATACTGCCACAGTCTGTCGGGGTCATCTGCATCATCTTAATTGTTGCCCTCTAGCTCCTCCTGCTCCTCCTTCTAGATCCTGTTGCTTGGGCAGATAAACTACCTTGCGCTCCTGTAATTCTCCCATTGGCTCCTGGTATTGTCCATATGGCACAGGTAGGTTTATTGTTAGGACCCGAGCTACTTGAGAAACCTTGGTGCGGGCTCAGATATGTCCTCCAAGTAGGATATGTTGGCTAATCTCTCAATTTTACACCAGTATGAGGGTTAGTAAGACTGCAGAGTGCACCTGTCTTTGTTATTGTTATATTATTTTGACTGTTTATCACATCCACACATTTGCTATCCTGTGTAGGATGTCCAATGTGGCACTTGTGGTCCGCTGCAGGCATCCTCCGTTGTATGCATTTTTGCTGGGGATTGCCATTAGCAGTGGACCACAAGTGCAGGATCTGCCCCCTCTGTATAGATGCACCACTGCATATGGGGTTGAGCACTTCCTGATTTTTAATACCACGCCATTCTGTAGTTTGTATATAGAATTTTTTGGAGGTGTAGAAACTCCTATTCTGAATGTGCCTTTATTTCCATCCACAGGCAGCATTCTGGTGCACACATGAGTCTCGGGCTATATCAGCCAGTTTTGCGTGGGACTCAGAGCTCTCTGCCTTTCCCATTGTATGCATGGTCACATGTTGGAGGTTACTGGGAGATTGCTGTGAGTCGGACCTTGCGCTCCTGTAATTCGCCCACTGGCTCCTGGTATTGCCCATACGGCACAAGTAGGTTTAGTGTTAGGACCCGAGCTATTTGAGAAACCTTGGCGCGGTGCTCAGGCTCAGACATGCCCTCCAAGTAGGATATGTTGGTTAATCACTCAATTTTACACCATTATGAGGGTTAGTAAGACCGCAGAGTGCACCTGTCTTTGTTATTGTTATATTTCTCTTTGGAATTACCATCTAAGTTTAGGAAAAATTTTGTAATGAATCTTTTTTTTTTCTAAAATGGCAGCTACACGTGTTGCAAAGTAAAAGTAAGAATCCTGGAACGCGAGATCACCCATAATGCTGTGCAGACAGCCAATTTTCAGATATCCACTCCTAATAATGTAACAGCCCTATAAAAGCCCCATCCTGCACAGTCTCTGCCATTTCACTGTAAGCTGAGCATAGGGACAGACATGGCAAGTACTAGGGACAGTGTTCAGAAAGCTTTTTCATTGTAGAATATTGGATAGGGAAAGTGCAGGGACAGTGTAGGGAGATCATAGGGAGAGTTTTTAGACACTGTAGGGAGAGCATTGGGAGACTGCAGACACAATGCGTTCTGAGTATAATCGTCATGTGGATCTTATTCAACTGCTGCAACATTTATACTTAATCTGTTCTGTTATACACAGACTTACTGTGCATCAGACTCATTGTTAACAGACGGTCTAAAATATAGGCGTTTTTATATGTTTATATTAGGTCACCTGCTTTGCAATACATATTCAATCTGTTCTGTTATATAAACTCACTGTGCACTAAACTTAGTCTCAACACATGGTCTAATATACAGGAATGTTTATCTAGTTCACCTTCTGCACCATTCATATTTAATCTGTTCTGTTATACATAGAGTTACTGTGCGTCAGACTTGGCCTCAACAGACGGTCTAATATATAGGCATGTTTATCTAGTTCACCTGCTGCACCATTCATACTTAATCTGTTCTGTTATACATAGAATAACGGTGGGTCAGACTCGGTCTCAACAGGCAGTCTAATACAGGTCCTTCTAAAAAAATTTGCATATTGTGATAAAGTTCATTATTTTCTGTAATGTACTGATAAACATTAGACTTTCATATATTTTAGATTCATTGCACACCAACTGAAGTAGTTTAAGCCTTTTATTGTTTTAATATTGATGATTTTGGCATACAGCTCATGAAAACCCAAAATTCCTGTCTCAAAAAATTAGCATATCATGAAAAGGTTCTCTAAACTAGCTATTAACCTAATCATCTGAATCAACTAATTAACTCTAATCACCTGCAAAAGATTCCTGAGGCTTTTAAAAACTCCCAGCCTGGTTCATTACTCAAAACCGCAATCATGGGTAAGACTGCCGACCTGACTGCTGTCCAGAAGGCCATCATTGACACCCTCAAGCAAGAGGGTAAGACACAGAAAGAAATTTCTGAACGAATAGGCTGTTCCCAGAGTGCTGTATCAAGGCACCTCAGTGGGAAGTCTGTGGGAAGGAAAAAGTGTGGCAGAAAACGCTGCACAACGAGAAGAGGTGACCGGACCCTGAGGAAGATTGTGGAGAAGGACCGATTCCAGACCTTGGGGGACCTGCGGAAGCAGTGGACCGAGTCTGGAGTAGAAACATCCAGAGCCACCGTGTACAGACGTGTGCAGGAAATGGGCTACAGGTGCCGCATTCCCCAGGTCAAGCCACTTTTGAACCAGAAACAGCGGCAGAAGCGCCTGACCTGGGCTACAGAGAAGCAGCACTGGACTGTTGCATGTCATTCGGAAATCAAGGTGCCAGAGTCTGGAGGAAGACTGGGGAGAGGGAAATGCCAAAATGCCTGAAGTCCAGTGTCAAGTACCCACAGTCAGTGATGGTCTGGGGTGCCATGTCAGCTGCTGGTGTTGGTCCACTGTGTTTTATCAAGGGCAGGGTCAATGCAGCTAGCTATCAGGAGATTTTGGAGCACTTCATGCTTCCATCTGCTGAAAAGCTTTATGAAGATGAAGATTTCCTTTTTCAGCACGACCTGGCACCTGCTCACAGTGCCAAAACCACTGGTAAATGGTTTACTGACCATGGTATTACTGTGCTCAATTGGCCTGCCAACTCTCCTGACCTGAACCCCATAGAGAATCTGTGGGATATTGGGAAGAGAAAGTTGAGAGACGCAAGACCCAACACTCTGGATGAGCTTAAGGCCGCTATGGAAGCATCCTGGGCCTCCATAACACCTCAGCAGTGCCACAGGCTGATTGCCTCCATGCCACGCCGCATTGAAGCAGTCATTTCTGCAAAAGGATTCCCGACCAAGTATTGAGTGCATAACTGAACATAATTATTTGAAGGTTGACTTTTTTTGTATTAAAAACACTTTTCTTTTATTGGTCGGATGAAATATGCTAATTTTTTTAGATAGGAAATTTGGGTTTTCATGAGCTCTATGCCAAAATCATCAATATTAAAACAATAAAAGGCCTCGAACTACTTCAGTTGGTGTGTAATAAATCTAAAATATATGAAAGTCTAATGTTTATCAGTACATTACAGAAAATAATGAACTTTATCACAATATGCAAATTTTTTGTGAAGGACCTGTATGTCCTTTACAGCCCACTGGGTAAATGTGGTTCCGGCTTCTGCGCTGTAATTGTGGGAATTCAAATGTCCTCCTCTGCCTCGTCTGCTTCCACTGTAGACACAGTTCAGAGTGGTCCTCCTGCATACCACCTTTGCAGAACACAGCATTGTCACAAGGTTGTGCACCTGGTCAGCCTGGGCAAACATCTCACCGGGGAAGAACTGCTCCCAGTTATCAACTAAGATTATGAATCCTGGCAGTCTCCTCACCAACCGGAGATAAGAACCAAGGTCACCAAAAATGTGAGGAACATTCTGTCTACGCTGCGTCAGTGAGGGCTGACCCATGCGCTGCATGGCGCACATCTTTAATCTGATTGTCAACCCGTTCCTCAACTCTTCCACCAAGCTAATAGAACTTTTAAAAATGTCTAGGAAACTGCATGCACTTCAGTCACTCTTACCCTGCAAAACACTCCTTGACCTGCAAAGGCAGAATAATGTTCCCCTACATCACCTGATATGCAACGTTTCCACATATTGGAAGATCATGCTCCACATGTTTGACCGACTGTATGAGCAGAGGAAACCCATGACCTATTTCTTGATGCAGACGGACAGGACTACTACATGGGGTAACTGCATGACACCTGAAGTTAGCTCAGACCCTTTGGGGAGCCACTTTATTTGTCAGTCGCCAGAACTACAAGATTAATTATGTCATTCTAGTTCTTCATGTCCTAGAGGAGATGATGATAAATCTGACTGGCGAGTGGACAGAAGCATTGTGGAGGCTGAAATATACAGGGAGTGCAGAATTATTAGGCAAGTTGTATTTTTGAGGATTAATTTTATTATTGAACAACAACCATGTTCTCAATGAACCCCAAAAACTCATTAATATAAAAGCTGAATATTTTTGGAAGTAGTTTTTAGTTTGTTTTTAGTTTTAGCTATTTTAGGGGGATATCTGTGTGTGCAGGTGACTATTACTGTACATAATTATTAGGCAACTTAACAAAAAACAAATATATACCCATTTCAATTATTTATTTTTACCAGTGAAACCAATATAACATCTCAACATTCACAAATATACATTTCTGACATTCAAAAACAAAACAAAAACAAATCAGTGACCAATATAGCCACCTTTCTTTGCAAGGACACTCAAAAGCCTGCCATCCATGGATTCTGTCAGTGTTTTGATCTGTTCACCATCAACATTGCGTGCAGCAGCAACCACAGCCTCCCAGACACTGTTCAGAGAGGTGTACTGTTTTCCCTCCTTGTAAATCTCACATTTGATGATGGACCACAGGTTCTCAATGGGGTTCAGATCAGGTGAACAAGGAGGCCATGTCATTAGATTTTCTTCTTTTATACCCTTTCTTGCCAGCCACGTTGTGGAGTACTTAGATGCGTGTGATGGAGCATTGTCCTGCATGAAAATCATGTTTTTCTTACCTTGCAGACTTCTTCCTGTACCACTGCTTGAAGAAGGTGTCTTCCAGAAACTGGCAGTAGGACTGGGAGTTGAGCTTGACTCCATCCTCAACCCAAAAAGGCCCCACAAGCTCATCTTTGATGATACCAGCCCAAACCAGTACTCCACCTCCACCTTGCTGGCGTCTGAGTCGGACTAGAGCTCTCTGCCCTTTACCAATCCAGCCATCTGGCCCATCAAGACTCACTCTCATTTCATCAGTCCATAAAACCTTAGAAAAATCAGTCTTGAGATATTTCTTGGCCCAGTCTTGACGTTTCAGCTTGTGTGTCTTATTCAGTGGTGGTCGTCTTTCAGCCTTTCTTACCTTGGCCATGTCTCTGAGTATTGCACACCTTGTGCTTTTGGGCACTCCAGTGATGTTGCAGCTCTGAAATATGGCCAAACTGGTGGCAAGTGGCATCTTGGCAGCTGCACGCTTGACTTTTCTCAGTTCATGGGCAGTTATTTTGCGCCTTGGTTTTTCCCCACGCTTCTTGCGACCCTGTTGACTATTTTGAATGAAACGCTTGATTGTTCGATGATCACACTTCAGAAGCTTTGCAATTTTAAGAGTGCTGCATCCCTCTGCAAGATATCTCACTATTTTTGACTTTTCTGAGCCTGTCAAGTCCTTCTTTTGACCCATTTTGCCAAAGGAAAGGAAGTTGCCTAATAATTATGCACACCTGATATAGGGTGTTGATGTCATTAGACCACACCCCTTCTCATTACAGAGATGCACATCACCTAATATGCTTAATTGGTAGTAGGCTTTCGAGCCTATACAGCTTGGAGTAAGACAACATGCATAAAGAGGATGATGTGGTCAAAATACTCATTTGCCTAATAATTCTGCACGTAGTGTACAGGAGGAGGTTGAGGAGGAGGAGGAGGAGGAGGACAAACTCCCAGGAATACTTCACATAACTAGGTGTTTTTTCTGTCCAAGCGACAGGAGAGGACCAGGAGGAGCAGAAGCAGCATGAGGAGCTGGAGGGCGATGACCAGGCAGATAACCCCAACATATCGTGGTAGTATGCAGTGGAAATAGAGTCCCTCCGAGTCCTTTGTGCAATTGGCCTGATGCATGCTGAGTTGTTTGTGTAGTGACATCAACATTATCACAATACGAAAGAGCGATGACTATTGGCTCTCCACAGTGTTAGACCCGCACTGCCAGTCAAAAATGAAGGCCTTTTTGACCCCTTCTGAGAGGAATAAAAAACTCAACTACTATTGAGACATCCTTTGTAGTTGGTTGGTTGCTGCCTACATGAGCCATCGCCCATCCCCAAGAAGGTCTAACCAGGGGGGACTCTCTGAGCTCACACTCCACTGTCATAACTGCTGAAGCAACAACACAGAAGCTGAACCACCACATGGTGTCATACTTGGACTACACCCTGTCACCTCAGATCCAAAATCCCCTGGACTACTGGGCAGCCAAACTTGAATTGTGGCTGTAACTGGCCGAGTATGCCCTGGGCAAGCTTTCCTGCCCGGCCAGTAGTGTGGTATCAGAGTGGGTTTTAATGCGGCGGGTGGAACTCACTTTTTAACACAAAATATTGATAGACTAACTTTTATAAAGATAAATTAGGTGTGGATCAACCAGGATTTCCAGACATTGCTGCCTGATGCAACAGACTAGATCATTCTGGCAGTAATAATCTGACTAGTGTGCTGCCACAACGGAACATTGTGACAAATGGTCCGTTACTTCTGCCCATGTGCTGCTGCCACTATTATGATTCTGCCACACACTTGCTGCCTCTACTACCATCTGCTCCTACTTTGAACTGCCAATATCTTGTGGTATAACTGCCATTGCTATTGCCCTCCTCCGGCCATTGTGACTCTTCATGCTGTTGCCACTTTCACCACTCTCTTCTTGGGCTACTATTTTGACTCTTCATGCTGTTGCCACCAGACTGTTCCGGGGCCACTATTGTGACTCTTTATTCTGTTGCCACCCTTACAAGTCTGTTATAGGGCCGCTAGTGTCTGTGTTTGGCCATATTGACATCATAGTTTAATTTTCCATTTTTTGATCCATCAGAAGAACAGAATAAAAATAAAGGATCCTGCCGTTTGAGCATCCTTAAAGTCTCTATCTTGGGCTGGACAGAAATCTACTGTCTTGTCTGTTTCATGCTGCTGCCACTACCATTGAGTGCCTATGCCACTATTACCTTACCTTTTCCACATCCACATTATACTGCTGCTGCTCCCAATTAAAAGAGAGAATTAATTGTCTTTCAGAAAAAGACAATGAACACTTTTGCATATATAAATACGGGCAAGCATTCTGTCCCCCTTAAAGGCATCATTTTTGCATCCTTATTGAGAACAAGCAACTCTTTTTTCTGACATTAACATGTGTATATAAACAGGAACAGGGATTTTCTCCCATTAAGGCATAATTTTTGGATGCTTGGTCCCAACAAGCCACAGTTTTTTTTTCATAACACTATGTGTGTTTAAACACTATTTGCCCCCAATAAGGGACAACTTTTAGGAGCTTTCCAATCTGAAAATGTATAATACATGGGAGGAAGCAGTGTGTTTGTTATTACGATCAAACATGCATTTACGCATAGCTATATCTGTCAGTGTCACTCTGACATTATTTGCTACTGCTTCCTTTGTATTTAAAACTTACATGGGAGGAGGGGAGAAAGAGCAGAAATGTTTAAAAAGTTAACAAAAAGAGATAACATATTTTAATTTTTTTTTAAAATCCTAGGGTCCTAGGAGACTATAGTGTATTGTATTCCAATCTTCAGGACAATTAGAGAAACTTTGATTTGTGATTAATCGGTTTAGGTCCAAACCAAACTTTGAGAAATTTGATAAATCGGACACAAAGCAAATGTGTATGAATAGATTTCCAACTAGTTAGTAAAGAAGGTATCCTTTAAAGTCAAGTAACTTGGGGGTAACATGATATCAGTGTAACTCTCTAAGAATCAAATTAGATTAAAAAAAATTCAAATGTTTTAGCATGTCTTTATTTAAGCCAGAGCCATTAAATGTCTGCTATTTTTGTAGATTGGAGTCAGAAACGAACAGATTAATTAAAAGCTTCCCTTGAACTTATATATGAATAGAACTGAAATAAAGCAGACTGCAAAAATTAATTGAGTCTTCTCTGTTAGTAGTGAAATGCAAATAAAACAATAGGGGGCCAACATATTGATAACTACAAGCAATGATCATTATCCTAAAAATGTTGATTATTTTTGTTTTATATTCTTCTTCAATCCCACTATGCTGTTTATACACTTCACAGACTTCTTATATTGTTGTTTATCAAAGCTTTCCAAAATGCTTCTCACTGTGCTCAATTATATGGAATTCAATTATAATAAATGCAGCACAAATGCTTTAATTAGAAGCTTCATAAATGATGTCTCCCCATTTCTGAGACTTTTTTTTATGCCCCTTCATTTACCGTAGCATCAGTTGCACAGGTTTTCCAAGCTAGCAGAAAATTCTAAATACAAGAACCACTTCATCAATTTTACAACAAAAATAGCTTTTTTTCTCCATGCACTTATTCACACTACTTCCAATTGGTCATATATCAGGAGACCCTTAAATGATGAGCAATATTGGTGCATAGAAGACACTGGGAATATTTGAACTGGACAAAAAAGTTGCTAATTTTAGTATGTATTTGGTACAATTTTGGTCATTTTTTTGAATTTACACCATTTTCACCACTTTTGAAATGTAAGTGGGACAGTGGGAGAGGTTAGCTAAGTTTGATAAGTGCGTGCCAAATTTGTCAACTGCAAAAAGGCTCAATTTTACTCCAATAAGTGAGAGGAGTATAAAACCTGGAATAACATATCTAGGCAAAGGTGTCATGTTTAAAGATAAAGTAAATTGCTAAAAAAAAAAAAAACATGAAATATGTGATAAATTTTGTGCAAAATGATTGCAATTTAGATGCAAGAAAATTCAGAAATCGCATAATAAATTTCCCTTATGATAAAGAACCTCCAAAGACTCTTCAGATGTTGCAGACCTAAATTTGAAGTTGTCTAAACCAGTGTTTCCCAACCAGTGTGCCTCCAGCTGTTGCAAAACTACAACTCCCAGCATGCCTGCACAGCCAAAGGCTGTCCAGGCATGCTGGGAGTTGTAGTTTTGCAACAGCTGGAGGCACACTGGTTGGGAAACACTGGTCTAAACTGTCGGTCAATAAAACTCACACTGTGGGTTTTTAGCACTCCATTCAAAATGCTGGTAACATTGGTCCTGTCACTGTAGATGTATGGTCTGCTGGCAATAATGAGATTACGGCAATGCCTTTGATACAGTTCCACATAAAGTGTAGATACATAAGCTTCTATGATGAGTAAAGTTTCGAAAAATTTGATTTGGCAGCTTCGACGAACTTTGATTTGTTACAAATTTATTTGTCATGAATTGCTTTTCATTGTATGGAGTGGGCACAATGACAGGGAATGGCAATCGCTCGCCCCCATCATTTAACCCCTCAGATGTCGTGCTCAACTCTGATCAGGGCATCTGAGACTCACATTCAGGTGCTCATGGGGTTAAAAAGATTGTCTGGGTTCAGAGCTGAACCCGGACATTCCTCCATTTTCACCAAGGCAGCCCCCCTGACTTGAACATCAGAGCAGTTAATGCTCCGATGCTCTCCTTTGCCCTGCGCTAAATCAAGCACAGCAAAGGCATTTTTATTTAGATCCGGTGATGTATCGGGATCTCCATGGGGCTGCCAGGAAGCCGGGTGATGTCACCGGCACTGATGGGCGGCATTTAGCGCTGCCATAGCCAGTAAAATGGAAGTGCATCGGAGCATGAGATGCCCCGATGCTAGGCTCAGTGGGCTGCCTGGGTGAAAATAAGGCTATCTCCGGGTTCAGCTCGGAACCAAGACAACCCCTTTAATCTGGGGTTAAAAAAAAAAAAATTATACTCACCTCATCCACTTGCTCACAGAGAGGCCATCCACTCCCATCTTGATTGATTAAAGAAAACCAACCAAAGGACCTGCACCATTTTAGGAATAATCAATTACCACGAAGCACAAGGAAATTCGGCTTTCTGGCGAATAACATTTTTCCTAAACTTCTGATCTAATTCTGCTTCGTATGCTTCAATTCGTTCAACACTAGATAAGTTATTGTAGGATCACCTTTTGGTTAAATTATAGCTGCAAATCTTTTGTGGTATGCCTTTACCAGTTTTGCACATCCACAGGCTTAAAGTTTTGCCCATTCTTTTTTTAAAAATAGCTCTAGCTCAGTCAGATTGAATGGAGAGCGTCCGTGAACAGCAATTCAGTCTTGCCACATATTCTCAATGGGATTTAGGTCTAGATTTTGACTGGCCATTCTAACATATGAAAATGCTTTGATCTAAACCATTCCCTTGTATCTCTGTACTGGCTGTATGTTTATCTGTATATCTCTGTATACTCTGGCTGTATGTTTCGGGTCGTTATCCTGCTGGAAGGTGAACATCTGCCCCATTCTGCGTCTTTTGCAACTTTTAACAGGCTTTCCTCCAGGATTGCCCTGTATTTACTCTGACCATCTTCCCTTGTTCTGCTGAAGAAAAGCATCCCCACAGCACAAAGCTGCCACCACCATGTTTCATGGTGAGCACGGTGTGTTCAGGTGCAGTGTTAGTTTTCTGCCACACACAGTATTTTATGTTTAGGTCAAAAAGTTAATCTTTGGTCTCATCTGACCTGAATACCTTTTTCCACATATTTGCTGTGTCCTCTATATGTCTTGTGGCAAACTGCAAATGGGACTTCGTATGGCTTGCTTTCAAAAATGGATTTCTTCTTGCCACTCTTAAGTAAAGGCCAGATTTGAGGAATATATGCTGAATAGTCCTATAGACTAGTATTTGGTGAATCGAGCTTGAGATCCAAGAACTGAAGTAATTCAAAACTTAGTTTAAATGCTGTAAAGAGATTCATATAGCTTTAAAATATATGGTTTCCAGCAAGGTCAAATTCATTATCACTGATGTCTCACGAATATGGCTGGTACCTTGGTCCCAAAGACAACATTGGATCAAAGTTTTGAAATGTTTTTCAAATAAAAAAAAATCGAAGTCCGAAGTTATTCACTAGTGATGATCAAGCATGCTCGGCCGAATACCGGTTCGGCTCGAGCATCTCGATGCTCGGCACATGGCGGTATTCGGCCAAATACCGCATATGCTCAAGCGCAATGCTCGAGTTTCCGTCCTGCACGTTTGTTGGTTTGTTGGCCAACAAACGTGCAGGTAAGTGCTGCCCTCACTGTAATGCCGTAGCCATGTTGGCTGATGGCATTACAGTGATTAGCTGGCAGGAACGCATCATCGGGTGCTGTATAGCACACCGTGAGATGTGTGCTGCTTATTCTTAGTCAGGGAGAGCTGTGCTGAGGAAGGGACACACAGTGTAGGGAGCGATTTAAGAATATTTTTACCACCAAAACTTTTCAAAGACCCAAAAGTCCTTTTAAGGACTATTGTGTGTCGCAGCAGCAATCTATATTTTTAGCTCAACCTGCGCTACATAGCTAAAACTTTACAGACCCCAAATTACTTCTAAGGACTATTGTGTGTGGAAGCATTATCTATTTTTAGCGCATCCTGCGCTAAATAGCGTACAATAGTTAGGCTTCTGCAGATAGCGACATTAGCTGCGCCACATCTCCAGTGTAAAGTGTGCGCATCCAAAAACTATCTTTGACATACAGTGTACTTTTTCAATAGACTGGATCTGCTACGGACAGTGACATTAGCTGCGCCACACCTCCTGTGTAAAGTGTGCGCATCCCAAAAATATCTGTGACATACAGTGTCCTTTCTCCGTAAACGGTGTCCGCTGAGGACAGTGACATTAGCTGTGTCACATCTCCTGTGCAAAGTGTGCGCATCCAAAAGATATCTGACATTCAGTGTACGTTTTCAATAGACGGTGTCCACTGCGGACAGTGAGATTAACTGCGCCACATCTCTAGTATAAAGTTTGCGCATCCAAAAAAAAATCTGTGACATACAGTGTCCTTTTTCCGTAGACGGTGTCCACTGTGGACAGTGGCATCATGACATTAGCTGCGCCACATCTTTTGTGTAAAGTGTGCGCATCCCAAAAATATCTGACATCCAGTGTACTTTTTCCATAGATGATAGCTGCTGCGGACAGTGACATTAGCTGCGCCACTACTCCAGTGCAAAGTGTGCGCCTCCCAAAAATATCTGACATCCAGTGTACTTTTTCCGTAGATGATGGCTGCTGCGGACAGTGACATTATCTTTGCCACATCTCCAGTGCAAAGTGTGCGCATCCCAAAAATATCTGTGACATACAGTGTCCTTTTTCCATAGACGGTGTCCGCTGCGGACAGTGAGATTAAGTGCACCACATCTCCTGTGTAAAGTGTGCGCATCCCCAAAACATCTATTACATACAGTGTACTTTTTCCGTAGATTTGTCTGCTGCGGAAAGTGACATTATGACATTAGCTGCGCCACATCTCCTGTGTAAAGTGTGCGGATACCAAAATTATCTGACATACAGTGTACTTTTTCCGTAGACGATATCTGCTGCGGACAGTGACATTAGCTGCACCACATCTCCTGTGTAAAGTGGGCGCATCCAAAAGATATCTGACATTCAGTGTACTTTTTCAATAGACGGTGTCTGCTGCGGAAAGTGAGAATAGCTGTGCCTCATCTCCTGTGCAAAGTGTGCACATCCAAAAAATATCGGTGACATACAGAGTACTTTTTTCAATAGACAATGTCTGCTGCAGACAGTGACATTATACAGTCCAGCTATTATGGATAAAGTATTTATAATGGGTCGATCGGTGAAGAATAATTAAGTCCAGCATTTAGAAGTAACCCTTATATAGAAAAATTAAATTTTAATAATATTTATACACAAATGACCTATACCACACAACTAGTATAGGTAGTACTGGGTAGGCCAGTATTAGAGCAGGGAGGAAAGGGAGAAAACTATCCCCCTCTCCCCCCTGGGACGGCCCCTAATGGTGGGGACTCCCTGTCCTCGAGCCTTGGCTACCAGCTCCTACTATACCCTTAATAAGTGTAAGTGGGAGGATGTTGGCCCCAGGGTGGACTCCTATAAAAGACAAACCGACAGAACAAACAAAGAAGTGCCCTTTGTATACAGCCCTGGTGATGTGCCGACATCAAGAGGTACAAGGTGCACTTACAAAACAATCTAAAAACACCCTAATGTGATGATTTCATCGATACGTAATATGATAGTTACATCGATACAACAACCATAATTATATATTAAACCCTGACACGTTTCCCCCACGGTGTGGGATCATCAGGGAGCAAATAAGTTACGATATTTAAATAGATAGTACAGCAAGTAAGACGGGGGCCAATACTATAGAAAGGCCTCCGTAGAGTGTGTGTAGATCACCGTTATTGATACACCGGTGTCTGTTATAGTTTGATACACAAATTGGACCAACTGATATTACTAGGAAGAGGAGGAAGCAAAAGACCAGATAGCGTAGATAGTGGTTTCCATGCCGTCAAGGATATATAGCGGGCCTTGTGTCAACAGAGTGTTTGGTGTATGACAGGATGCAGTATAAAGATGCAATTACTTCCGCCACGGTAGTTGCTTATAACCGCGGACCGGCATATATAAAAGATACCCTGCGAATCAGTCTTCAGACCTCGTACGAAAATTGATAACAGCTGTAACATGAATACATATAGATTTACTGGTATAGACAATGTATAACCGATACGTGGGACCACCACCTCAGAAACCCCATGTAGAAACACTTAGAGCTACCTTGGGTTCGCCACCCAATGGGCAAAGTCAGACCGTCGGGATATGGCTTGATGAACCAGGTCGCCTGTATGACATATGACTTACATTAAATTAACAAGTACGGCATATCCTAGCAGTGAAGCTGAGATGTCTAGAGGGTACTCACGCTTAGCTCAGATGGTATCTGTTACGTTTGGACCTCCATAATGGATCCTCCTAGAGTCCAGCGTCCTGTCTAGCCATCTAACACCGCCCTTTAATACCCCTCCCATTAAATCCCAGGTGGCCCACTCACTGTTAGACCTGCCGAAAGCCAGTGCAGCTGATGGATGCATGCGTGCGTTCCAGTGTGGAACGCACGCTGCTGCACAGTCTTCCGTCCGTTAGCTAGGAACCACAGTGTGATGAAGATCTTAATTCTGCGCCGGAATGTGGAATGCATACCATTTCCGGTCGTTGAACCGCATGACACTTCCGGTCTGTGTACACTGCGCTCCACCATTGAAATAGCCGACAGTGACATTAGCTGTGCCACATCTCCTGTGTAAAGTGTGCGCATACAAAAAATATCTGTGACATACAGTGTACTTTTTCAATAGACGATGTCTGCTGCGGACAGTGACATTAGCTGCGCCACATCTCCAGTGCAAAGTGTATGCATCCCAAAAATATCTGACATCCAGTGTATTTTTTCTGTAGATGGTGTCCGCTGCAGATAGTGACATTAGCTGTGCCACATCTCCAGTGTAAAGTGTGCGCATCCAAAAAATATCTATGACATACAGTGTACTTTTTCAATAGATGGTGTCCGCTGCGGACAGTGACATTAGCTGCGCCACATCTCCAGTATAAAGTTTGCGCATCCCAAAAATATCTGTGACATACAGTGTCCTTTTTTCATATATGGTATCCGCTGCCGACAGTGACATTAGCTGTGCCACATCTCCTGTGTAAAGTGTGCGCATACAAAAAATATCTGTGACATACAGTGAACTTTTTCAATAGACTGTGTCCGCTGCGGTCAGTGACATTAGCTGTGCCACATCTCCTGTGTAATGTGTGCACATCCAAAAAATATCGGTGACATACAGTGTACTTTTTCAATAGACTATGTCTGCTGCGGACAGTGACATTAGCTGCGCCACATCTCCAGTGCAAAGTGTACGCATCCCAACAATATCTGACACCTGAGAAGGTGGAAAGTCGAGCGAGGACAGCAGTACAGAGGGGGAGGGATCTGCTGCACCGCAACAGCCTGGAAGAGGCAGTGGGGTGGCAAAAGGGCCACACCAAACAGGCCCGCAACTGTTCCCCGGAGCACCCCCTTGCAGAAATATCCCTTGCCAAGGGGTAGGTGCTCCGCAGTCAGGCGATTTTTTGAGGTAAGTGCGGACGACAAATGAATTGTAATTTGCAACCTGTGCCATACAAAAATGAGCAGGGGCATGAACACTAGTAACCTCACCACCACCAGCATGATCCGCCACATGGCATCAAAGCACCATAATAGGTGGGCCGAATGCCTGGGTCCACAATCTGCGGGTGACACCACTGACTCCTATGTTACGTGCTGGCCAATCGCCTGTCGAAGGCGCAGAAGAGGATGGCTCCCTCCCTGCACCTTCGCAAGCACCATCAGCGACCACATCCCCTTCTGTGTCCCAGTGCAGCATTCAAATGTCCTTACCCCAGACATTTGAATGCGAGTGCAAATACCTAGCCACCCACCCACAGGGCATAGCATTAAATGTGCAGCTTTCCAAATTACAGGCCCTGGTCATGTTGCCAACATGTGTCCCGTAACATCACACGTGCCCTGACCAACACAGTTACTGGGAAGGTCCACTTAACTACGGACACATGGACAAGTGTATTCAGCCAGGGGTGCTACAATTCCCTGACGGCACACTGGGTGAATGTTGTGGAGGCCCGGAGCGAGTCGTACCTTGGGATGGCACAGGTGCTACCGACACCAAGGATTTCTGGCCCTACGTCAATCAGGGTTTCCGTCAGCACCTACGTTAGTGGCTTCAACACCCATTTCTCCTCCTCTGCTTCCTCCTCCACTTACACCTCCGAATTATCTGCATGCAGCACCAGTCAGTCATCAGTCCGTAGCTGGAAGCAGTGTAGCACTGCAGTGGGGAAGCGGCAACAGGCCGGGCTGAAGCTGATATGCTTAGGGGACAAACAGCATACCGCTGCAAAGCTGTGGCAGGGCATAAGAGACCAGACTGAACTGTGGCTCTCGCCACTCAACCTAGAACCAGGCATGGTTGTGTCTGATAATGGCCGTAACTTGGTGACGGCTTTGGAGCTTGGCAAGCTCACACACATCCCATACCTAGCACACGTCTTAAACTTAGTGGTTCAGCGGTTTCTCAAAACCTACCCCAATTTGCCTTAGCTACTAATGAAGTTGCGCCGCGTGTGTGCACATTTCCGCAAGTCATCGACAGCTTCAGCCGGTCTGTCAACGCTGCAGCAGCGATTGAAATTGCCAGCCCACCTGCTGTTGTGCGACATGAGCACGCACTGGAACTCGACGTTCCACATGTTGGCCAGGCTTTGTGAGCAGCAGAGGGCAGTAGTGGAATACTAGCTGCAACATCGTCTCCTTTCCAATCAACTTCCGCTGTTCACAAGCGAGGAGTGGGCATGGATGGCTGACCTCTGTGAGGTTTTAAGAAACTTTTAGGAATCAACACAGATGGTGAGCGGCGATAAGGCTATTATCAGCGTAACAATCCCATTTCTGTGTCTACTCAAATGCTCGCTGATCACAATTAAGGACGATGCTTTGCATGTGGAAGAGGTGGAAATGGGGGAAGACATTACACAGGGTAATAGCCAGACTGTTCAGCGTGGGTGGGCAGAAGAGGAGGAAGAGGATAAGGAGATTGAGAGTGATCCTCCTGATGATGACCGTGAAGTCTTGCCTGTTGGTACTCTGGCACACATAGCTGACTTCATGTTAGGCTGCCTTTCCAGTGATCTGTGCGTTATATGCATTTTAGACAACACGGATTACTGGTTGTTCATCCTTCTTGACCCCCGCTACAAAGAGAACTTCTCATTTCTCATTCCTCTGGTGGAGAGGACGAGCAAAACGGTGCAATACCAGAAGATCCTTGTTGAAAAATTGCTCCAAAATGTTCCATCTGGCAACGCTGGCGGCAGAGTCTGTACTTTAGCAACCGAGGATGGGAGACAAGGGGAACACACAGCAGTTCCAACAGAGGCAGGGAAACACTCTCCAAAGCCTGGGACAGTTTTGTGACACCCCGCCAGCACCCTTACACTGATGCGCGGCTTACAGTCATAAGTAGGGAAAATTTTGGGAAGATGATGAAGGAGTAAATAGCAGACCATGTCAGCATTTTCAATGATCCCTTACAACTACTGGGTGTCCAAGCTGGACGAGTGAAACGAACTGGCACTCTACGCCTTGGAGGTGCTGGGCTGCCCTGCCGCCAGCATTTTGTCTGAGCTGGTATTTAGTGCTGCTTGTGGCATAATAACAGATAAGCGTATCCGCCTGTCAACTCAAAATGCTGACAGGTTGATTCTTATAAAAATGAAGAAGGTCTGTATCGACCATGACGTCTCGACTCCACCAGAGGAAAGCTGATAAACATAAAGGCACTTTAAATGTGTTGTTTATAATGTAGTAAATACACTGTATTCCCATGCACCTCTTCCACCACAAACAAGGGTATATGGTTGAATCTTCCTTTTCTCATCCTCCTCATCTTCCATCATATCAACATGCTTATTCGTCGCATATATGCCCTTTGCATATAATGTTTTACAGGGTTAGCTCAGCTGCAGGCCCTCGCATATAATTTTTTAGAGGGTCAGCTCACCAGCAGGCCCTCACCCTCAATGTTTTAAAGGGTCAGCTGACCAGCAGGGCTGCACCTAAAATCTTTTGCAGGGTCAGCTCACCAGCAGGCCCACACCTAAAATCTTTTACAGGGTCAGCTCTCCAGCAAGTCCTCACCTACAGTCTTTTAAAGGGTCAGCTCACCTGCAGGACCACACATATAATGTTTTACAGGGTCAGCTCACCTGCAGGCCCTCACCTACAAGTCCAGTCTCACTATCCAAGAGTCTTGTTAACACAGTCCTCACCGCCAGGGGTCGCGTAACAAGTAATCATGGAGGAGTCTCATTTGTTATCGGAATTAACCAGACAAATCGCTCCACCAACTAAGAACGTCCATGCACCACCACCCACGAGAAAGAGCTATCAATCTGTCAATCCTTTCCGTCTCCAGTCCGGGTAAGGTTTCCCACGCTGAGTCAAATTAAGCCGCAGGATGAACTCCTGGTGGTGCCCTTCCGTCAATTCCTTTAACTTTTAGCTTTGTAACCATAATACCCCCAGAACCCAAAGACTTTGGTTTTCTGGAACCTCATTATGGGAATAACGCCGTCGTATTGCCCATTGTCATCGCTTATGGTCAGAACTACGACGGTATCTGATATTCTTCAAACCTCCAACTTTCGTTTTTGATTAATGAAAACATTCTTGACAAATGCTTTCGCTTTGGGTCATCTTGAGCCGATTCAAGAATTTCACCGTCCCTCTTTATCATGGGCCCAGTTCCGAACCGTAGTCCTATTCCATTATTCCTAGCTGAAGTATTCAGGCGACCCAGCCTGCTTTGAACACTGTCATTTTTTTTCAATCTTCAGCTAAGCAGCAGGCACGCTCCCATAATTTTTTAAATGATCAGCTCAGCAGCAAGCACTCTCCCATACTTTTTTAAAATGTCAGCTCAGCAGCAGGCCCTCAACCATAATGTTTTAGAGGGTCAGCTCAGGCCCTTGTATATCATTTTTTTGAGGGTCAGCTCACCAACAGGACCCCACCTACAATCTTTTACAGGTTCAGCTCATCTGCAGGCCATCACCTACAATATTTTTGAGAGTCAGCTCACCTACAGTCCCTCACCTAATTATACCTAATAGGTTATTTGTGCGCATGCTGCCTTGATTGGAAGTGGTAGCCGTAGCTGTTTCTCAGGCTCCCTCTGCGGAATCAAACCCTGATTCCCTGTTACCCATTGTCACCATGGTTTGCGGTTTAAATAACATTGAAAGTTGATAGGGGAGACATCAAAATGGATTGTCACCATAACGGGGACCTGCGATCGGAGCCAGGTTATCTAGAGTCACCAAAGCGGCTGCAGGCCATCACCCATAAGGTTTTAGATGGTCAGATCAGCAGGCCCTTGCTTCAAATGTTTTTGAGGGTCATAAGCAGGCCATCAATCATAATTTTTCAAGGCTGCGTGTGATGCCCTCCTTTATGTGTAACAAAGGGTGTATTACAGTGCCAATTCCTTGTAATTTTTGGCAGCCCTAGGCTTTATGAGTGTAGGACTCCCATTAACTGAACAATTGTACCACAATGTGAATGAGGCCCTCCTTTATGTGATATAAAGGTTGTATCTGAGTGCCTCTTGCTTGTAATTTTTGGCAGCACTTGCACTTTATGTACACTTAAATATACAGGAAAGAATGTTTCCTAACAATTTTTCCTCTAAAATCAATTTTATCTTTGTTTTTGTGCGTATTATTGTCAGTCTGTGAAAGTGGCGTACTACTCGGACAACATCGTTCCCATTTATATAAGCAGGCATATAATGCAAGTTTACGTGTCGCTTGTTTGAGTTAAGTGTGTTTGTATAAGTGTGCAACTTTAGATTAAGTGACTTCAGATTCAGGGATTTCAGTGGGGGACTGCAGTAAACGGGCGAGTTTCAACACTAAGAGGCGTTAACAATTTGGAAAAGAGTTTGCTGCTCACTGAGCAAGCACTCTATGGGGTATATGAGGGGGAGGGTGAAAGCGAGGAGGCTGAGGAAAGTTAGGTAGCTAGCTGGGTAACAGTTAGAAAGTGGGGTAGACGGAAGAGTGCCAGGGAGGCTAGCCCTGATCTGTCACGCCCCAACAAGTTTAAACGGTTGGCAGATGAGGGAGATGTCGGTTCCGGGACAGCACTGCTGCAGCTGGACACTGAGTTTGACACATCGTGGATGGGGTTGACAGATTACTTGGAGGTGCTGGAGAAGATCCAGCGTTCATGGTCCATACCGGAAACAATGACAAAGTTAGAGGAAGGTGGGGAGTCCTTAAAAAGGATTTTAGAGATTTAGGTAAAAAGCTTAGGGCAAGGACCGCAAAGGTAGTGTTTTCCGAAATACTGCCTGTACCACGAGCCACACAAGAAAGGCAGCAAGAGATTAGGGAGGTTAACAAGTGGCTCAAGAACTGGTGTAGGAAGGAGGGGTTTTGGTTCCTGGAGAACTGGGCCGACTTCTCTGTCAGCTACAGGCTCTATCGTAGGGATGGGCTGCACCTCAATGGGGAAGGGGCAGCTGTATTGGGGGAGAAGATGGCTAGAAGGTTGTGGGAGTGTTTAAACTAGGAACTGGGGGGGGGATGTAAGGAGGGACTAGAACAGTTCAGAAGGAAATGTTTAGGGTAAAAAATATACATAAACCTCTTAATTGTAATGCCAGAAGGCGGATTAATAAAACTGGGGAACTGGAATTAGTGATGTGTGAGATGGACTATGACATAGTGGGAATAATTGAGACATGGCTGGATGATAACTATGACTAGGCAGTTAATGTACAAGGTTACAGTCTGTTTAGAAAGGATCATCAAAACCGGAGAGGGGAAGGGGTCTGCCTTATGTAAAGTTCTGTCTAAAGCCCACAGTCAGAGAGGATATAAGTGAGGGACATGAACATGTGGAGTCACTGTGGGTAGAAATACATTGAGGCAAAAATAATAATACATTACTAATAGGAGTTTATTATAAACTTCCAATATACCAGAGTCTAAAGAAAATCTACTACTAAACGAGATAGACGAGGCGGAAAATCATAATAAGGTGGTTATTATGGGGGACTTCAACTACCCATATATAGACTGGGAAACTGAAAGCTGTACATCTCATAAAAGGAAACAGGCTCTTGGCAATAACCAAAGACAATTACCTTTCCCACCTGGTTCAGAACCCGACTAGAGGGATAGACCTGGCAATAGACCAATAGACCTGGCAGAACAACAGACGTTAAGGTTGGGGGACACCTGGAAAATATTGACCATAAAGTAATAACCTTCCAATTATCCTTCAAATATTTTTAAAAGCATCCTAAAATCTAATTATGAGAGGTACATACCTTATAGGAATAAAGGGTTAAGGAACAAGAAGAACCCAATGTGGATAAATAGAACTGAAAGAAAGCAATAAATGACAAAAATAAAGCATTTAAATCACTAAAACAGGAGGGTAGCGAGGAAGCACTGAAAAACTATAAGGAAAAAAATTGAATATGTAAAAAACAAATAAAAGCCGCCAAACTAGTGACTGAGAAATGAATTGCCAAAGAGAGCAAAACTAACCCTAAAATGTTCTTCAATTATATAAATGGTAAAAAGTATAAATCTGAAGGTGTGGACCCTCTACAAAGCAATGAGGGGGAAGTTGCAGAGAGCGACAAGGAGAAAGAAAAGCTATAAAATATGTTTTTCTCCACTGTATTAACTGAGGAAAATAAACTTTCAGCTGAAATGCAGAATGTAAAAGTAAATTCCCCATTAAAAGTGCCCTGTCTGACCCAGGAAGAAGTACAACAGCGATTTAAAAAGATTAAAATAGACAAATCGCCAGGACCAGATGGCATACACCCCGTATCCTAAGAGAATTAAGTAATGTCATAGCCAGACCCTTATTTCTGATATTTACAGACTCTATGCTGACAGGCTGTGTTCTACAGGATTGGCACATACCAAATGTAGTGCCAATATTCAAAAAGGGTGCAAAAACAGACCCCGGAAACTATAGACCGGTAAGTTTAAGATCTGTTGTGGGTAAACAGTTTAAAGGTTTTCTAAGAGATGCTATCTTGGAGCATCTCAATGAAAACAAGCAAATAACATCATATCAGCATGTCTTCATGAGGGATCGTTCATGTAAAACTAATGTAATCAGTTTCTATGAGGAGGTAAGTTCTAGACTTGACAGTGGTGAATCAATGGATGTTGTATATCTGGACTTCTCCAAAGCATTTGACACTGTACCACATAAAAGGTGGTAAAAGGTAGTATATAAAATGAGAATGCTCGGACTGGGAGAAAGTGTCTGTATGTGGGTAGGTAACTGGCTGAATGATAGAAAACAGAGGATGGTTATTAACAATACACACTCAGATTGGGTCACTGTCACTAGCGGAGTACCTTAGGGGTCAGTATTGAGCCCTATTCTCTACAATATATTTATTAATGATCTGGTAGAAGGCTTGCACAGTAAAATATAAATTTTTGCAGATGACACTAAACTGTGTAAAGTAACTAACACTGAAGAAGACAATATACTGCTACAGATGGATCTGGATAGATTAGAGGCTTGGGCAGTGAAGTTGCAGATGGGGTTTAACACTGACAAATATAAGGTTTTGCACATGGGAAGGAATGCAAATCACCCGTACATACTAAATGGTAAAACACTCGGTAACACTGACATGGAAAAGGACCTAGGAATTTTAATAAACAGCAAACTAAGCAGTAAAAAACTGTCAGGCAGCTGCTGCCAACGCCAATAAGATAATGGGTTGCATCAAAGGGGGCATAGATGCCCGTGATGCGAACATAGTCCTACCACTTTAAAAAACACTAGTCAGACCACACATGGAGTACTGTGTACAGTTCTGGGCTCCTGTGAACAGGGCAGACATAGTAGAGCTGGAGAGGGTTCAGAGGAGGGCAACTAAAGTAATAATTGGAATGGGGCAGCTATAGTACCCTGAAAGATTATCAACATTAGAGTTATACACTTTAGAAAAAAGACGACTGAGGGGAGATCTAGTTACTATGTATAAATATATCAGGGGACAGTACAGAGATCTCTCCCATCATCTATATATCCCCAGGTCTGTAACTGTGATGAGGGGATACCCTCTGCGTCTGGAGGAAAGAAGATTTGTACACAAACATAGAAAAGGATTCTTTATGGTAAGAGCAGTGAGACTATGGAACTCTCTGCCTGAGGAGGTGGTGATGGTGAGTACAATAAAAGAAATCAAGAGGGGCTTGGATGAATTTCTTGAGTGTAATAATATTACAGGCTATAGCTACTAGAGAGGGGTCGTTGATCCAGGGAGTTATCTGATTGCCTGAAAGGAGTTGGGAAGGAATTTTTTCCCCTTTAAGTGAGGAAAATTTGCTTGTACCTCACAGTTTTTTTTTGTCTTCCTCTGGATCAACTTGCCGGATAACAGGCCAAACTAGATGGACAAATGTCTTTTTTCGGCCTTATATACTATGTTACTATGTTCCCAGCAGCAACCTCGGGAGTCCAAGATGCATCCAGACATCTTCCCCATGCTGTTCCCGAACCATTTCAGTGGTATTTCCATCAATTTCTGACCTTTTCCTATGAACCAGGCACCCTCCCCTCTTCAGAGCAGGGGGTGCCTGGTTTAATGCTCGGGTTTTCCCATTGACTTCCATTGTACTCTAGTGCTCGGTAGAGCACCTGAGCATCCCGATGTGTTTGGCCCGAGCACCCGTGCTCGATCAACATTATTATTCACCAAAGTCCCGTGAGACTTTGATGATAACGGATTTCCCTTGCTGGAGACCATATATTTGAATGCTGAATGAAGAGGATTCTCCGTACAGAATTCAAATGAAATTATGAATGAATCGACTTCGGATCTTGGATCCAAAGCTTGATTCACTCAACACCACTGTGGACAATTTTTTCCACCTGAGCTGTGGATCTCTGCAGCTCCACCTGAGTGACCATGGTTCTCTTGGCTGCTTCTTTAATTAGTGGTCTCCTTGACTGGGTGGCAGTTTTGGTGGATGGCCATGTCTTGGTAGGTTTACAGTTGTGCCATACTTCTTCCATTTTTGAATTATGGATTGAGCAGTGCTCCATTAGATATTTTTTATATAACCAAACCCTGCTTTACACCTCTCCACAACTTTATCTATGACCAGTCTGGTATGTTCCTTAATTTTCATGATGCTGTTTTCTCACTTATTTGATAAAATTTCACAGAGGTGGACTGTATTTCCTAATTACATGACTTCTGAAGGCAATTGTTCACACTGGATTTTAATTAAGGGTATTGGATTACAGGTGGTAAACTCAAATGCACGCCAAAATCATGTACCATCTTTTTTTCCCTTTACACATACTTGCTACTTTATGCTGGTCTATCACATAAAATCCCAGTAAAATACATTTAAGTTTGTCAGTGTAATGTTAGAAAATGTGGAAAAGTTCAAGGGGTATGAATACTTTTTCAAGTCACTGTATACAAGGAATAGAAAATGTACATCACTGATTGAGTTAACATCAACTGACAGCGACACATCAGGTGGGAAGTACATTTCAGCAAAAAGAAGTCAGATCCTCAATCAGGTAAATATTTCTACACAAAGCCATCTTCCATAGATGAACTTCAATGTTTTGCTGAAAAGTTCCAACTTTTATAGTGTTTAGCTAAAGAGATTAACCCCCAATGGAGTGTTGTCAGCTCATGAAATCTATAAGGGTCACCGTGTATATCTTGTTTATCTGTTATTATTTTGGACCTTGGAGTGGCTAATTCTCAGATCTGCAATAAATCTGAATACCAAGGTAACCTTGACAGACAATAGTTTTACTCTCTTGCCCAAATATTTCAAGCAAGTCTCTTTGTTAATTTTCAAGTCATAAGGATTCTATCAAATAAGTGGGACAATACCTTGTACACATATTTCAGACATGTCCTCTTTGTTCAGTCTATCAATCAGATAATATGGACAAAGTCCTCCACAAACATGGTGAGCAAATTTCTTTGTTCATTCCAAAAATAGACAAGGTCTCATACATAAATGTCATATAAACAAGTCTTTAATTTATACATTGGTCATGATAGTTTAATCAGACATAATGAATTCCAAATAATCAGAGACTCCATATTCATACTTTACCATGTTGGACACCTCATATATGTGCTGCAGAGGTTGCCATAACCCCTGGAAATGAGCGGCGTATAATGCAATGACAAAATGAATGATGCCAACAAAGGAGGCAATATGGACCATCACAATAAATTATGGTTCCTTTGTCTTCATGATGAATGCAAATTGCTGAAGAAAAACATTTTAAGCATACATATTATCAATAAATAACTTAGAAGGTAGAGTTATTAAAACTGGTGCTAAGCAAAACTTACTTAGTTGCCCATCAGATTCAATCTTTCAATTTTCAGAGCTACTATGGAAAATTAAAGGTTCAATCTCGTTGCTATAGGAAACTCCCAGTTTGGTAATTCTTCCCCTTAATTTGTATAGGGGGAGAGGACAAGTTTGAAACCCTTACACATGTGAAAAGCTTAAATAAAGGTTTTAATAAGAAATACGAAATACAAGAATAAGACAGTAGACTCTGAAATAAGTTGAGATAAGATCAAAATCAATCATATATCACAAAAACATTGCACCAAACGGATATACCACTGACTATACTGGCTAGTCATACAAGTAGATATTAAAAGCTGAGACTTTTGCCAATATATTCCTGTCAGGAACACATCGGAGCCCATCATGCACCACGTCACAGTTTCTCAGAATTGCAAGGGTCCTACCACTGTGCTAACAATGGTGTGAACAAGGTCTGAAGGTGATGTAATCCAGCTCACAGCCAAGCTTCCACACAACCGCATAGCAGGACAACTAATGCAATGTGAACAAAGCAAGACTGTAAGCCACACCCATTTAAGATCACGTGATGGAGGTCACCAGGTGCAAAAGTGCTTAAGTGCCAAGTAAAGGCACATACACTGCATATCAAACAAAAACACAAAAAATATTGAGGCAAATATAGGAGTTGTCCTGCTATGCGGTTGTGTGGAAGCTTGGCTGTGAGCTGGATTTCATCACCTTCAGGCCTTGTTCACACCAAAAAGAGGTAGCGTAGTGGTAGGACCCCTTGCCATGCTGAGGACCGTGACGTGGTGCATGATGGGCTCCGATATCTTCCTGACAGGAATATATTGGCAAAAGTCTCAGCTTTTAATATCTACTTGTATGACTAGCCAGTATAGTCAGTGGTATATCCGTTTGGTGCAATGTTTTTGTGATATATGATTGTATTTTCTTCCGCACATTGCCTTCTTGTGTATGGGATGCCTTAGTGGTGCATGTGGACCGCGCCGACATCCTCCATTGTATGCATTTTTTGCTGGGGATAGTCGTCTGCTGCGGTCCACATGCGGTGGGACTGCTCCCCCAATGTAAAACACGCTACAGTGTCTGGGGTTTGAACAGTTCCTCTATATTTGCCACGATATTTTTGTGTTTTTGCTAAGATCAAAATCAATGCCAGAAAATATTATTTACTAGCAGCTACTTGAAATTTTGTTGGAAATTCCATAATAAGTGTATTTACTTGTTTCCCAGTATACCAGAGGTAAAAAAAGATTGTGGATCAATGCTGTCAAAGTGGGCATTGATTTTGGTCCTTCTAATATAATAAGCTGCCACACTTTCACCACTGTTGCTGGGATTAGAGCAAATGTTCTTAGTGATGCCATGCTGCTTAATTGTGACACTGTACAAAGGCAAGGGCATTTTACCCACAAATGCCATCCCCAGCAGAATGATTACTGAAACTGGATTCACCATGGAGATAGCCTGGAATCAAATAAATGTCTTCACTTTTTAAAAACTAGCGTTATACCACAACAGGGTCCTGTGCAAATTTGTGTGGACCGACATAATAGATAGTGATGGACGAAAATCAGCCGGGACGATTCGCGAACACGATCAAATGTTTGCGAACCACAAGTTTGCAGCGGGCCCCATTCACTTTAATGTCAGGCGAACCTGAAAAACCTTCAGGTCATATTTGCAGCCACCAAATAATTACTAGAAGTGCACAAATAGTCCCACAACATTGACAGTGGCATACCAGAGGGGGATCAGCTGCAAAAATTCGCACAAAAAATGTGTTTTAATTAGGGGCCATTTGTATGCGTCTTAAAGGGAAACTCTCAAAAATGTGCCCTGCTGGAGCCTAGAAAATGTTTATTTTAGACCACGGGAGTACAGGCCCCAAACATTAGGCATTCACTGAACAGAAAACATCAAGCGATAAAGTGGCTAGAGGTATATTAGACAGTCAATGGATATCAATTTTACTTCAGGCCAGTGGACTACAGATTTTTGACCATTCCTCTAGTTTTCCTAAATTCTTTTCCATTTGGTGTATCCCTCCAGGAACATCAACCCTGTTACAAATCTTTGTGTCATCAGCAAAAAGACACCCCTTACCATTGAGGCCTTCTGCAATTTCTCTGATAAAGATATTAAACAATATGGGTCCCAGAACAGATCCATGAGGTACCCCACTGGTAACAAGACCATGGTCTGAATATACTCCATTGACTACAATGCATTCCTGCTGCACACTTACAACATGCTATTGTCAAAGGTGTCTTAGTTTATTTATGGTTTTGCCCAGGTCTGATGGGGGCCCATTCCTGGGATCACATTCCTCCTGCACACTTAGAACCTGCTGATGTCAGAGGTGTCTTAGTTTATTGCTGTTGTTTCCCTGGTCTGGTGGGGGCCTATTCCTGGGGACACATTCCTGCTGCACAGTGCACACTTAGAACCTGCTGCTGCCTGTCCTGCTGAGTTATGCCGAGCTATGTGTAGGCCTTATACTCTACCTGCTGCTGCTGCTCTCTGTCCTGACCCTAATGACTTATGTGTGGGCTTTATACTTCACTGTTACAAATACCTGCTGCTGTATGTCCTGACACTGCTGAGTTATGTGTGGGCCTTATATGACAGTCAGAAAATAGTATAAAGCCACGGCACTCCAATGTATCTTTTGCTTATTTTATTGCACCTTACACAGCAACATTTCGACCTTGCGGCCTTTATCAAGCTCACATTACAATAAGCTACAGGCACCGCCACAGACTGTAATAACTGGAAACCCAGTGAGTAGTGCTGTCTTATTGCTACATTCCTTATATGACAGTGTTACCATGTACCTACTGCTGTCTGTCCTGATCCATCTGGGCCATGCGTTTGATGCATTTTTACCATCATTTGCATTTGCATTACCCGTGCCAAAATTTTTAAGAAGCTGGGCACTCACACTTATCTGGAGTAAGGTGGTATTTTATTGTTGCAAATAAAATGAAAGTACACTTCTAAAATGCAAGAATTTGTGTATATGTATATATATTTTTTTTATATATATACAGTACAGACCAAAAGTTTGGACACACCTTCTCATTCAAAGAGTTTTCTTTATTTTCATGCCTATGAAAATTGTAGATTCACACTGAAGGCATCAAAACTATGAATTAACACATGTGGAATTATATACATAACAAACAAGTGTGAAACAACTGAAAATATGTCATATTCTAGGTTCTTCAAAGTAGCCACCTTTTGCTTTGATTACTGCTTTCCACACTCTTGGCATTCTCTTGATGAGCTTCAAGAGATAGTCACCTGAAATGGTTTTCACTTCACAGGTGTGCCCTGTCTGGTTTAATAAGTGGGATTTCTTGCCTTATAGATGGGGTTGGGACCATCAGTGGTGTTGAGGAGAAGTCAGGTGGATACACAGCCGATAGTCCTACTGAATAGACTGTTAGAATTTGTATTATGGCAAGAAAAAAGCAGCTAAGTAAAGAAAAACGAGTGGCTATCATTACTTTAAGAAATGAAGGTCAGTCAGTCAGCCGAAAAATTGGGAAAACTTTGAAAGTAAGGGCTATTTGACCATGAAGATGAGTGATGGGGTGCTGCGCAAGATGACCTGGCCTCCGCAGTCACCGGACCTGAGCCCAATCGAGATGGTTCGGGGTGAGCTGAACCGCAGAGTGAAGGCAAAAGGGCCGACAAGTGCCTAAACAGCTCTGGAAACTCTTTTAAGACTGTTGGAAGACCATTTCAGGGGACTACCTCTTGAAGCTCATCAAGAGAATGCCAAGAGTGTGGAAAGCAGTGATCAAAGAAAACTCTTGAATGAGAAGGTGTGTCCAAACTTTTGGTCTGTACTGTATATATATATATATATATATATTTTTTTTTTTTTTTTTTCCTCTTATACACTCCACAAAAGGCTTTAGAACATATAACTGCACCTCTGAACAGCAAATACTTTTTTTTTTTGCCACTAATACACAACAAAAATGGCTTTAGAACATATAACTGTACTGCTAAACGGCAAATACTTTCTTTTTTTGCCACTACTACACGACAAAAAGGGCTGTAATTTTCACACTTCAACATACAATAAGCCCTTTTTTTTCACGAATACAAACCAAAAAATGCTTTAGAACATCTAACTTCACCGCACAAGGGCAAATAAGACATATAAATATTTCCTTGTAATAAACCTTGTTAATGGCTGTATCAAACAGCACTTGCACCCCAATAACAAGAATGGTTTGCTGAAATTACAGAGCTGTATAGCGGCAATTCGTATTCCCAGTCAGTGCAGCAAGGTATAATAGGATTGTTCCTATTACCCAGGCTGTAACCTCCCCTACTGAACCCTGTTCTACATAAATGCTGTGGAATGATTCCTCCCTATCCTTTCCCTACACCTTGAATTATCTTTCCCTGAATTTGTAATTTTTTTTTAGCACAATTAGGTCTTTCCTAGCACTGTCCCTAGTGCTTGCTGATGTCTCTCCCTGCACTAAGTGCACTGAAAAATGGCAGACTCCAAGATGGCTGAGGCTATTTATAGGGCTGTGGCATCACAGGGCTGGCTGGATGCTGATTGGCTGCATGCATGGCATCATGGGTGATCCCACGTTCCGATAGTTTATTAATCCATGTCGTCACATGTGCAACAGCAATTTTAGGAAAACTGCAATTCGTTACAATTGAAGCATGATGAAATTTGGATTCGGTGCAAATCAAATTTTTCCTGAAATTCGGCTCGAATTCCACTTCGTCAACTTTAATTTGCTCATCTGTAATCAATGCCCCTATTTTTTGGATTTTTTTTTGTCTTTTTTTGTAAGGGGAGGGTACTGTTAGCCCAGCGGTGCCGGCGCTGGGCAGCAGGTAGCTTAACTGTCGCATCTGTGCTTCATGCCAGAGTTTATTTCTTGCTGGAGATCTGTACTGTTTGTTAGGGCTTGCATGGCTGTGTCTCTCCTCCTTTGTGAGGCAGCTCATGCATGTCCTCTGTCTTACAAGCCTATGACTGAATTGCAGGAAGTATTAAAAGGTGCTTCCTGCCCCAGGAAGATGCCTGAGCAACTCATAGGCACTAGCTTGTCTAGTTCCTTGTGTGAAGGTGTTTTTGAAGTTCTGCTTTGCTGTGTGCTGGACCCTGCTTTTGGATTTATCTGATTTTGCTTGTTTGTCTCCTGCCTCTGACCTTGGACTTCGTTTACGAACCTTGCTTGATCGCCATCTGCCCTGACCATGGACTTCCTGACCACGTACATCCCCTCGGTGCTTGCTCCGGTATCTTTGACCCTCTAGTCAGTTGCCACTGACTCAGGGACTGCTCTGGAGTAGTACCTATATCCTCACCATCAGAGGCTCTAGTAAAGACCAGGTAGTTGCTTAGTCACCCCCCTCCATAGTATAGCCAATCAGTGGTGCAGTGGGTCCACACCCACTTGCATAACAATCTACAGTGCTCTGGACCTGAGACTGGGCAGAAGGTTTACATTCCAACATAATTATGAGCCTACAGACACAGCCAAGGCAACATAAGAGTTACTTAGGGACACCTCTGTGAATGTCCTGGAGTGTCCCAGACATAGCCCTTTCTTGAACCCAGTCGCATGTTCACAACTGTCCACATCCAACCTGACAGAACTTGAGAGGATCTGCAGAATGGCAGAAAATCCCCATATCTAGGTGTGCAAACCTTGTGGCATCATACCCAAGACTGTAATCATTGCCAGAGGTGCTTTAACTAAGTACTTATACAAGGGTCTGAATTCTTATGTCAATGCATTTTTTTAGTTTTTCCTTTTCAATAAATAAGCAAAGATTTCAAACGTTATATTTTGATTGCTGAATGATGGAGATTGTAGTATGATTTTTCTAGCACAAGGCTGAAAAGTAACAAAATGTGGAAAAATGAAGGGTCTGAAGACCTTCAGAATGCATTCGCTGTCAGTGTCACTCTGACATTATTTACTACTGCTGTCTTTGCATTCAAGAGCTTGAAAAAAGGAGAGAAAGAGACATGAGAGAAAAAATATGAGTCCTAGGAGACCTCAGAGTGCCATGCACAAATGTTCAGTCACGCTTGCTAGAATCGGACCCGAAACAAATTTCAAGAAATTTGCTCGTTATTTATGACATATTTATTATACGTATACCAAACTATTTGTAAGTATGGCACAAAATAAAAAGGTTGACACCAAAAATTTGTAATGTTGTAATAAAGTTGTAATAAAGCATTGAGTCCGATTTATTACCGTCCAGTTGTGTTAAATAAATACTGTAGGCATACTTAAATAAAATAAGGCAGAATGCATTTATTGTTGATATTCTGATTTCATGACTGTACTCTTGAACTTTTGTATTATGAAGCCTTCAAAGGCTAAGGACAGAATCTTATTACTTGCATCTTTTTTTAAGGGAATCTTTCAACACTGACCTCCCTATCAAACTGTTTGAAAAGATTGTGGTTCACCTGTTTAAATAAAATATGTAGATTAGTCCTTTGGTGCAATGAGGGTGTCACCATTGCCCTTGTTGCACTTAAGCTCCACTCTTTTACGTGGTTAGCCCCTCCCTCGCTGGTGTCCCACTGCCTGGTTCTGTCAATCGAAGTGGACATGGAAGGGCTGGCCACAGAAACGAATAGAGCTTGGGTGCAATGAGATCAATGGTGATGCCCTCATTACGCTAAAGGACTACATTTGCATATTAAGAAAAAGTATCAGGAACTGACCCTCAGATCAACAAAATAAAATCAGCGTTTTAATTTTGGTGAACCATAGCTATATGTGTATGCTAACAGATTGGTAGGGATGTTGCTGGTGACAGATTCACTTTAAAGCAATAAATAGGTCAAAGAGTAAGATTATGTCATCTTAAATTTTTTTTTAAATTAGTTTAAACTAAAACTATGATGAAAGGAATACTTCAGATCTTTCAACATCACATTCCGAAATATGGAGATAAAACAGAATTAAGAGATCAAAGAAAATAAGCAAATGCTTTAAAACGTGATTGAGGACAGAATGACTGAATGGTGGCATTACTGCATAAACACCCATTTTGTCTGAAAAGTATCTTTGCATATTTATGTAACACAGTGCTAACTTTCTATCGTCTTTTTTTTTTTTTTTTTCACATTTCTTATGTCTCCCTATAGACCTGAAGTTTAAGTCTACATTTGTTGATCATTGCCACTAGACATGCAAAGTTCTGACAATTGGTATACAGAATAATTTGACATAAGGGGCTGTTCAGATCAAGTGTTTTCCCCCCAAATGTAATATATATATTGAGAAAAAAACATAGCACACTAAGCTTTTCCATCCTGTAGAAAAGCAATGAAACCCTGTGGTGACTGATATATGGCAAACTTCTGAGGCATCTGTTTAACACATACTGTATGTCCTGTACATACATTAAAAGGGGAACAAAAACATGATGTGAACACAGCCTGCCACTCAAAGAATGTACAAATGCGTGCTGAGAATTACCAGTTTGAGGTCAGATTTACTTGAATTTTGTCCTGTTTTCTAATTTGTCAAGTTAAAAAAAAAATGTAACCGGTGTTCAAATCAATTCTACACAAAGTGCTCCAATTCTCCTAAATATTGGTATATGTCACTCTGAAGTCCCCTTGGATTCAGATTTTTTTTTTCAAATTGTTGCTTTCTTTCACTTCTCCGCACTTTTCCACTTTTAAAGGTGTTGTTCCACTTTAGCAAGTGGCATTTACAAGCCACTTACTAATGTATTGTGATTTTCCATATTGTCTCCTTTGCTGACTTGTTTACAATTTTCATCACATTAGACACTATTTATTTCCATGGTTACAACCAGTGTGCGATCCATCAGTGGTGCGTTGCTTGCCCACTATAGGAAAAAGCAGCAGCCTATGTGAGCACCGATAGTTCTGGCCACCAGAGAGGTCGGCACTTTTTCCTATAGTGTGAAAGCAAAAGCGCCACTGATGGATTGCAGGGTGGTCATAACCATGGAAACGAGCAGTGGATAATTTGATGGAAAAATGGATCTAGCCAACAAAGGAAGCAATATGGATATTAACAATACATCAGTAAGTGGCTTGTATTAACTTTCTCTACATAATAAATACTACTTGCTGAAGTGAAACAACCCCTTTAACCTCCTCAGGACCGCCGTACTCAGGATTGCGTCCTGCCGGCGGCCCTGCTCTTCTGGGTGGACGCATATACGCGTCCCCCCGCGAGAGCCGAGATTTCCTGTCAACGCGCGCACACAGGCGCGCGCGCTCACAGGAACGGAAGGTAAGCGAGTGGATCTCCAGCCTGCCAGCAGCGATCGCTCGCTGGCAGGCTGGAGATCAGATTTTTTTTTAACCCCTAACAGGTATATTAGACGCTGTTTTGATAACAGCGTCTAATATACCTGCTACCTGGTCCTCTGGTGGTCCCTTTTGTTAGGATCGACCACCAAAGGACACAGGTAGGTCAGTAAAGTCGCACCAAACACTACACTACACTACACCCCCCCGTCACTTATTAACCCTTTATGAACCCCTGATCACCCATGATCACCCCATATAAACTCCCTGATCACCCCCCTGTCATTGATCACCCCCCTGTCATTGATCACCCCCCTGTCATTGATCACCCCCCTGTCAGGCTCCGTTCAGACGTCCGTATGATTTTTACGGATCCACGGATACATGGATCGGATCCGCAAAACACATGCGGACGTCTGAATGGAGCCTTACAGGGGGGTGATCAATGACAGGCGGGTGATCACGCATATACACTCCCTGATCACCCCCTGTCATTGATCACCCCCCTGTCATTGATCACCCCCCTGTAAGGCTCCATTCAGACGTCCGCATGTGTTTTGCGGATCCGATCCATGTATCCGTAAAAATCATACAGACGTCTGAATGGAGCCTTACAGGGGGGGTGATCAGTGACAGGGGGGTGATCACCCTGATCACCCCCTGTCATTGATAACCCCCCTGTAAGGCTCCATTCAGACGTCCGCATGTGTTTTGCGGATCCGATCCATGTATCCATGTATCCATAAAAATCATACGGACGTCTGAATGGAGCCTTACAGGGGGGTGATCAATGACAGGGGGGTGATCACCCATATACACTCCCTGATCACCCCCTGTCATTGATCACCCCCCTGTAAGGCTCCATTCAGACGTCCGCATGATTTTTACGGATCCATGGATACATGGATCGGATCCGCAAAACACATGCGGACGTCTGAATGGAGCCTTACAGGGGGGTGATCAATGACAGGCGGGTGATCACCCATATACACTCCCTGATCACCCCCCTGTCATTGATCACCCCCCTGTCATTGATCACCCCCCTGTAAGGCTCCATTCAGACGTCCGCATGTGTTTTGCGGATCCGATCCATGTATCCGTAAAAATCATACAGACGTCTGAATGGAGCCTTACAGGGGGGGTGATCAGTGACAGGGGGGTGATCACCCTGATCACCCCCTGTCATTGATAACCCCCCTGTAAGGCTCCATTCAGACGTCCGCATGTGTTTTGCGGATCCGATCCATGTATCCATGGATCCGTAAAAATCATACGGACGTCTGAATGGAGCCTTACAGGGGGGTGTTCAATGACAGGGGGGTGATCACGCATATACACTCCCTGATCACCCCCTGTCATTGATCACCCCCCTGTCATTGATCACCCCCCTGTAAGGCTCCATTCAGACGTCCGCATGTGTTTTGCGGATCCGATCCATGTATCCATGGATCCGTAAAATTCATACGGACGTCTGAATGGAGCCTTACGGGGGGGTGATCAATGACCGGGAGGTGATCACCCATAGACCCGCCCTGATCACCCCCTGTCATTGATCACCCCCCTGTAAGGCTCCATTCAGACGTCCGCATGATTTTTACGGATCCATGGATACATGGATCGGATCCGCAAAACACATGCGGACGTCTGAATGGAGCCTTACAGGGGGGTGATCAATGACAGGCGGGTGATCACCCATATACACTCCCTGATCACCCCCCTGTCATTGATCACCCCCCTGTAAGTCTCCATTCAGACGTCCGCATGTGTTTTGCGGATCCGATCCATGTATCCGTAAAAATCATACGGACGTCTGAATGGAGCCTTACAGGGGGGGTGATCAGTGACAGGGGGGTGATCACCCTGATCACCCCCTGTCATTGATCACCCCCCTGTAAGGCTCCATCCAGACGTCCGCATGTGTTTGCGGATCCGATCCATGTATCCATGGATCCGTAAAAATCATACGGACGTCTGAATGGAGCCTTACAGGGGGGGTGATCAGTGACAGGGGGGTTATCACCCTGATCACCCCCTGTCATTGATCACCCTCCTGTAAGGCTCCATTCAGACGTCCGCATGTGTTTTGCGGATCCGATCCATGGATCCGTAAAAATCATACGGACGTCTGAATGGAGCCTTACCAGGGGGGTAATCAATGACAGGGGGGTGATCAGGGAGTCTATATGGGTGATCACCCCCCCTGTCATTGATCACCCCCCTGTCATTGATCACCCCCCCCCCCCTGTAAGGCTCCATTCAGACATTTTTTTGGCACAAGTTAGCGGAAATTTTTTGTTTGTTTTTGTTTTTTCTTACTAAGTCTCATATTCCACTAACTTGTGTCAAAAAATAAAATCTCACATGAACTCATCATACCCCTCACGGAATCCAAATGCGTAAACATTTTTAGACATTTATATTCCAGACTTCTTCTCACGCTTTAGGGCCCCTAAAAAGCCAGGGCAGTATAAATACCCCACATGTGACCCCATTTCGGAAAGAAGACACCCCAAGGTATTCCGTGAGGGGCATATTGAGTCCATGAAAGATTGAAATTGATTGAAGTTAGCGGAAAGTGAGACTTTGTGAGAAAAAAACAAAAAAAATCAATTTCTGCTAACTTATGCAAAAAGAAAAAAAATTCTATGAACTCGCCAGGCCCCTCATTGAATACCTTGGGGTGTCTTCTTTCCAAAGTGGGGTCACATGTGGGGTATTTATACTGCCCTGGCTTTTTAGGGGCCCGAAAGTGTGAGAAGAAGTCTGGGATCCAAATGTCTAAAAATGCCCTCCTAAAAGGAATTTGGGCACCTTTGCGCATCTAGGCTGCAAAAAAGTGTCACACATCTGGTATCGCCGTACTCAGGAGAAGTTGGGCAATGTGTTTTGGGGTGTCATTTTACATATACCCATGCTGGGTGAGAAAAATATCTTGGTCAAATGCCAACTTTGTATAAAAAAAATGGGAAAAGTTATCTTTTGCCAAAATATTTCTCTCATCCAGCATGGTTATATGTAAAATGACACCCCAAAACACATTCCCCAACTTCTCCCGAGTACGGCAATACCAGATGTGTGACACTTTTTTGCAGCCAAGGTGGGCAAAGGGGCACACATTCCAAAGAGCACCTTTCGGATTTCACTGGCCATTTTTTACACATTTTGATTGCAAAGTACTTCTCACACATTTGGGCCCCTAAATTGCCAGGGCAGTATAACTACGCCACAAGTGACCCCATTTTGGAAAGAAGACACCCCAAGGTATTCCGTGAGGGGTACGGCGAGTTCCTAGAATTTTTTATTTTTTGTCACAAGTTAGCGGAAAATGATGATTTTTCTTATTTTTTCTTTTTTCCTTACAAAGTCTCATATTCCACTAACTTGCGACAAAAAATAAAAAATTCTAGGAACTCGCCATGCCCCTCACGGAATACCTTGGGGTGTCTTCTTTCCAAAATGGGGTCACTTGTGGCGTAGTTATACTGCCCTGGCAATTTAGGGGCCCAAATGTGTGAGAAGAACTTTGCAATCAAAATGTGTAAAAAATGGCCTGCGAAATCCGAAAGGTGCACTTTGGAATATGTGCCCCTTTGCCCACCTAGGCTGCAAAAAAGTGTCACACATCTGGTATCGCCGTACTCAGGAGAAGTTGGGGAATGTGTTTTGGGGTGTCATTTTACATATACCCATGCTGGGTGAGAAAAATATCTTGGTCAAATGCCAACTTTGTATAAAAAAATTGGAAAAGTTGTCTTTTGCCAAGATATTTCTCTCACCCAGCATGGGTATATGTAAAATGACACCCCAAAACACATTCCCCAACTTCTCCTGAGTACGGCGATACCAGATGTGTCACACTTTTTTGCAGCCTAGGTGGGCAAAGGGACACATATTCCAAAGTGCACCTTTTGATTGCAAAGTTCTTCTCACACATTTGGGCCCCTAAATTGCCAGGGCAGTATAACTACCCCACAAGTGACCCCATTTTGGAAAGAAGACACCCCAAGGTATTCCGTGAGGGGCATGGCGAGTTCCTATAATTTTTTATTTTTTGTCGCAAGTTAGTGGAATATGAGACTTTGTAAGAAAAAAATAAAAATAAAAAATCATCATCATTTTCCGCTAACTTGTGACAAAAAATAAAAAGTTCTATGAACTCACTATGCCCATCAGCGAATACCTTAGGGTGTCTACTTTCCGAAATGGGGTCATTTGTGGGGTTTTTCTACTGTTTGGGCATTGCAGAACCTCAGGAAACATGACAGGTGCTCAGAAAGTCAGAGCTGCTTCAAAAAGCGGAAATTCACATTTTTGTACCATAGTTTGTAAACGCTATAACTTTTACCCAAACCATTTTTTTTTTTTTGCCCCAAATTTTTTTTTTTATCAAAGACATGTAGAACTATAAATTTAGCGAAAAATTTATATATGGATGTCGTTTTTTTTGCAAAAAAATCGTTACATTTCGATTAATAACAAAAAAAGTTAAAATGTCAGCAGCAATAAAATACCACCCAATGAAAGCTCTATTAGTGAGAAGAAAAGGAGGTAAAATTCATTTGGGTGGTAAGTTGCATGACCGAGCGATAAATGGTGAAAGTAGTGTAGTGCAGAAGTGTAAAAAGTGCTCTGGTCATTAAGGGGGTTTCAGCTAGCGGGGCTGAAGTGGTTAAGCACTTAAACGCATTGAGAGCAATAACAAATAATGTCAGAATGGCACTGACATATATAGATATGGGTAAATGCATGGTTAAAATGGCCTATTCAAAAACACAAAATAACAACGATCTGAACAAATAACTCAAGTGTGAACTTGGCCTTACTTGTGATGATTAATCATAAGGGCCATCAGAAGTGCTTCCCACCAACTGTGTCCTCTTATTTGTTCTGCCATCTCTGTTTTCACTCTCAAAACTTCAAAACTGTATTGCAGCAGCTGTAGGCATGGAATCCCTTTGTTCCTTCATGCGCATCAGGGCTCATGCACATGAACGTGTGCCGGCCGTTCCGTGCATTGGGGACGGCAATTGCGGTCCCTAATGCACGGGCAACATCCATGCGGCTCCCACAGACGAATCCAGGACCATTCAACTTGAATGGCTCTGTGATCCGTCCATACCGCAAAAAAAGTAGTGCATGCACTACTTTATTGCGGTGCGTATGCACGGCCAGAAACACCACGGAAGCACTCTATAGTGCTTCCATGGGGTTCTGCTCCGTGCTTCCGCAGTGAATGTGTTAATGGGTCCACGATCCGTGATGCGGGCTGCACACGGACGTTGCCATTGTATTGTGGATCCGCTGTATACGGGCCAGAATAGGGCCACGGTGAGCACACGGTCGTTTGCATGAGCCCTCATGTTGCCTGTATGAAATATGATTTGCAGGGGGTCCAGTGAGGATCAGGACTCAGGAGCCAGCCAGGGACCATTGGCCACTGGCCATGATTTGTAAAGTTGGGGAATGTGATGGGGTCCGATTGTTGCTTAAAGGCAGTGGAGTACCTCCAATAGAGGCAGACCACACAGCTGCTATGGGGTCCCTGGGGGAAGGGGGCCCGCAGTGGAGGATAGGCCCCGCCCACTAATTACACTTACATAGCTACTACCTGTTAAAATAGAATTTAAGAAGTGGAGAAGGACCTTTGGTGATGTCATCAACCATGTGACCAGTACAGGAAGCCAAGAAATCTAAAGGACCTTTGGTGATATCATCTACCATGTGACCAGTGCAGAGCCCTGGTGAAAGACCTATGGGATGTTTCTGTGAGGGGGCGGGGCTTATGTGTTGTGCCCTGAGGAGAGTTTAGGCTACTTTCACGCTCTCGTTTGGTGCGGATTCGTCATGGATCTGCACAGACGGATCCATTCAGATAATACAACCGCATGCATCCGTTCAGAACTGATCAGTTTGTATTATCTTTAACATAGCCAAGACGCATCCGTCTTGAACACCACTGAAAGTTAATAGAGACGGATCCACTTTCTATTGTGCCAGATTGTGTCAGAGAAAACAGATCCGTCCCCATTGACTTACATTGTGTGTCAGAACGTATCCGTTTGGCTCAGTTTCGTCAGACGGACACCAAACGCTGCAAGCAGCCCCGCCTCCAAAGCGGAATGGATACTGATCGGAGGCAAACTGATGCATTTTGAGCAGATCCTTTTCCATTCAGAATGCATTAGGGCCAAACTGATTAGTTTTGGATCGCTTGTGAGAACCCATGACGGATCTCACAAATGGAAAGCTAAAACGTGAGTGTGAAAGTAGCCTTAGTGATGTCCTGGAATAGCCCATATAAGCTGGGAGTTGTAGTTCTGTCCTATTATATCCCTCTCCATGTAATTTCAATTTTTGCCCTAGTACAGTCTGGTAATGCTGGGAGTTGTAGTTCTCTCCTCTTATACCCCCTCTCTGTAAAATAAACTGATGCACCATAATAAGTCTGGCCATACTGGGGGTTATAGTTATTTCTTTTTAAAGCTCTCACCTAGTAAAACTGGATGATGCCTTATAATAATCTGGACATGCTGGGAATTGTAGTTCTCTCTGGTTTCACATCACCGTTTAGGTTTCCGCTTTACATGCAGGGATTTTTTCCATCTAAAATAATGAATCTCAGACTCAAACGGATGCGAAATGTGCAGAACTGATGCTTGAAATACAGGATCAGTTTTTTCTTTATTTTTCTGTTCTTCTGACGAATCAGACGTACGGAAAACTAAACAGCGATGGGAACCCGGCCTAATAGTCTCTCTGTGTAATATCCACTTGTATCCAATAATAACAGCCTGGTCATGCTGGGAGTTGTAGTTTTCTCCACTTTTACCTCTCCTTTTGTTGCCCCCTAATTTCCAATAACAACAATCTGGTCATGATGAGACTTCTAGTTTCCTTGTCACTATTAATGTTCTGCAGATTCTGAGGTGTGTATTAAGCTTTGTTCACATTTGTGCTGGTGACGTTCGCTGTTCTGCCGTCATAGGAGCACAACAGCAAAATCTCCATAGTTCCGGATCTGGCGCTTCATGGACAACAACACCTGACGGATCCCGCGGACCATGATGAGATCTGATAGGTTTCCATCTACCAGGCTATAAAATTGTGTCCAGCATTTATGACCTGATCTGCAAATGAGGCCCCAACACAGATGTTCTCAAAGCCTTACAATGCCATCATTATGGTGTCCTGCAGCAGCTGAGGTGTGTGTTATGAGGTTCTGCAGAAACTGAGATGTGTGTTATGATGCTCTGCAGTGGCTAAGGTATGTATTAGGAGGTTCTGCAGCGGCTGAGGTGTATATTAGGAGGTTCTGCAGTGGCTGAGGTGTGTATTAGGAGGTTCTGCAGCGGCTGAGGTTAGTATTAGGAGGTTCTACAGCAGCTGAGGTGTATTATGAGGTTCTGCAGAGGTTGAGGTGTGTATTAGGAGGTTATGCAGCAGTCAGAGAAGCATCAGTTTTGACTGGATTAAATCCTATTGTTTTCTGTGTCTGCACTTTGTCCTGTTCCTCTGCCAGCACGCGTCTCACTGTGACCTAAATGACCAGTCCAGACCTGACCCGATCCAGCAGCGTCACCAGTCCAGACTCAGCGAAGATCTGCCTCCGGCCCTGACTGCGCTCTACCAGCAGCACAAACAGTAAGTCAGCATTGGGGAGGAGGTGAAGAAGGGGCAGGCACAGTCCATGGGAGAAGGATGGCACACTATATAAGAAGTAGCAGCAGCTGGCACAATTCATCGGGTAAGGCTTGGTAATCACCTGCGATCAGATTTTGGTATTCTGTTCCAGCACTCCAGCAGCATACCAGAATCACGAGATCCAGCATATGCCAAACCCTGCAGACACATTCCCGGTCCCATTCACAATAATGGGGTCATTTGAGATCCCACATGCAGCATTATTTTGCCCTTTGTTTTTGCCAGAATCTGCAACAGAGGCTTCTGCTGGAACCTGCAGCAGATAGCACATACCCTAGGAGGTGTTATGGGTCACTCACAAGGGGACCCAATTCAAATTTTTGCAATGGGGCACAGTGATTTCTATGTATGCCCCTGCTTAAAGGGGTTGGCCACCATACGCATTAAAAATAAATAAAGGGTCCCAGATAATAACTAAAGCCACAAGGTATTTGTATCATGAGAGATATTCTGTGTACATATAATTTTTCTAACGTGTTCAGCATAGCATGCTCCCATTGATGAGAGACTGTGTGGGTGGAGCAGCTTCAAAGTGAAAGTAAAAATCCCAGCATGCATCACGGCAAGCATCTCCAGAGTGATCAAATGACATCCCTGGCCAAACAAAACAAATCATGTTTTTTCTGTGTCACCATTTTCTGAAAACTATACTTTTTTTTTCTGCCAATCATCTTGTGCATGGGGTCATTTTTTGCGGTAAGAGTTTTTATTGGTACCATTTTTGGGTACAAATGATTTTTGTATCATTCAATATTACTCTTCATGGGTCAAGGTGACCCAAAAAATTAGTTGTTTTGACACAATTTTTATTTTATTGTTTTATGCCATTCATCTGAGAGGCTAGACCATGTGATATTTTTATAGAGCAAGTTGTTACAAATGCAGCAATGCCTAATATGTCTACTTAAAAATGAAAGCATTTTTGAAAAAAATTTCATGTTTTAGTGTATCCTTTTTTCTGAAAGACGTATTTTTTTTTTTTTTGGGCGATTGTCTTTGTAGGGGCTCACTTTTTGCAGGATGAGATGGTTTTATTTGTACTATTTTGGGGTACATATGACTATGAATTATATTACGCTTTTTGTTAGATAAAGTAACCAAAAATGGCTGTTCTGGCAAAGTTTTTATTTTTTGTTTTTTACAGTGTTCAACTGACAGGTGAGATCATGTGCTATTTTTATAGAGCAGGTTGTTACGAAGGACGCAATGTTCTATTTTCTTTATTTGTTTAGGTTTTAAATAATAAAGCATTTTTTAAATAAAAATCATGTTTTTGTGTCTCCATTTTCTGAAAGACATATTTTGTCTGTTTTGGGGTACATACGACTTTTTTGATCACTTTTACTACATTTTTTCTCTTTATTTTTTTATGGTGTTCACCGTGCGGGGAAAGTTTGTGATCCTTTTATAGATCAGGTTGTTATGGAAGCGATGATACCAAAAGTGTAGTGTATTTTTTTATTTTTATTTTGAATCAATTATAAATGTGTGGCTATAAGAAGAAATATTTTTTAGTTTTGTTTTTGACTTTTTTTTTGACCCAGACTCACTTGGTTCTCGAAGATCTAGTGGGTCTGATGGTTTACAATACACTGCAGTACACTTTAGCAGGAGCCTGATCAGCTATGCCAAGGCAAGCCGGATGCTTGTGAAGGCATCCGGTTGCCATGGTAACCATCGAGACACTGCCACAGCAGCACAGAGCCTGATAGGGGAGGGAGCTCCCTCCCTCTGTTAACCCATCAAGCATCGGGCTGCTGCCACAGCACATGGGAGAGGGAGGAAGCTCCCTCCATCTCTTAACCCCTTCCATACAGCGGTCCCTATGGACCACAGCATGGAAGGGGTTAAACAGCCGACATTGGTGCCAACACTGATGTCTGCCGATTCAAGCACAGTTGAGCTGTATATTATAGCTGACACTCTGCTAACCGCTCGGCGATCCTGAAACAGATTGGGGCAGGAGGGGGGGGGGCAGAAAGTAGATCATCAGTGCTGCCGCTTGCCATCCTAAAATTAGGGGAGCACAATGGGGGCTGTAGCCCATGGGGGGGTATTATATATACACTAAGAAGTTTTGCTCTGGTAGATAGGGTAAGCGGATGCAGTACAGAAGTAAAAGACAAGTCCTTAACACAAAACTTCAGTGTTTATTCACACTTGAGGCAAATGCACAAAACAATGCGTTACTTTGAAGTCTTTGTGTTTACTTCACACACAATGGAAAGTACATCTTGGTGTTACTTCAAACAAATTGTAATGTTTATATGAGACAAGTCACCTTGATGTCAGTTTTGCCTCCAGTAGTCAACGGCAGGCTTTAGGGGGGCTGATTCCTCGGTCCATGGGTCTCAGACGTCCTACCTGGCACCAAGCCTCAGATCCCAACACAGAGATCCTGCTGCTGATCCCAGCTGCCTATTTAAGGACAGCCAGGTGCTGCCAAAAACCCGGACCCGCAATTTAAATCCAGTCCGGTATTTGACCCCACCTGGCTGCAAATCAGCCCAGCAGCACACGCTGGGAGGAAAATGCCTGTTTTCCCAGACCATTCCCCTCACTGTGTCACATACCCCCCCTCCTTTGTTCAACCCTGAGGGGGGTGAACACTCGCCAGAAAAAGTACTCGGGACAGGGCATCCGTGTTTCCCTGTAACCAGCCTGCCCTGTGTTCCACTGTAAATTTAAAGTTCTGTAGGGATAGGAACCATCTGGTGACCTGAACATTTCTGTCTTTGGCCTGGCTCATCCACTTGAGAGGGGAGTGGTCGGTCACAAAGCGAAATTTTCTCCCCAACAAATAATAACGGAGAGACTTGAGTGCCCACTTGATAGCCAGGCACTCTCTCTCTCCACTATACTGTACCTGGTCTCAACTGAGGTGAGCTTATGGCTGAGCAATACAATGGAATGCTCCTTCATGTTGACTTCCTGAGACAGTACAGCACCAAGGCCTACTTTGGAGGCATCGGTCTGTACTATAAATTTATTTTTGAAGTCGGACGTCGCCAAAACCGGGGACCGGCACAGGGCCAACTTCAAAGTGGAAAAGCCTCTTCTGCCTGATAATCCCAGCGAACCATCACTGACTTGCGTCCCTTCAAGAGCCCTGTCAATGGCACGGCCAAAGTGGGGGACAAACCTCATGTAATAGCCCACCATTCCCAAGAATGACTTTACTTGCCTAGTAGTGACAGGTCTGGCCAATTCCGTATTGCCTCTATTTTGTTCACTTGGTGTTTGATGACTCCGCGCCCAATGACATACCCCAGGTATTTAGTCTCCTCTAACCCTATTGCACATTTTTATGGGTTAGTGGTTAGTCCGTCCGAAGGGAGTCCACTACGGTATGCACTTTGGGTAGGTGACTTTCCCAGTCGGTACTGTAGGCGACAATATCGTCCAGGTAAGCCGAAGCGTACCGACGTTGTGGACGGAGCCCAATGTCCATAAGTCATTGAAAAGTGGCAGGGGCGCCATGCAGACCAAAGGGTAAAACCTTAGGCTAGTTTCACACTAGTGGCAGGGGAGTCCGGCAGGCTGTTCCGGCGGGTGAATAGCCTGTCGGATCTGTCCTGCTGCTAGTTCACGCGTGCCCCCGGACTGCAGCTCAGTCCCCAATGACTATAATGGGGCGGGGGCAGAGTTCCGGCGGCAGCCCACGGCGAGAGGCAGCTGGACTAAAAGTACTGCAAGTCGTACTTTTAGTCCTGCTGCCTCTCGCCGTGCTGCGGCTGGAACTCCAACCCCATTATAGTCAATGGGGACAGAGCGGCATTCCGGGGGCACACTTGAACTAGTGGCAGAACGGATCCGACAGGCTGTTTACTCGCTGGAACAGCTTGCCGGACTCTCCTGACGCTAATGTAAAAGTACCCTTATATTGGTACAGCCCCTCTGGGGTGATAAAGGCAGTTTTCTCTTTGGCACCCTCCTTCAAGGGTACCTGCCATTACCCTTTGATGAGGTCCAAAACAGAAAAATATCAGAATTTTCCTAACCTCTCGATAAGCTCATCCACCCGGGGCATGGGATACTAATCTAATTTGGAAATCTCTTTTAGTTTATGAAAATCATTACATAACTGTAACGTCCCGTCAGGTTTGGGTATTAAAACTATAGGACTAGCCCACTCACTTTTAGATTCCTCAATAACGTCTAGTTGCAGCATTAGCTGCACTTTCTTTGAGATGGCTTGTCGCCAAGCCTTGTGTACCTGGCATGGTTTTAACCAGACTTTTGCCTGAGGCTTAGTTACAATGTCATGCTGAATTGTAGAAGTGCATCTGGGGAGGTCTGAGTATACATCCGTCTTCCTGCTGATGAACTCCATTGCCTCCTGTTTAGAGGAGAGGCTGTCAGCAATCTTCAATGTTGCATCAGACCGAGGGGCCGGCACCTCTTCCCCTAGAGACTCGGCCGCGGGCTGTTGTCAGTAGCGGTCTCTCTATCTTTCTAAAGTTTGAGTAAATTTACATGGTACACCTTCACCAGCTTTCGCCTCCCTGGCTGTTGTACCTTGTAGTTTACCTTTCCAACTTTATCAATTACTTCGTAGGGTCACTGCCAACTAGCCAGGAACTTACTGTCCATGGTCGGTATCAGAACCAAAACCCGATCTCCCTGGTTAAAGATCCAGACCTGAGCCTGCCAATTATAGACCCGACTTTAAGCTCTCTGAGCTGCCTCCATATGGTCTCTTACAAGAGGCAACACTGTTTCCATATGTTCCTGGATCTGGGTGGCGTATTCAATAATACTTTTATATGGGGTGGGTTGTTCCTCCCACGCCTCTTTGGCTATGTCTAACAGAGCACAAGGATGTGTGCCATATAGTAGTTTGAAGGGCAAGAACCCAGTAGAGGCCTTGGGCACTTCTCGCACTGCAAACATAAGATAGAGCAGAAGGAGGTCCCAGTCCTTCCCATCCATAGACACCATTCTTCTTAACATGTTTTTTAATGTTTCGTTAAACCTTTCTACCTGGCCGTCAGTTTACGGATGATAAACAGACGTCAGTAGCTGTTTTATGTGCAGCAACTTACAGAGTTCCCTCATGACCTTGGACATAAAAGGGGTCCCCTGGTCAGTCAGAACCTCTTTAGGTAGCCCCTCTCGGGAAAACATCTCCATTAACTCTTTAGCTATAAGTTTGGCCGATGTATGTTGCAGTGGCACCGCCTCAAGTTACCGAGTGGCGTAATTTAGGACGACCAAGATGTGTTGGTGTCCTCTTGTGGACTTTAGTACTGGGCCTATGAGATCCATAGCGATTTGCTCAAATGGTACCTCGATGATCAGGAGAGGTACTAAGGGACTGCGGAAAAGGTGCTGGGGGCTAGTTGTTTGGCAGGTCGGGCAAGACTTGCAAAATTTGTCTAACTCAAAACACACTGGGCCAGTAAAACCATTGAAATATCCGGTCCTGTGTTTTCTGTATTCCCAGATGACCCCCGAGAACATGTTGGTGGGCTAACTCTAACACAAGTTTACGATAATCCTGGGCACCATCAACTGTTCAATATGTTCACCCCGCAGATGGTTTACCTGATATAGCATATTCTGATGAACCACAAAACGGGGAAACATTGACTCAGCCCCAGGTTGTTGTGGTTTACCAAAAATTATTATCACATTCTCCCAGGCTCGGATAGGGTTGCGTCCCGGTGTTGTACTGTACAAAAATTTTCCCTAGAGACATTGAGGTCTGCCAACTCAGGACTAGAGATGTCCCGAACTATTCGGCGGCGAACAGTTCCCGGTGAACATCGATTGTTCGCCGCGGCAGGCGAACATATGCGATGTTCGGTCCGCCCCCTATATGTCATCATTGAGCAAACTTTGACCCTGTACCTCACAGTCAGCAGACACATTCCAGCCAATCAGCATACCCTCCCTCGCAGACCCTCCCACCTCATCTAAAAAAGCAAGGACGGCAGCTCTCTTAGATTCATTCTGAAGCTGCAGTGTTAGTTAGAGCAGGGAGAGTGCTGCGGCTGCTGAATTAATATGGAAATCGTTAGCTAGGCCAGTTTTCTGTGTCCACTCCAGTCCTCAAAGACTCATCTGCTGTAAGGACAGAGTCCTGACAGCACCCCAAAAAGCCCTTTTTAGGGCTGGTACATCAGTCTGCTTTTATTTATTTATATATATATATATATATATATATTGCAGTTGCCTGCCTGTGTGTGAGAGGCCACAGGCCCACAGACTGTACTGTGTGCACACCACTTATATAGGGTGGCACAGCACCTTGCTGTTAAAAAAGTCATTTAATTTTTCCTCTGTAATTTAATTGCAGTTGCCTGCCAGTGAGTGTCAGGCCCACAGACTGTACTGTGCCCACTGCCCACCACTTATATAGGGTGGCACAGCACCTTGCTGTTAAAAAAAGTCATTACATTTTTCTTCTGTAATATAATTGCAGTTGCCTGCCAGTGAGTGTCAGGCCCACAGACTGTACTGTGCCCACTGCCCACCACTCATATAGGGTGGCACAGCACCTTGCTGTTAAAAAAGTCATTTCATTTTTCCTTTGTAATATAATTTCAGTTGCCTGCCTGTGAGTGTCAGGCCCACAGACTGTACTGTGCCCACTGCACACCACTCATATAGGGTGGCACAGCACCTTGCTGTTAAAAAAGTCATTAAATTTTTCCACTGTAATACAATTGCAGTTGCCTGCCAGTGAGTGTCAGGCCCACAGACTGTACTGTACCCACTGCCCACCACTCATATTGGGTGGCACAGTACCTTGCGCGCATAGTACCACTAATCTAAAAAAAAAATGACAGGCAGAGGCAGGCCACCCCGCAGGGGCCGTCGTAGTCGTGGTGCTATGATTTCCTTTGGCCCTAGAATAATTCCCAGTGTTCAGAGGCCACGTACCCTGAACTCGAAACATTTGGAGGACATAGTTGACTGGCTTACACAGGACACCCAATCTTCTACAGCTTCCGCTCGGAACCTTGACGCACCATCCTCCACTAGCTCAGCTTCGGGCACCTCTCAAGTTACAACTCGCCCGCCGCCACCACCAACACTAGCACCTCAGTCGCTTCACCTGATCTGTCAGAGGATTAATTTACACATCAGTTGGAAGAAATGAGTGATGCGCAACCATTATTGCCAGAGGTTGTAGATAACAGGTATATGACTCAGTCAGGCAGCATTACACAGATGGACGTACGGTGTGATGATGATGATGTTGTACCTGCTGCTTCCTTTGCTGACTTGTCAGATACAAGTGAAGCGGTTGATGATGATGATGTGTCCGTGGATGTCACATGGGTGCCCGCTCGAAGAGAAGAAGAACAGGGGGAAATTTCAGATGGGGAGACAGAGAGGAGGAGGAGACGAGTTGGAAGCAGGGGGAGGTCGTCGCAAGGAACTAGTGGCACAGTCAGACATCATGTATCGGCACCCGGAGTCAGCCAGACAGCACGCCAATCAACGCATGCTGTTGCCACCACCAGAATGCCGTCATTGCAAAGTTCAGCAGTGTGGCATTTTTTTGTGTGTCTGCCTCTGATAACAGGGGTGCCATTTGCAACCTGTGCCAAAGAAACTGAGTCGTGGGAGGTCTAACACCCACCTAGGTATAACTGCATTGCGAAGGCACATGATCTCACATCACAAACGCCTATGGGATCAACACATGATGAGTACAAGCAGCACACAAACTCAAAGCCACCATCCTCCTCCTGGTCCAGCATCTTCAGCCACGTCAACCACTGCTGTCCTCATTGCCCCCTCTCAACCACCCGCCACTCCGCCTCTTACCTTCAGCAGTTCCTGCTCATCTGCCTGCAGTCAGGTGTCTGTCAAGGAAATGTTTGAGTGTAAGAAGCCAATGTCACAGAGTCATCCCCTTGCCCAGCATCTGACAGCTGGCTTGTCGGAACTCTTAGCCCGCCAGATTTTACCATACAAGCTGGTGGAGTCTGAGGCCTCTTAGACACTCCTAATGTTCGACCGCCTGCTCCAACAAGAAAAAGCCTCTGCGGAGCTGGGTATTTTTTTGCCACGTTGCTGGACGCTCATGCGCAATGCCTGTATGCTCATGCGTCCTTTTGAGAAGGTGACAAACCTAGTCAGTCGCACCGAAGGCACCATCAGCGACCTCATCCCATTTGTTTTCTTCCTGGAGCATGCCCTGCGAAGAGTGCTGGATCAGGCAGTAGATGAGCGTGAAGAGGAATAGGAAGAGTTGTGGTCACCATCACCACCAGAAACAGTCTTATCATCATCGCTTGCTGGACCTGCAGCAATGTTGGAAGAGGAGTCTGAGGAAGAGGAGTCAGAGGAGGGATGTGGCTTTAAGGAGTAGGAAGACCAACCACAGCAGGCATCCCAGGGTGCTCGTTGTCACCTATCTGGGACCCATGGTATTGTACGTGGCTGGGGGGAAGAACAGACCTTCAATGAGATCAGTGAGGACGAGGAACATGACAGGACAGGGTTCTGGCCTTCCTCCTGAACAAGGCCAATCTCCTGGGTTTACCCCTGATTCATGGGTATCAGTAACTCTCACAGCCCGGAAAGTCTCTCCCTATTATGAGTTCATAGTGTGGATTTGTGGCCAGTAAAACCGTTGTAATATCCGGTCCTGTGTTTTCTGCATTCCCAGATTACCACTGAGAACATGTTGGTGGGCTAACTCTAGCACGAGTTTGCGATAAGCCTGGGTACCATTAACTGTTCAATATGTTCACCCTGCAGATGGTTTACCTGATATAGCATATTCTTATTAACCACAAAATGGGGAAACATTGACTCAGTCCCAGGTTGTTGTGGTTTCCCAATAATTATTATCACATTCTCACAGGCTCGGGATAAGGTTGAGTCCCGGTGTTGTACTGTACCAAAATTTTCCCCAGAGACGTTGAAGTCTGCCAACTCAGGACCCGGTGGCAAGTCCTCCACCTCTCCCACCATCACACTCAGCGGGGTTGTCTCCCCCTCTTTGACCAAAGTGGCGGTCACTCCTACTGCTGGCCCTTTGGCCTCAGGTTCCCAGGGTTCTGGCCTTCCTCCTGAACAAGGTCAATCTCTTGGGTTTACCCCTGACTCACGGGTATCAGTAACTCTCACAACTGGCCATAGGGCTGGGAAGCCCAGAAAGTCTCTCCCTATTATGAGTTCGTAGTGTAGATTTGTAGCGACTGCCATCTTGTGAGTCCGCCTTCCACCCTACCATGGTTAAATACACCAGCGCGGTGGGGTAGTCTTTTAAGTCACCCCGACTTTCCGGCCAGTATACTCAGTGGACTGCACTAGCGTAGCCCTTACTAGGGTCACCAGGCTCCCTGAATCCAGCAGTCTCCCACTTCCACCTGGCACAAGTGGTCTAGAGATTCCGGTGTGCCTGTTGCACACAGTTTCCTGGTATATAGCAACTGACAGTAACCACAATTAGTGTCCATAGGCTTAACCCGATGAGGACAGTCAGGCCAGGCTCCTGACACTGCCAGCAGACTAACAGAGCCAGGCCCATAGTGAGTTAATCCCAGGTGGGTTTCATCGGCTCAAATTTCCGGGCCTGGGGTGGAGATTTCCGGGGTTTGACTACCCCCCTCCCAAAATAATCCCCTTGTAGATTCTTAGTAGCCTCATAGCGTTCCACCATCTCCAGGGCATTGCCAGGAGACACCTGGCCATTCCAGTGCTGGAGAGGGGGTGGCAAATCCCTCCAGAACATATCAGCTAACAGTCAATCCAGCATAGCTGTGGGACTCAGCACATCAGGCTGTAGCCACTTTTGCAAGAGATGAAATAAGTCATAATACTAGGGTCTCGCAGGCTCAGTCGGGTTAAACCCCCACTGATGTACTCACTGGGCCTGGACCAACACATTTGCCACCAGTCTTGCCAGAATCTCACCCTTTACTTTCTCGTAGTGGGCCGCTTGATCGTCCGGCAAGTCGAAATACACCCACTGAGAATCGAATGCCAGGAACGGAGAGACGACCTCAGCCCACTAGTCTCGCGGTATTTTCTCCCTTGTGGCCACCTTCTCGTACATTACCAGGTAGGTTTTGACGCTATCTATGGGTGTCATCTTGGGGATCGCCGCAATGAATGCTTTCCGGATGTCATGGACGCTTTGGGATGTTCCTGTTAGCCTCCCGTTGTTGCAGGTTGGTTTTTCGCTGCTGATGGTTAGCCTCCACAAGAGCCTTCATTATGGCCTCCATTTTGTCAAGGGTCACAGATTGAAATTTAGCGGGTTTAATGCAAGACATACAACCGTGCCTGGAGCAAAAATGAAAAACAACAATACTTCGGCGATCACGCCTGCCTCACTGCGCTTGCCCGCATTCTTCACCAATTGTGGTGTTTTGCTCTGGTAGATAGGGTAAGCGGACACAGTACAGGGGCAAAAGACAAGTTCTTAAAGCAAAACTTCAGTGTTTATTCACACTTGAGGCAAATGCACAAAACAGTGCGTTACTTTGCAGTCTTAGTGTTTGCTTCACACAAAATGGAAAGTACATGCCAAAAACCCAGATCGGCAATCAAAATCCAGTGCGGTATTTGACCCCACCTGGCTGCAAATCAGCCCAGCAGCACACATTGGGAGGAAAATACCTGTTTTCCCAGACCATTCCACTCACTGGGTCACAACACACATTTTAGAAGGTTCTGATCCCCACAGTCACGGACTGTGGGGATCAGAACCTTTTAAGTCGGCATTAAGATCATGTGATTGACTAGTCTGTACAGACTAGCCAATCAGAGCAATCGCCGGGGGTGCAGATTGGGCATGCATTGCTCTTAGGCAGATTTGGAAAAGCAGCGCACGTGCAGTTACAATAAAGGCATGGACGGGATTTCTCTAAAGCACCTCCATGTCGCGCACGGCAGAGTGGGTCTCAGGCTGCATGGCAGAGCGGGGCTCGGGGGGGTGGCTTACTATAAAAAGATTAGCAGACAGATTTTTTAAATAAAGTATATTTGGAAACTCATTTTTACCCTGCCTCTTACAATGTTGTGTAAAGTATTTATGTAGTGGCCAACTCCTTTAAAGAAGTTATGTTACTGTACTAAATGCAGAGTAATATACATACCCTTAGCACATCCTGAGTGGTTTGAGCTCTTTAACTTGCTGTCAGCTACACCCAGATTATTTTAGTTATATAATAAGGGTTTTATAATTAGTAATATATAATAATATGTTGTCCAATGTATTTTAAAATAGTTTTGTAAGTGTTCTGAATCTAGCAAATATGATGTGAATATCCAAATATGTGATCTAGTCTGTGCTGGAAGAACAGCTAAAGATAATATGCTAAAATATAGATATAAGGTGTACGGAAATTTCCAAAAGGCATATAGGAAGCAGGAAAAAGTAGATCTCTGAGACCCAGTAAAAAGAAAGTATACCCAGGGCCAGTATGTCGGGAAAGCAAATGTAGACAATCATGCCAAAAAATTGATCAAGTGAACACATAATAACATTAATTCTTGACTCAAAGCCACCAGCAAAATAAGTAAAACAACTGCAGTAAACTGTTATTTATTCTATTTGTCTATGAAATAGGGACGCTCACTTTCACCTTGTGATAGTATTTGTTAATCCATTATTGCTGATCTAAAAAATAATGTCTGTCGCCTCTGGGTCATCAGAAGTGTTTGTGAAGGTATCTGTATGCAGCTTTGAAGGTCTTACATTATTGAGTCACCTGGGCTGAAAATCTTTAAAGGTAAGAATTTTTTGTACATTTAGTATCAGCTGAACATCTTTCACGTAAGCTTTAAAGTGTAAACATTATTGTAAATATCCTAAAATTCCTTAAATTAGTTTATCTTTTTTAATGTTTTCCCAGTGAAATACCCACCTGAAGTCCAGGTACCTATTGCCCTTTAGATTCTGTACTTCCATACAGCGCTGTATAAGCTGGAGCATTACTTTTAATGCCTCTACCAGTGCTGCTCTCCCAAAACCTGGTATAGATGGGCAATGCCAGACTTTGGCAGAGCGGGCAGAAACAAGGGAACAATTTCTTATGGTCAGCTCCTGCCTTGCGCTCACTTGCTCTGAAGCTCATGCCCATCTGAGATAGCAAAGCAGTGGTGGGCATGGGCTGTAACCATGATACCCGTACATCACTCCTTGACTTTTATGGGTATTAGGAGAGAGAATAATAATTATAACTAATATAATACTGTGAAAATGTTTTAATTATTCAGTGCCATTAAGGGTACTATCTGTAAAGAATAAATGAAGGCAACTGATTGGTATTTATGTATATTGGGCAATTGTCTAGTCCCTTTGGGCCTGCACCAGTTTTTTTCCTATTTTTCATAGTGCTGCCAGATTTTCTCTTTATAGTACTAGATGTAGATGTGCGTGGTTGTATTTATGTGTATTCACACTATTCATTAGGCTACTTTCACACTTGCGTTCGGGGCTCCGCTTGTGAGTTCAGTTTGAAGGCTCTCACAAGCGGCCCCGAACACATCCGTACTGCCCCAATGCATTCTGAGTGGATGCGGATGGCAGCGTTCGGGTGTCTGCCTGGCCGTGCGGAGGCAAACAGATCCATCCAGACTTACAATGTAAGTCAATGGAGACGGATACGTTTGAAGTTGACACAATATGGCTCAATTTCAAACGGATCCGTCCCCCATTGACTTTCAATGTAAAGTCTGGACGGATCCGTCTGACTAACTTTCACACTTAGAATTTTTTCTGAAATATAATGCAGACGGATCTGTTCTGAACCGATCCCATCGTCTGCATTATAGGAGCGGATCCGTCTGTGCAGACACCAGACGGATCCGCTCCGAACGCAAGTGTGAAAGTAGCCTTAGTTTATATAGTATATATATATAGATAATGAAAGTCCGCAGCACTCCTTTAAAAGATAAAATGTGCTCTTTATTCACACATATCAAGTGACAACGTTTCGGTTCTCTCACAGAACCTTATCTCATGTCAGGTGAAACAGTAGTGCCAGTATAAATACATAGTAAGGTTGTTACCAATTAATGAATTAACCAATACTAAAACGTGCACTCCCCTTTATAGGAATGTTACAATTCATTCACTTACACCACGTCTCAATGTGAACAGGAACTGCCGAAGGTCCTGCATATATACTATGGCATTATGGCAGTGATATCAATTACAAATTTACCATGATCAAAGCGCATATAATAAAGTGCATAGTGCGTTAAAAACAATCACATACATCTATACCTTACTGGGAGGTTGTGGAGTGAACCAGGAGGATGGCGTCTTAACTCGCGGAGATGCACTCTGGTTCTGCGCGTCTATTGCTCGCTAATGCGCATGTGTCAACCCTTACCCCTCCTATTAGCCGGTGCACAACTGCTGCACGTCACCAAGAGGCGGAGACCAAACGCCGCAGCGTCTGGTATCAATGCACCGTCGGCACGCTCAGAGCGCATCACGTGCCCGCGAGCCTGCCGTCACCGCTAACAGCGCTGCTTCATCTGCCTTTTCCACCATTTTACATAAGGGCAATCTTTTGGGCAATGAATATGTCTGTCATCCTCCTTATTTCCACCACTTTATATGGAACCAATCTGCAACCCAGTAGGTCAACTTCCTGATTGTACACTCAAATCATACAACAATCCATAGAATCACATTGTGGCATAATTAATCAGCGTAACTTCCACTGGATCCACCTAATACAGCATTCTGGATACACAGGGACATAAGCAATAAAGGAGGGGCACTAGCCCACCATCCCCCCTGTTACCCTAAACTCAAGTGTTTGTCTCTAACATTCCCTGCTCTTTTATATGCCATCATAGGGGGGTCTCTAAAGGCCACTATTGTAGGGTGGCCACTGCTAAGGAGCCCCCAATGCCGCCTCACTATACGTTCTATACTTGGGCTCAACTCATTATAAGATGACACAAAGGGTAACCTTTCACTCGCCTGCTTCTGTTTTGTGATCAACAATTCATCTCTGGACATTTTTCTTACTTTATCAGCATGTCTTTTCACCAGATTTGTAGGGTAACCCCTGTTCACAAATGACTGCTCCATATTTCCTAATGCCTGATTCATATTATCTTCCTTATTTACTATCCTCCTCACTCTCAGCATTTGACTGAATGGTAAAGAATTTACCATCCTTCTTGGGTGTCCACTTGCAAAATGCAATAATGTGTTCTTATCAGTAGGTTTAATATTCAAATCCACATGTATTTGTTCATCTTCTATATATACCTGGGTGTCTAGATACTGTACCCTGTCTTCTGATGCCGTTAGTGTAAATTGGATTCTCCTCTATATTATGGAGAAAGGCTCTTAGGAGTAAAATACTGTATAAATAAATGTGAGATATGCTGTATATACTGTGTGGTATACCGTATATTGCACTTGCACATAGACAGTTGGACACTTTATATGAATTATGTATATGTTTCTACAGTTACAAAGCACAATGCATATTCATTTTGACTTTTGCATAGGGAACTTTTCAGCAAAGCTTTGAAAGGTAAAACAAAATTGATAGCTGGAGTCAAATACAAAGATGCTACCGCAAACAAATTGGGATCATTGTACTATAAAAAATCTAACAGACAGCTGAGCAGTCATCAAAATAACAGATGGTAGGATTTCCCAAATGGATAATTGTCAATGTTTCATGGAAAAAAAAGAATGGAATATAATAGGGGTTATAAATAATATGAAACAGTTGTAACTGTTATTGATTTCCTATGAAAAATAAATTCTACTTCAAATTGTATATGGCATGACATTTTAATTACTAGTAAGTACAGAGATATACTGCATAGTAATAAAATACAAGGTTAACTGAGAGGGACCTGGGAAATGAGTCAAATAAAACTGATACATTTATTAACTTCAATTCCAATGCACCAACTTATATTATTCTATATTATTTATGAATTAATCAGATTCATAGGAGATTTCCCATAGCATACAATAATCAGACACAAAACATAAAGCGTGAAAAGTTTTAAATAAATTCATGGTGTACCTCCCCAAGGAACCTGACTGTCGCAACAATAAGAAGCCAATGCATTGCTCTAGTACTGTACCTGATCAGTTTTTATTTATTAACAATATTGTACTTTTTCAGTTTACCCGATGGTGCTTTTCTCAAGTTCTTTCTGAATATAATTGCCAATCATCAGAGAGCCCCCTTTTCCCAGGTAAGTGATGATGTCAAAGGTAAGCAGCAGAGTAATATAGTAACATAGTAACATAGTACATAAGGCCGAAAAAAGACATTTGTCCATCCAGTTCGGCCTGTCATCCTGCAAGTTGATCTAGAGGAAGGCAAAAAAAAAACTGTGAGGTAGAAGCCAATTTTCCCCACTTTAGGGGAATAAAAAATTCCTTCCCGACTCCAATCAGGCAATCAGAATAACTCCCTGGATCAACGACCCCTCTATAGTAGCTATAGCCTGTAATATTATTACGCTCCAGAAATACATCCAGGCCCCTCTTGAATTATTGTACTCACCATCACCACCTCCTCAGGCAGAGAGTTCCATAGTCTCACTGCTCTTACCGTAAAGAATCCTCTTCTATGTTTGTGTACAAACCTTCTTTCCTCCAGACGCAGAGGATGTCCCCTCGTCACAGTCACAGTCCTGGGAATGAATAGATGATGGGATAGATCTCTGTACTGTCCCCTGATATATTTATACATATTAATTAGATCTCCTCTCAGTCGTCTTTTTTCTAAAGTGAATAACCCTAATTTTTATAATCATTCAGGGTACTGTAGTTTCCCCATTCCAGTTATTACTTTAGTTGCCCTCATCTGAACCCTCTCCAGCTCTGCTATGTCTGCCTTGTTCACTGGAGCCCAGAACTGTACACTGTACCCCATGTGTGGTCTGACTAGCGATTTGTAAAGTGGTAGGACTATGTTCTTATCACGGGCATCTATGCCCCTTTTGATGCAACCCATTATCTTATTGGCCTTGGCAGCAGCTGCCTGACACTGGTTTTTGCAGCTTAGTTTGCTGTTTATTAAAATTCCTAGATCCTTTTCCATGTCAGTGTTACCGAGTGTTTTACCATTTAGTATGTACGGGTGACTTGCATTATTTCTTCCCATGTGCATAACTTTACATTTGTCCGTGTTAAACCTCATCTGCCACTTATCTGCCCAAGCCTCCAATCGATCCAGATCCCTCTGTATTAGTATACTGTCCTCTTCAGTGTTAATTACTTTACACAGTTTAGTGTCATCTGCGAAAATTTATATTTTACTATGCAAGCCTTCTACAAGATCATTAATAAATATATTGAAGAGAATAGGGCCCAATACAGACCCCTGAGGTACTCCACTAGTGACAGTAACCCAATCTGAGTATGTACCATTAATAACCACCCTCTGTTTTCTATCATTGAGCCAGTTACTTACCCACTTACAGACGTTTTCTCCCAGTCCGAGCATTCTCATTTTATATACTAGTAATCACAGGGAACAACCTGTTCTAAAACGTAGCCTTTAATCTAATTTACATAAAATAACGAACTCCCACAAACATACATAGAAAAAGAACAAAAAAAAAAGAGATATAACCTTGATGGCATGGGATAATACTGTGATGTCCAGATGGCAGGCTCAATGATGGACGAAGTGGACAGTCATAGATTCTGATCTGTCCCTATGCCTAACCCTAGGCTCAAGCCCCTGCCTAAGAACGGAATAGCCGCCCTGATAAGGACGATCCCGTATTCTGGAACCTCCTACTGGGTCCTGAATGTACCCTATGATGTAGGTAACTACCTATGTCGGGGCCTACTCTAGGTATACAGAACACAAAAAATAAATAAAAGGGAATTACAGTATATTGAGGGATTGGTCCCCCACAATCATAAATACTGCGTCTTGTGGGTGGGCAATAGCTCACAGAGATAATGTTATGCCAGGTTCACCTTTTATGTGGTACAGATTCGCCGCTGTCAAGTCTAGAACTTACCTCCTCATAGAAACTGATTAAATTAGTTTGACATGACCGATCCCTCACAAAGCCATGCTGATATGGCGTTATTTGCTTATTTCCGTTAAGATGCTCTAACATAGCATCTCTCAGAAAACCTTCAAACAGTTTACCCACAACAGATGTTAAACTTACCGGCCTATAGTTTCCAGGCTCTGTTTTTGAACCCTTTTTGAATATTGGCACCACATTTGCCATGCGCCAATCCTGTGGGACATTCCCTGTCAACATAGAATCTGCAAATATCAGAAATAAGGTTCTGGCTATGACATTACTTAATTCCCTTAGGATACGGGGGTGTATGCCCGGTCCTGGCGATTTGTCTATTTTAATCTTTTTAAGTCGCTGTTGTACTTCTTCCTGGGTCAGACAGTACACTTTTAATGGGGAATTTATTTCAACATTCAGCAAGTCATCTGACAGTTTATTTTCCTCAGTGAATACATTGGAGAGAAAAATATTTAACAGCTTTGCTTTCTCCTCGTTGCTCTCTGTGACTCCCCCCTCATTACTCTTTAAAGGGCCAACACCTTCAGATTTATACTTTTTTACATTTATATAATTGAAGAATATTTTAGGGTTAGTTTTACTCTCTTTGGCAATTAATCTCTCGGTCTCTAGTTTGGACGCTTTTATTTGTTTTTTACATGTTCTATTTTTTTCCTTATAGTTTTTCAGTGCTTCCGTGCTACCTTCCTGTTTTAGTGTTTTATACGCTTTCTTTTTGTCATTTATTGCTTTCTTTACAGTTCTGTTTATCCACATTGGTTTCTTTTTGTTCCTTAACCTTTTATTCCCATACGGTATGTACCTCTCAAAATGAGATTTTAGGATGCTTTTAAAGATATCCCATTTTGTGGCTGTATTTTTATTTGTGAGGACTTTATCCCATTTAGTTAGGCCTATGGCCTCTCTTAGTTGGCTAAATTTAGCTTTTTTGAAGTTTGGTATTTTTGTTCCTCCCTGTAGAAACGCTGTTTTGAATGATAATTGGAAGGTTATTACTTTGTGGTCACTATTTCCCAGGTGTCCCCCAACCTGCACGTCTGTTGTTCTGTCAGGCCTATTGGTTAATACTAAGTCCAGTATGGCCGTCCCTCTAGTCGGGTCCTGAACCAGTTGGGAGAGGTAATTGTCTTTGGTTATTGCCAAGAACCTGTTTCCTTTATGAGATATATAAGTTTCAGTTTCCCAGTCTATATCTGGGTAGTTGAAGTCCCCCATAATAACCACCTCATTATGATTTGCCGCCTTGGCAATCTCATTTAGTAGTAGATTTTCTGTGGACTCTGGTATATTAGGTGGTTTATAGTAAACTCCTATTAGTAATTTATTATTGTTTTTCCCGCCTTGTATCTCTACCCACAGTGATTCCACATGTTCATGTCCCTCACTTATATCTTCACGGAGTGTGGGCTTTAGACCGGACTTTACATAAAGGCAGACCCCTCCCCCTCTCCGGTTTTGACGATCCTTTCTAAACAGACTGCAACCCTGTACATTAACTGCCCAGTCATAGCTATCATCCAGCCATGTCTCAGTTATTCCCACTATGTCATAGTCCTCCTCACACATCACTAATTCCAGTTCACCAGTGTTATTAGTCAGGCTTCTGGCATTAGTATACATACATTTGAGAGGTTTATGTATATTTTTTACCCTACACCTTTCCTTCTGATCTGTTCTAGTCCCTCCTTCCATTCTTCCCCCAGTCCCATTACCTTGCCCCCCGTCTCTATCTGCACTATCTTTCCATCCTATAACATAATTACCCTCCCCCCCAGTCCCTAGTTTAAACACTCCTCCAACCTTCTAGCCATCTTCTTCCCCAACACAGCTGCCCCTTTCCCATTGAGGTGCAGCCCGTATCTACGATAGAGCCTGTAGCCGATAGAGAAGTCAGCCCAGTTCTCCAGGAACCCAAACCCCTCCTTCCTACACCAGTTCTTGAGCCACTTGTTAATCTCCCTAATCTCCCGCTGCCTTTATTGTGTGGCCCGTGGTACAGGTAGTATTTCCACAGGAGACAACTCACAGTGTAATGAAGAGGAAGCATCGCTTGCATGGCGCACCGCCTCTTTATTAAAAAGCTGATTGGCGAGTGTGCCAGGTGTCAGACCCCCGCTGATCAAATATTGATGACCAATCCCGAGGATGGGTCATCATTATAAATTGCTGCACAACCCCTTTAATCTCAGAAAACCTTTTTAAAATATCTTATTATTGTGGTGATTTTGCTAGTAACTGTTCTTTTGAAATTGAATTAATGAATGATGGTAACATGCAACATAATGCTAAATAACTATAGGACCAGACTAGGGCAAGGTTAATTAAACACTTTATTTACAGATGCCTAAGTAGGCAAAGAAACCTATCTTGGCCCAAGTCAAATTAATATATCACTTTTATTCGATATGCATTAAAACCTGAATAGGTGCATAGAACGCAATGGTACCGACCATTGAAACAGAAAAGTAGATAGGATATTAAAACCACAGCCACCAAACCACTGTTGTTGACATTGGCTTAGTAACATAGGAGAAAAAGAAAGAGGTGAAGACAGGAGGGGGGGAGGGACGTGCACAATCCCTGCCCCTGAATGCGTGAAGGAAAATTGATTACCCTACCACGTTTGCACTTTATGGCTACAGTTAAATCTAGTTGCCTTGCTTTCACATCTGCTGCATGTGTGTACTGGTGTGCGATTAATACCATCAATACACCCAGGCAAATATAGATACTACCTATCTCCTGCCTATTAATCCAAACGTGGATAACACTATTGATTCTCCTATAACTATCAGCTGCTGTCAGTGGTGAGACTGTAATCCAGCCGGACTACTCATGAAAACTACACAGTAGGGAGGTGACCGCACATTAAAACCTAACTCTGCCCCCCGACATGTTTCGCCAGTTACACTGGCTTCCTCAGGGGTAATGGGCAGCAATGCGTGGTAGGGTAATCAATTTTCCTTCACGCATTCAGGGGCAGGGATTGTGCACGTCCCTCCCCCCCTCCTGTCTTCACCTCTTTCTTTTTCTCCTATGTTACTAAGCCAATGTCAACAACAGTGGTTTGGTGGCTGTGGTTTTAATATCCTATCTACTTTTCTGTTTCAATGGTCGGTACCATTGCGTTCTATGCACCTATTCAGGTTTTAATGCCTATCGAATAAAAGTGATATATTAATTTGACTTGGGCCAAGATAGGTTTCTTTGCCTACTTAAGCATCTGTAAATAAAATGCAACATAATGAATGCAACACATAATAACCTCTTCAGGACATTTTTCATCTTAAGGTCCAAGCCATTTTTTGCAAATCTGACATGTCACTTTATGTAGTGATAACTTTAAAACGCTTTTACTTATCCAAGCCATGCTGAGAATGTTTTCTCGTCACATATTGTACTTCATGACAGTAGTAAATTTGAGTTAAAATAATTCATTTTTATTTATAAAAAAATTCCAAATTTACAAAGAATTTGGAAAATTTGCAATTTTCTAAATTTCAATATAGCGATACCTCCAAAAATAGTTATTACTTTACATTTTCCATATGTCTACTTCATGTTTGGATCATTTTGCAAATTATATTTTCTTTATTTGGGAGTTTAGAAGCAATCCTTAAAATTTTTAAGAAAATTTCCAAAACCCACTTTTTAAGGACCAGTTCAGGTTTGCCGTCATTTTACAGGATTACATAATAGAAACCACCAATAAAAGGCCCCATTTTAGAAACTACACCCCTCAAGGTATTCAAAACTGATTTTACAAACTTTGTTAACCCTTTAGGTGTTCCACAAGAATTAAAGGAAAATGTAGATGAAATTTCAGAAGTAAACTTTTTGGGCAGAGTTTCCATTTTAATACATTTTTTCCAGTAATGAAGCAAGGGTTAACAGCCAAACAAAACTCAATATTTATTACCCTGACTCTTTATTTTACAGAAACATCCCATATATGGTCGTAAACTGCTGTATGGGCACACGGCAGCGTGCAGAAGGAAAGGAACGCCATATGTTTTTTGGAGGGCAGATTTCCCTGGGATAATTTTAAGTTGCCACTTTATATTTAAAGACCCCCTCATGCACCCCTAGAGTAAAAACTCCAAAAAAGTTACCCCATTTTGGAAATTATGGGATAAGGTGGCAGTTTTGTTGGTACTATTTTAGGGTACATAGAATTTTTGTTTGCTCTATATTACACTTTTTGTGAGTCAACAAAAAATAGCTGTTTTGGCACTGTTTTTATTTTTAGTTTTTTTTACAATGTTCATCTGACAGGTTAGATCATGTGCTATTTTTATAGAGCAGGATGCTAAAGATGCGACAATACCAATACTTTTTTTGGTTGTTTGTTTTAGTTTTACAAATCACTTTTGAAAAAGCCATAGATTTTTTATATTTATTTGTTGGACGACTGTCTTATGTAGGGGCTCATTTTTTTTTCGGTATAAGATGATGGTTTGATTGGTACTATTTTAGGGTCATATGACTTTTTGATCGCTTGGTATTACACTTTTTTGTCATGGCTGAGGATGGGGAAAACCCTCAGCCGTGCGATGCCAGAAGATGGTAATCACGACTCAGCCAGGAAGGCAGAATTAGGGAGCAGGTCACCTCCTAAAGCTTCCCTAATCTGACCCTAACTCCTAGCGGCATGAGCCGACCTTGAGGGTAGGACGACTCATGCTCGGGAACCTTGGGTCCCTACTAACCCTCCGCAGGTCCCTAAGCTAGGAGCTGGGTAGACTACCTGTTCCTCCTAGACGCGGAGAAACAGGAGTCTAAAGTGGCCAAGCTACAAAGAAAGGGGAAGACACAAACAACTTATGGTAATGGCAGGTAAATGCAAAGTATAGCACCTACCTGCCACAGACACAAAGCCTGGAACCCATGCAGACGCGCTGCTGTCCAAAGAACACACACGGACACAGCACACACCACACAAGACACGGGAAACCAGGAAACCATAAGGTGCAATAACAAGCGAAACACATACACATCTGCATAACATCATGACATAAATCTTATGACCACAAGGGTGGCCCCCACTAGCAGATGCTGAATAACAGGAGGATGTTTCCAGCAAGCATGGCTGAAGAACCCCCTCTGACTACTGCCTAAAGCAGAGACTATATAGGCCCAAGTAGTCACACCCACACAGACACACCCAGTGTTCAGACACACAAGGAAGGAAGTTAACCCTTCCAACACCAGGGAGTGAAGTGGAACCACATAAAGGGGAATACACACAAACTCTCACTGCAGCTGTTACCGTCGACAATGACATGCGTGGCAAACGTGTCCTGGGAGACGGCCAAAAGGCCGAGACACTGCCACCACATGTACAAACACCAAACGTTGCCACGGGCAGCCACAGACGAAGGGTAAGTGTCAGAGTGCATATAAAACATAAAACACAGTGCACACCAGACATTCAGAGTGCATACAAACACCCACACAAACAAAAAGGCAACCGCACGCAAACCTGTTGTCCGCGGCAACCGCACTTGAGGCAAACAGCAAAGTGCCCCCAGCTGCGGTTGACACAACAAACCAAACCGCGGGCAACTGTATGCGGCTCCCAAGGAGTCACAGCCATAATCATGGTCGAGACATTTTTGTGATGTAAGGTGACAAAAATATTTTTGAAACAGTTTTTATTTACATTTTTTTATAGTGTTTACCTGAGGGGTTAGATCATGTGATATTTTTATTCAGCAGTTTTTTTTTTATCAGATATAAACAGTATCATATTACAAATTTCTTGCCTCACATATTTTGTTCAGTACATTGTAAAAAATACTCATTTTACAAAACAGAATAGTCAATCAACAGGATCCTTGACATAAAGAATCCAATAAACTCCCCTCCATCCCACCCACTGTGAGACCTTAATGTGAGTAGATAAGCGCAAACATGCGATAGACCTATTTGTTTCAGTAGTAGGCCATTACATTACCTATGCATTATAAAGTTTCAACACACTAGACTTGAATAAATACATTCAGCCCCACCTCACTACACTAGGGTTAGCCCGAGAAGATCCTTAGACTACTTTGCAAGGTTAACCATGTGCTGCAAACTCCTGATCTGTCTATCAAGGGGCCCCAGATGTTGTCATAATTCGACAGGCAGTTACGATTCATATATACACCCCTCTCCAACCTTATGACTGTATTCATTCTTGCAGTGAATTCCAACATGCTTGGGGGAAGCGGCTGTATCCATTTAGCAGCTAAAGTTTTGCGTGCATGGTATAGGAGGATTCTGTTGATTCCAATAGTAGTTTTCGGTTGCAAGTTATCTGAATCCAACATACCAAGCAAAAATAATCTAGGATCCAGTTTGTAATTAGAGCTATAAATTTTGTTTATTAAGTTGATTATATCTATCCAATAACCTTGTATCGCACTATAATTCCACATCATATGGAGCAATCCAGCCCCTTCTTCCCCACATTTCGGACACCTGGAGTCAGATCTATATCCCACCTTCCATAGGAAAATTGGAATTCTATATACCCTGTGTATCACATAGAGTTGAAATAGTCTAGCTGCTTCACTAGGAGTTAGAGTAGGAGACAGTGCAAGGACTTCCTCCCATTGGGTGTCTGAGATGGGGCCCACATCCCTCTCCCATTTCAACTTAACCTTGAGCAGGTATTTTTTCAGCTGTTCATATTGCAAAGCATTATAAGTGCCCGAAATAGCTCTTTTTACAGGACCTGGTTCTAACAGTTTTTTAAGTGTATGATGAGATACAAATTGCAGGGAGTGTACTTTATCTTGCGAACTTATAGCATGCCTTAACTGAAGGTATTTATAGAAAAGGGTAGAGACTAGTCCATATTCAGTACAAAGTTGTGCAAATTGTTTTAGGATACCTTGTGAATAGAGCTGACCTAAACTCCATAATCCTTTACGCTCCCAATCAAAGAATCCCTGCAGCTTGGACAGTTCTATTAAGAGAGGGTTATTCCAGATAGGAGACAGGTCTAATAATTCAGGAACACTCAAAATTTCCCTGGCCTTTCCTCATTAACCCCACAACTGGGAGGGGTTTAAAATAATCAGGTAACTCTTTCTCTAAGATCGATATGGGAGGGCAAAAACCAGACACCTACTTCACCAATTCACCACATCTGCCCATATATGCAAATTCAGCAGGTTTTTACGGATGCAGAAATACCTAATATGTATACTTTTATTTATTTATTTATTTATTAGGTTTTACACAATAACAGCATTTTTTAAACCAAAAATATCATGTTTTACTATCTTTATATTCGGAGAGGCATAGTTTTTTATTTTTTGGCAATTGTCTTAGGTGGGGTCTAATTTTATGCGGGATGAGATGACGGTTTGATTGGTAGAAATTTTGGGGTGCGTATGACTTTTTTATCGCTTGGCATTGCACTTTTTGTGATGTAAGGTGACCAAAAATGGCTTTTTTGCCACCGTTTTTTAATGGTGTTCACCTGAGGGGTTACTTCATGTGATATTTTTATACAGCATGTTGTTATGGACACGGCGATACCTAATATGTATACTTTTTTACATTTATTTAAGGCAGGCAGCAGCATCATAGAAGCAGCAGCAGCCATATGGAACATGTTGGTAGGCAAGCAGCAGCAATGGCTTGATGGAGGCAACAGCAGCACGGAACATGATGGTAGTTAGGCCACAGCAGTGGCATGATGGCGGAGGCGGCATGGTGGAGGCAGCATCGGCAGCCATACAGAACATGATGGTAGGCAGACATCAACATTGGCAAGATGGGGCACCGTCAGCAAGGCCAGATCTATTCATCGATCTCTGCCAGAGGAGTGTGAAAATCTTTTCCTATCCAGGCTTGAATCATTTTGACAAAAGTGATGTTTTGGACACCGGCGGAGAACAATCTGGTCCGTTTGGGTGTCAACACATTCCCTGCAGTGCTGAAAACCGTCTCCAAGATGACACTGGAGGCTGGGCAAGAAAGAAGAAGGAGAGCATGCTTTGGCAGTAGGGCCACTGTTCCAGTCTGCACGCCTAGAAATCCATGGGGTCACATACTGGAGACAGGTCAGAGTGCAGGAAGGCCTGAATCTGGGCGTGTAAGTGCTCCAATTGCTGATTGGCCTCAACCTAGTGCTGCACATGAAGAAACTGCTCTGTCATGTTGAGGAGACTAAACTGGCTGCTGCTGCTACTTGTGGCAGCAGGATGGGGTGACTCTGTGGAGGTTGGAGAGGAGCTTCCCTTTTAGACACACTAGGCAGCAAGTGTTTGCTTGCAGAAATCCGCAGCAAGTTAAGTACACAGTGTTTCCTGGTAACAATATAATTTTGCCTCACTTTCAAAGTGAGGAAAACATTCCTTAATTTTGCTTTGCTAGGTCTAAAAGTATACCTATCCAGTAATCATCAGGCTGCTTGATGTCAGTAATACGCTTGCCACTGCGTAAGCCAGTGAGCATATAGGTGGCCATTCTGGTCAGCGTGCCTAAGGAGCCAGTTCCTTCTGGCTCTGCCCCCCACTAAGATGATTGAGTGTCCTGACAGGTGCCATTGTCATAATTATCCTCTTGCTCCTCCATCTACAATGCCTCCTCCTCTTGCAGTAACAGGTCCTCCTCCTCCTCCATAGCAGTTCATCCTTGTGGGTCCTTAACAGCTACAGGGTGGGCAGTAAGATGTGTTAGATGTTCTTCTGCCATTGTTCTCTACTGCATGATTGTCGGTGTCTGTTTTAAGATAAATATGAGGGGGGGGGGGACATTATTTATGCTTCAGTTGTCCCTGTTGACAAACTTTGTGGCATCTTCAGAGAGCTTCAGCACCCTACAAGTGTTGTGGATGAGCTGTCACTGCCTGACCGCAAAACAACACATGCTGTCTGCTGTTGAAGCAGTCTGGTGCAAGACAAAATTGTTCATGGCTTTCTATTGCTTGTGAAGACTAGTGTTCGGCAAGCATGCTCGGCCGAACACTAGTTTGCGGTGTTCGGCCGAATGCCGCGTGTGCTCGAGTCTCCTCCCTGCACGTTTGTTGGCTGCTACGCAGTAAATAATTGTGCAGGTAAGTGATGCCATTCACTGTAATGCCGTAGCCATGTTGGCTGCTGGCATTACATTGATTAGCTGGCTGGAAAGCGTTATTAGGTGCTATATAGCACCCAATGACACGTGTTCAGCTCAGTATTAGTCAGGTAGAACTGGAGAGCAGAAGGGAGAGAAAGTGTAGGGATTGAAATAGCAATATTTTAGTTGTTATACTTGTTATAGACCGAAAAGTCCTTTTAAGGACTATTGTGTGTGGCAGCAATATATATATATATATATATATATATATATATATATATATATAGATAGATATTTTAGTGCGACCTGCGCTAAATTGCTAAAACTTGTTAGAGACCCAAAAATCATTTTAAGGACTATTGTGTGTGGCAGCAATATACATTTTTAGTGCAACCTGCACTAAATTGCTTAAACTTGTTAGAGACCCAAAAGTCCTTTTAACCACTTCCCATCTGGGCCATTAGCCCCCTTCCTGACTAGGCCCAATTTAGCAAATCTGACATATCTCAATTTTTCATGGTAATAACTTTGGAACGCCTTTACTTATCCAAGTCATTCAGAGATTGTTTTCTCGTGACACATTGTACTTCATGATAGTCAAAAATTTGAGTCAATATATTTCACCTTCATTTATGAAAAAATCCCAAATTTGCCAAAAATTGTAAACAATTCGCAATTTTCCAAATTTCAATTTCTCTGCTTTTAAAACAGAAAGTGATACCTCATAAAATATTTATTACTTAACATTCCCCATGTGTCTACTTTATGTTGCCATCATTTTGGAAATGTCATTTTATTTTTTTAGGACATTAGAAGGCTTAGAGGTTTAGAAGCAATTCTTCAAATTTTTAAGAAAATTGCCTAAACCCACTTTTTAAGGACCAGTTCAGGTTTGAAGTCACTTTGTGGGGACTACATAGTGGATACCCCATAAATGACCCCATTGTAGAAACTACACCCCTCAAGTTACTTAAAATCGATTTTACAAATTTTGTTAACCCTTTAGGAGTTCCACAAGAATTAAAGGAAAATGGAGATCAAATTTTTAAATTTCACTTTTTTGGCATATTCTCCATTTTAATCAATTTTTTTCTTTAACACATCGATGGTTAACAGCCAAACAAAACTCAATATTTATTACCCAGATTCTGCGGTTTACAGAAACACCCCACATGTGGTCATAAACTGCTGTATGGGCACACAGCAGGGCGCAGAAGAAAAAGAACTCCACATGGTTTTAGATGCCATGTCCCATTTGAAGCCCCCCTGATGCACCCTTACAGTAGAAACTCCCAAGAAGTGACCCCACTTTGGAAACTAGGGGATAAGGTGCCAGTTTTATTGGTACTATTTTTGGGTACATATGATTTTTTGATCATCATTATAACACCTTATTGGGCAAGGTGACCAGAAAATTGGTTGTTTTAGCACAGCTTTTATTTATTTATTCACCTGAGAGGTTCGATAAAGTGACATTTTTATAGAGCAGATCGTTACGGATGTAGCGATACCTAATATGTATACTTTTTCTTATTTAAGTTTTACACAATAATAGCTTTTTTTAAACTAAACAAAATATGTTTTAATGTGTCCATGTTCTGAGAGCTATAGTTTTTTTATTTTTTTTAGAGATTTTCTTATGTAGGTGCTCATTTTTTGTGGGATGAGGTGACGGTTTTATTGGTACCATTTTGTGGGATATACGCCTTTTTGACAAAAATAAGATGACAAAAATTGCTTGTTTTTTTTTTTTTACGGTGTTGACCTAAGGGGTTAGCTCATGTGATATTTTTATAGACCTGGTTGTAATGGATGCAGCAATACCTAATATGTATACTTTTTTATTTTATTTCACTTTAACACAATAATAGCATTTTTGAAACCAAATAAATTATGTTTTAATGTGTCCATGTTCTGAGAGCTATAGTCTTTTTTTTTTGAGATTTTCTTATGTAGCGGCTCATTTTTTGCGGGATGAGGTGACAGTTTTATTGGTACCATTTTGTGGGATATACACCTTTTTGATCACTTGGTGTTGATTGTGATGTGGCTTTTTGTGATGTAAGGAGACAAAAGTTGCTTGTTTTGACACTGTTTTTTTTTACGATGTTCATCAGAAGGGTTAGGTCATGTGATATTTTTATAAAGCTGGTTGTTACGGATGTGGCAATACCTAATATGTATACTTTTATTTATTTATTTCACTTTAACACAATAATAGCATACGCCATACGCCTTTTTGATCACTTGGTGTTGCACTTTTTGTGATGTAAGGTGACAAAAATGGCTTTTTTTGACAGTTATTTTATTTATTTTTTATGGTGTTTATCGGACTCGGTCGATCATGTGATATATTTATAGAGCCGACCATCACGGACGCGGCAATACCAAATATGTCTTTTATTTTATTTGTTTCTATTTTTAACTTTTTTTTTTAATTCCTTACTTGGGGAATTTTTTTTTACATGTGAAACCTTTTTATTTTTAACTTTTTTTTTTTTACACTTTTTATTTTATTTTTTTATTTTTAACTTTTTGTCCCCCATAAGGTCATACAAGACTTCTGGGGGACATTTACTTAACTTTTTTTTATTCACTGTTGGTTTCTCCTGTAACTGGGGCCGACATAGCAGCCCCAGTTACATGAGAAATACACCCCCCCCCCCCCCCCCGAGAGTGTGTACAGCGCAATACAGAGCTGCACAGCCTCAGAGCAGGGCTGATTGAGGTCTCTGAAAGACCTCACACAGCTCCTGCACTCTCCGGTCCCTGCGATCACATGACCGCCGGGCCGGAACAGGAAGCGCATAGCGCTTTCTCCTCTGTATGCACAGAGCTCGGTGAGCACTGTGTATACAGCGATCTAGAAGGCAGGGACACCTGGGCACTGTCCCTGCCTTCTCTAAGGCCCCTTTCACACAGATGAGTTTTCCGCTGGGGTGCAATGCGTGAGGTGAAAGCATTGCACCCGCACTGAATCTGGACCCATTAATTTCTATGGGGCTGTGCACATGAGCGGTGATTTTCATGCATCACTTGTGCGTTGCGTGAAAATCGCAGCAAGCTCTATTTTGTGCGTTTCTCACGCAATGCAGGCCCCATAGAAGTAAATGGGGCTGCATGAAAATCACAAGCATCCGCAAGCAAGTGCGGATGCGGTTCAATTTTCATGCACGGTTGCTAGGAGACGATCGGGATGGAGACGTGATCATTATTATTTTCCCTTATAACATGGTTATAAGGAAAAATAATAGCATTCTTAATACAGAATGCATAGTACAATAGGGCTGGAGGGGTTTGTGGCGAAACCAACCTCGCCACTGGGTTTTGGAGGGGCCTGGCTACCAGCCTCTTGCCTCAGGATTATAGCCCATACTAACTTTAAAGGAGAAGACAGACCGGCCGCACAGCTTAAATCTGTCTTTGGAATTGTATTGTATGTTATGTGAGGGTACCCAGATAGCTAATTTTATTGTATTCGTGTAGTCTGAGTGCCATTCACCTAATAATATGCACTCAGACTTGAGCTATCTGGGGATATGTTGAATGTCTGTGTTTACTGTAAGGGTTGTGACATTGTATGTTTAAATGGTGATTTCTGTCCTGTTGTCCCCACTTGTGTATTGGCGATTTCCCTTTGTCCTGAGAGATAATTGAATTACTCCTCGGGTGTCTCCAGGGCAGAGAGGAGGAAACCATGATGCATTGTGGGTATGTATTGTGTCTGTGTATCCTGAATTGCTGCATATCTGTCCTGTGTCAATAAAGAGTGCCTGTTTTATCCTTCATCATGTTGAGGCTGGTGTTTGGGTAACTGATCAACACTGGGGGATTGCTATACGCTGAAGATTTGCTATATTCCCCTAGCATAACTACTAGCTCTTGTAAGAGCTGTTCCTGCTCTCTGGCTGTAGGAGAGGTTCACCCACTGGAACCTGGAGCCTTGTCGTCGGTCCAGGGTGGGTAGGAGACGGTGAGGCCTCAACCAAGCTTCGGCGGTTTGTGGGGTCTGCAGCGCTTACGGTGTCAAGTGGAGTGCTTGGAGACCTCGGGAAGCACTAGGAGCATCTATCGACGAAGGTACCCGGTCGGGGTGCTAGGAGATCCGTTACAGGGTTTAAAAAAAATAAAAAATAATTTAACTCCCCTTAATCCACTTGTTCGCGCAGCCGGCATCTCTTCTGTCTTCATTTGTGAGGAAAAGCACCTTTGATGACGTCACTGCGATCATCACATGGACAATGTGATGAGCGCAGTGATGTCATCAAAGGTTCTAGTCCTCAAAGAAGAAGACAGAAGAGATGCCGGCTGTGCGAACAAGTGGATTAAGGGGAGTTAAATATTTTTTTTTTTAACCCCTCCAGCCCTATTGTACTATGCATTCTGTATTCAGAATGCTATTATTTTCCCTTATAACCATGTTATAAGGGGAAATAATACAATGTACACAACCTTGAACCCAAACCTGAACTTCTGTCAAGAAGTATGGGTTCGGGTCTGGGTACCACATTCAGTTTTTTATCACGCGTGTGCAAAACACCCGCGCGATAAAAACTGAACGGAACGCAATCACAGTCAAAACTCACTGCAATTGCGTACCTACTCGCGCGGGTTTGCCGAAACGCATCCGGACCTTATCCGGACACGCTCATATGACAGAGGCCTAAGGGTTGCCCTGCTGTCACTGACAGCGGGCTACCCTATCATCAGCAGCTGCACGATTAGCATACAGCTACAGTTTCTGAATGGATGTTCAGGAACATCCATTCAGAAGTAGAGAACCACCTCCCCGACGTTTTTAGTCTATGGGCGGACGGGAGGTGGTTAATAACTAAAGTTGTATCTGGCAGCAATATATAATTTTAGCGCAACCTGTGCTAAATAGCTTGCCATTGTTTGGCCGCTGCAGACAGCGATATTATCTGCGCTACATCTCCTGTCTAACCTGTGCATAGCCTAAAAATATCTGTACTTTTTCCATAGACAGTGTCCGCTGCGGACAGTTACATTACCTTCACTACATCTCCTGCATAATGTTTGCGTATCAGAAATATCAGTGACATTCAGTCAAATTTTTTTGCTGCTGGTGGCAGCGACATTACCTGCACTACATCTCCAGTATAACGTTAGCGCATCCAAAATAACAGTGACATTCAGTGTACTTTTTCCATAGACGGTGTCCGCTGCGGACAGTGACATTACTTGCGCTACTTCTCCTGTATAACGTTTGCGTATCCGAAATATCAGTGACATTCAATCAATTTTTTTGCTGCTGGTGGCAGCGACATTACCTGCGCTACATCTCCTGTATAACGTTTGCCCATCCTAAAAATCAGTGACATTAATTCAGTGTAATTTTTCATTAGCCGTTGGTGACAGCGACATTACTTGCGCTATACCTCCTGTATAACGTTTGTGCATCCTAAATATAAGTGATAATAATTCAGTGCATTTTTTTATTAGGCGGTGGTGACAGCGATTCCTCCTGTATAGTGATGAGCGGCAAGGGTCATATTCGAATTCGCAATATATTCCAAATATTTTGTAGACTATTCGTAGAATATTCGCGAATTTGAATATTCATTATATTCGGAAAAAAAATTTACTCGAAAAATCGGCAAGGTAATGATCGAGTAATATGCGAATATTACGCGATCAATACAGGTGTGGGTCAAAAAAGAATATATAGCACTATAGCACTATAATATTCGTCTTTTTTTTTTCCATCTGAAGTCATGATTCCTCCCTGCTTAAGTTATCCCTGCTTAAGTAACTTAAGCAGGGAGGAATCATGACTTCAGATGGAAAAAAAAAAGACGAATATTATAAAAAACAAATATATTCGATATAGTGCTATATATTCGTTTTTTAGAATTCTCGTAATATTCTAAAACAAGAATATATGTCAATATAGCAAATATTCGGAAAAAAAAACGAATGTAGAGCAATTTAGCTAATATAGTGCTAAATCTATTTTTTTATTTTTTCCAATCTGAACTTCAGATGAGAAAAAAATTACAACTATTAGACAAAGGTGATTATAGCACTATATTAGCTAAATTGCTCTATATTAGTTTTTTTTTTTATATTTGCTATATTGCTATATATTCTTGTTTTAGAATATTAGTGGGCATAGGCCTGCTGCGGAGCTGACTAAAAAAATATTGTAGGCGAGGAAACAGGACAAAGTGACCAGTATATATACACCCATGAACAAACAAATGTGCAATCACATCATTACAGCATGTGATCAATTAATCAATCAAAAAAACTAAACATAATATGTCATTATTCATATAATACATAACCAAAAGTGTGCAGAAATCACATATGGACCATGATTAAAGTGTGTGAATCAATTCATGTGAATTGTCTTCTATACTGAAATATTATAATTTTCGTATACAGTTGGCTGCAAGATAACATGCCTATAGTGGTGAAAGGGATGATTAGGAAAGTGCTAATAAAGTGCCATGTGTAAGTTATCAAGCATGCTGAGGATAATTAAGGGTGACTATGGATACACTAACCAGAAGTAATGTGACCGCATGTGTAATGGACGCCAGACATGGCATATTTGCAATATCACCGCGCATGCTCAGAATTGCGCACATGACCTACAAGTCGTCATAACGTGTAGGTATTTGTGGAGCTTGCACAGTTTGAAAATCTCACATCTTGCGGCCATATTAGAAAAGGCAGAAGACAACCCGAGTCCCAGCGCATGCGCCGAACATCGTGAACATCCAATTGCCTTATTCTCCATTGGCCAAATAGCCGTATCAAAACCATATTAAACTATATATAAGGGCAATAAAGGAAAAACGGACCAGGGGGGCAGGATGAATGTCCACCGATAAGTAGGCATCACCCTCCCCTCTCAAGAGGAACATAGGGTAGGGTCCCGCACGCCAATGCCGGATCCACCCCCATTATCCCTCGGGATCCAATCCATAAGCCCATGAGGGCTCTCCTTAAACATGCTACTATAATTGCAAAAGTGAACTGACTGTGATTATTCATCTTTATTATCATTGTGCAACCTGGGTATGATAAGTAAATAAAATATGCATAAAACTATATAAACAGAGGTATTGCAGAGACCTCCAGGCAGTGCAGCACACATCCATCCTCATCCTTATCTTTCATCAGCATGTCATCTATAAAAAAGAAAATATACTAGTGTTAGTGAAATAATTATAAAAAAATATGAAATACATATATTCGCCCTTAAAGGGGTTTTCACATCTTGCTATTTCATCCTCACCTGCAGCTAGTTCTGCTGTTCACTTTCTGGTTTCCTGCTTCTATGGCTGGGCGGGCATGAGCAGTTTGAGTGAAGGCCGGCCACGCCTCCTTATGACATCACACTGAGAACTCAGTCCTTGCGTGCTCATTCATGTGAATAGTATGAGTCATCGGTCTGGCAGCCTGCAGTGTTTGTGATACCCATCCCTCCTGCTGCTGATTCATCACTCAGAGAGCCATGATAGACAGTAACACGTGACTGTCCTTCAGTCTAATACAGTTTTACACACAAAACCTGTCTTATCTTTTACAAACACATTCTGTGCAGCAAAAAATAATTTACTACTATACATTAGCCCATAAACATCTGTCTTCGCCAGTACCCTACCAGCACTGTGGTTAAACTGCTTCATATACAGCACTACAACATCTGTCTTCCCCTTCCCCACTAGCACTGTGGATGAACCACTTCATATACAGGTCTGCTACATCTGTCTTCCCTGAACCGCTTGATATACAGCTCTGCTACATCTGTCTTCCTCTCCACTACCAGCACTGTGAAAAAATCACTTTATATACAGCTCTGCTACCCTTTCCAGCTTTATGCAAGTCAACAATTCTTAATCGTAGGTCTTCTGAGAGCTCTTTTGTGCGAGGCATCATTTATATCAGGCAATGCTTCTTGTGAAAAGCAAACCCAGAACTGGTGTGTGTTTTAAATATATGGCAGGGCAGCTGTAACCAACACCTCCAATCTCATCTCATTGATTGGACTCCAGTTGTCTGACACCTCACTCCAATTAGCTCTTTGAGATGTCATTAGTCTAGGGGTTCACATACTTTATCCACCTGCGCTGTGAATGTTTACATGGTGTGTTCAATAAAAACATGGTAACATAAAATATTTGGTGTGTTATTAGTTTAAGCAGACTGTGATTGTCTATTGTTGTGACTTAGATGAAGATCAGATCAAATTTTATGACCAATTTGTGCATAAATCCATAGCATTCCAAAGGGTTCACATACTTTTTCTTGTAACTGTATATAGCACTATAGAATATAGTGCAATATATTCGTTTTTTTTAGAATATTCATATTTTTTTTCCCATCTGAAGTCAGTTATTTAAGCAGGGAGGAATCATGACTTCAGATGGAAAAAGATGACGAATATTCTAAAAAACAAATATATAGAGCAATATAGCTAATATAGCGCTATATTTGTTTTTCAGAATATTCTTAATATTCTAAAATAAGAATATATAGCAATATAGCGAATATTCCCAAAAAAAACCAAAAAACGAATGTAGAGCAATTTAGCTAACATAGTGCTATAATCTTTTTTTTTTAATAGTCTTAATTTTTTCCAATCTGAACTTCAGATGAGAAAAATAATTACAACTATTAGACAAAGAAGATTATAACACTATATTAGCTAAATTGCTCTACATTCGTATTTTCGAATATTCACTATATTGCTATATATTCTTGTTTTAGAATACTACGATTGCGAATATTCGAAAAAATTTATATATAGCACTATTTCAAATATATTGTTTTTTTTAGATAATTCGTCTTTTTTAAATTTCAATCTGTGCAGTGTTTCCACTTCAGCATACGCGTCACCGTCACCATGGGAATGCCTAGGGGTTAGAATATACCATCGGATCTGAGTTTTCACAATCTCACTGAGATCGTGAAAACTAAGATCCGATGGTATATTCTAACCCTCAGGCAAGCGTCCCCGTCACCATGGGAACACCTGGGGGTTAGAATATACCTCGGTTTTCACAATCTCACTGAACTCAGATCAGATGGTATATTCTAACCCCCAGGCGATCTCATGGTGACGAGGAAACTTGTCAGGGAGGAGTATGCCGGAGTGGAACAACTGTACTAATTTTTTTTTAAAAAAGACAAATATTCAAAAAAACTAACATTCAATATAGTGCTATATATTCGTTTTTTAGAATATTCATCATTTTAACCATCTAAACTCATGATTACTCTCTGCTTAAGTTGCTTGTGGGCCAATTACTCATTGGCCCACAAGCAAGAAGCAGGAAGGAATCATGTGTTCAGATGGGAGAAAATTACGAATATTCGCTATAACAAATATATAGCACTATATTTGAAATATTTGTGAATTCTCGAAGTTGCTGTGGCAGAATGATGTTTTTATTTTTTTATTCCACCCCTTGTATACAACTGTAAATGGTTTAGAATTAGAAAGTGCCTCTTGAAGGAAAAAGAAAAAAAAGAAAATATTTTTGTAGTCTAATCATTTTCAGTCTTGGCCAAAAGTTTTGAGAATGACACAAATATTAGTTTTCACAAAGTTTGCTGCTAAACTGCTTTTAGATCTTTGTTTCAGTTGTTTCTGTGATGTAGTGAAATATAATTACACGCACTTCATACGTTTCAAAGACTTTTATCGACAATTACATGACATTTATTACAAGTCAGTATTTGCAGTGTTGGCCCTTCTTTTTCAGGACCGCTGCAATTCGACTGGGCATGCTCTCAATCAACTTCTGGGCCAATTCCTGACTGATAGCAACCCATTCTTTCATAATCACTTCTTGGAGTTTGTCAGAATTAGTGGGTTTTTGTTTGTCTACCCGCCTCTTGAGCATTGACCACAATTTCTCAATGGGATTAAGATCGGGGAGTTTCCAGGCCATGGACCCAAAATGTCAACGTTTTGGTCCCAGAGCCACTAAGTTATCACTTTTGCCTTATGGCACGGTGCTCCATCGTGCTGGAACATGCATTGTTCTTCACCAAACTGTTGTTGGATTGTTGGAAGAAGTTGCTGTTGGAGGGTGTTTTGGTACCATTCTTCATTCATGGCTGTGTTTTTGGGCAAAATTGTGAGTGAGCCCACTCCCTTGAATGAGAAGCAACACCGCACATGAATGGTCTCAGGATGCTTTACTGTTGGCATGACACAGGACTGATGGTAGCGCTAACCTTTTCTTCTCCAGACAAGCCTTTTTCCTGATGCCCCAAACAATCGGAAAGAGGCTTCATCGGAGAATATGACTTTGCCCCAGTCCTCAGCAGTCCATTCACCATATTTTCTGCAGAAGATCAATCTGTCCCTGATGTTTTTTTTTGAGAGAAGTGGCTTCTTTGATGCCCTTCTTGACACCAGGCCATCTTCCAAAAGTGTTTGCCTCACTGTGCATGCAGATGCGCTCACACCGGTCTGCTGCCATTCCTGAGCAAGTTCTGCACTGGTGGCACTCCGATCCCGCAGCTGAATCCTCTTTAGGAGACGATCCTGGCGCTTGCTGGACTTTCTTGGATGCCCTGAAGCCTTCTTAACAAGAATTGAACCTCTTTCCTTGAAGTTCTTGATGATCCTATAAATTGTTGATTGAGGTGCAAACTTAGTAGCCACAATATCTTTGCCTGTGAAGCCATTTTTATGCATCGCAATGATGGCTGCACGCGTTTTTTTGCAGGTCACCATGGTTAACAATGGAATAACAATGATTTCAAGCATCTCCCTCCATTTAACAGGTCAAGTCTGCCATTTTAACCCAATCAGCCTGACATAATGATCTCCAGCCTTGTGCTTGTCAACATTCTCACCTGAGTTAACAAGACGATTACTGAAATGATCTCAGCAGGTCCTTTAATGACAACAATGAAATGCAGTGGAAAGTCCAATATTTATGTAATTCTCAAAACTTTTGGCCACGACTGTATGTGTGACTAATTTGAAATAATTCAAGAAGATAATATCACTCCTAGCGCTGCTACCTTTAGGCTATATGCACGTGTCCCACTGTCAGTTTTTCATGGTCATTTTTCAACCATTTGTGCATTCATTTTCTGGTTTTCTGTCCATATTTAATGACTGTTTTGCATCCATTTTGCATCTGTCTTTCATGGCCGTTAAAAATGAAGTAGTGGTTGCAGCAGTAATAATGTCTCCCATAGTGGCCCATAATGTCTCCCATAGTGGCCCCCAGCTGTAATAATGTCTCTATAGTGGCCCCAGCAGCAATAATGTACCCCATAATGTCCCATATAGTGGCCCTCAATGTCCCCCACAGTGGTCCTCAGCTGTAATGTTTTCTTTTAACAGAAAAAATAATCACTCACCTCAGCCACTTGCATACACATAGGCAGTCACTCCTCTTTTGATTGTGAAGGACCTGCCAAAGGACCTATGTTAAGCGTGATGACATTACTGCACACTCCCAGCATGATCGCGTGGTGACTTCACGCTGAGCACAATTTTCAGCAGGTTCTTCACAATCAGGAGATAAGCGACTTTCTCTGTGCCTGCAAGTGGATGAATTAAGTGAATTTTTTTAACCCCTAAAAGGTAATATTGAACTAAGGTACCTGTTTTTAGGTACACTCCTGTCTAAGCAGCCATCAAAAACAGTCCCATTGATTTCAATGGGGTCCGTCTGACCGTGTAAATGCCAAAAATAGGCCATGTCTAATTTTTTGACTGCAGCTGTTTACTGGCCATTAAAAAAAAACAACCATGTGAGTAGCCCCATAGACCTTAATGGGTGCAAAAAATGTCAGTTACTAAAACACGGCTATTTTTAACATTTGTGTACATGTAGTCTTAGTGTTTTTATACATTTGCTGTGCTACTTGTTAGTTCACGTTTGGTATTAGCACATCGTACTATAGGTTTGAAGCCTAATATCATCAATGGAGCAAAGTCTTATGGAAAACTAGACCTTTTTGTCATATAATGCAGAGTGTGACAGTAACATAAATTGAAGTAGATGAAGGTTATTGTTAGAGGTGAGCGAATCGAAACTGAAGAATATCAGGAAAAATTTGATTCTGAACGAATGCGAATTTCCTTGCGCTTCGTGGTAACGAATTGCAATTTTTCCTAACATGGCGACTAGCCGGCTACAATGGTATCTAAAATGGCAGCTACACATGTGAGGACATGGGGCAAGGAACTCTGGGAAGGCGGGATGACCCATAATGCCATGCAAGCAGCCAGCCAGCCCGGTGATGTCACAGCCCCATAAATATGGTGGCCATCTTAGAGTCTGCCATTCACTATCGTACTTTGTTCAGGGACAGACGTGTATGCAAGCGCTAGGGGGAGTGAAAGAAAAACGAATTGTTAAAAAAAAAAGGAAAGAAGCAATTTACTAGCGCAGGGAAAGGATAGTGAGAGGAATAATTTCACAGGTAGGGAGAGACGTGTGCAGATGCTAAGGAGAGTCATAGGAAAATCCTTTTGTGAAAAATAAGCGATTTACAAGTGCAGAAAAACATTACTTGGGGATCCAGATAGTCTCATAACACAGCTCTGTCATTCCAGCAATTAGTTATTGGGGTGCAAGTGATATGTTGAAAAGCCTTTAGTGGCTTTTATCTGTGGAAAAAGATAAATATATATTCAGGTCGCTTTTGCTGGTAACTGCGCTGATATCATTTAGTGACCTACTTCAATACAATACGAGAAAAATTTACGCAGGTTACTTTTGTTGTTATTTGCGCTAAAAGAGATTATTGCCATATTTCAGTAGAAAAAGAGAAAAATATATGCAGTTCACTTTTTCTGTTATTTACTCTGAAATCGTTTAGTGGCCGATTTTAGTCCAATAGAAGAAATATATACGCAAGTCACGTTTGCTTGTATTTGTTCAGAAAAATAGTTGTGGCCTATTTCAGTACAATACGAGAAATATATACTCAGTTCACGTTTGCTGTTATTTGCACAGAAATAATTTAGTGGCCTATTTTAGTACAAAGAGAAAAATATATTTGTTGCTTTTAGGGGTGTTATAATGTCCATTTCATTTGTTTAGTTCAGCAACAAGTATGTCAGGCAGAGAAGTGCCAGGCCGTGTACAGAGGAGTGGCAGAGCCATGAATGTTTCTGGCGCAAGCAGACATCGCAGAAGAGTAAGGGGTCGTGGCAGCAGTAGTCGCAGCGAGAGGCCTGAGCTCCCGATGTGGTCGTGTCTTGACCAGCAACCCAGCGGTTCTTGATTGGTTAACTTGGTCATCCACGTCATCCTAAGTGACATCAGACACCCCCAGCCAACAGTTGTGGGTTAGTCAGACACAACCCTAAGTTGGCATGGCCCGGGAGCAGGCCCTGTGCCCTCACCTGTCCTCAACCTGCCTCTGTCCTTTTCTGTTCCCTCACCGTGAGAAGTAGTATATGCTGTAGGCTCTGCTCCACTTTTTAGTGGTCAGGCTCCTTACCCAGAGGCCATTGAGGAGGACATAAGTGATGTACAGACACTAATCGATGATGATAAAGCTGCTTGCATTTGTGAGCAGGGTGCAGAGGGGGCTTCAACATCATCAGGAAAAGAGGGTGGCAGTTTGCCTGTTAGGCAGTGGCGGAGCCAGCAAGGTGGTAGCATGGCTGGGTCAGCAGGGTGGCAGCAGTGGGAGGTTAGGAGCCAAACATGCCCAGGGTAGACCACCTGCTTCGCAGCAGCCTACCTGCCCAGGAAGTAGTGGTGCAGGGGTTCACGGAGTCAGCGGTGGTAGCAGTTTTAGCCAGTCAAGGCTGCACCCTGTTTGGAGATGGTAACTGCAGGATTCCACAATGTTACCTTGCCACTTTGTGGTCACCTCCTGCTGCTGCCATCTCCACACTATGTCACCTTGCTACTCTATGGTATCCTCCCGATGCTGCTGCCATCTCCACAATATGTCAATTTGGCACTATGTGGTCTCCTCATGCTGCTGCTGCCATCTCCACACTATGTCACTTTGCCACTCTGTGTAATCCTGCTACTGCTGCCATCTCCAAACGATGCCACCTTACCACTCTGTGGTCACCTCCTGCTGCTGCCATCTCCACACTGTGTCACCTTGCAACTCTATGGTGTCCTCCTGATTCTGCTGCTGCTACTACCATCTCCACACTATGTCACCTTGCCACTCTGTGGAATCCTGCTGCTGCTGCTGCCATCACCACACTGTGTGTGTCACCATGCCACTCTGTGGGATCCTGCTGCTGCCATCTGCACACTGTCACCTTACCACTCTGGGGTCTCCTCCTGCTGCTACCATGTCCACACTGCGTCATCTTGCCACTCTGTGGTCATCTCATGCTGCTGCCATATCCATACTATGCCACCTTGCCACTTGCTGGCCTCATCATACTGATGCATTCTACAGACTCTGTAATTGTGCCAGTTGGTGGCCTTGTCATGATGCTGCTGATGCATCCGCTACCTCCAGACTCTGTCATTGTGCTACTCGGTGGCCTCCTCATACTGCTGCCAACTCCAGACTCTGTCATTGTGCCACTCGGTGGCGTCCTCTTACTGCTTCCACCTCCATACCCTGACATTGGGCCACTCTGTGGTCTCCTCATGCTGCTTCCACCTCACCACTATGTCATAGGTCCAATCTGTGGACTTCTGATGCTGTTCCCACCCTCCCCACTTCATGACTGTTCCACTATTTTGGCTTTCGGCTTGTCTGGCATCATCATTTATTTGACCTTTCTTCCTATCAGTGCGTCTATATAGAGAGTAGTTTACTCATTCTGACTGAGACATGGCTGACAGGATTAACGTCGGACATGCATGTATACATGGAAGGGTTTCATCTGCTCCAGGCTGACAGAAGCAAAGAGAGTGGTAAGAAGAGAGGAGGAGGTCTGGCTGTGCTTGTGAATGATAGATGGTGTAACTCTGTGCATCTAACTATCAAAGAGATGCTTTGCTGTGAAGACATTGATCTGCTAGCTGTTAGCATGAGACCTCACTATCTACCATGTGAGTTTGCTCAGGTTATTGTGTTAGCTGTCTACGTGCCCCCCTCTGCCAAAGCTTCAGCTTCCTGTGAAATTATTCACACTGTGAGCAGCAGACTCCAGACAAAACACCCCCAGGCTCTTTTTGATCTTTGGAGACTTTAATCACGTGTCCCTGTCTTCCACTCTTTCCACCTTCACTGGACCTACTGTTAGCTAATATGCTAATACTAAACAGGCGTACAGCTCCTCACCTCTCCCTACCCTGGGGGGCTCAGCCTGTGCACAAATCCCTTGTATGCAGAGAACCAGCTGTGAGGTGCACAGTGAGAGGATGGTCTGAGGAGACTGAAGATGCTCTGAGGGACTGTTTCAGCTGCACTGGGATGAGCTCTGTGTTCCTCGTGGGCAGGACATCAACAACATTTCTGACTGCATCACAGACTACATCAACTTCTGTGTGGAGAACACCATGCCAGTCATGAAAGTACGGTGTTTTTCTAATAATCAGCCTTGGATTAACCCAGAAATAAAGGCTCTCCTCGAGGAAAAAAAAAGAGGATTTTAATCTGGAAACAAGTAGGAGCTTAAAACTGTGCAGAAGGAGCTGAGAAGGAAGATCAGAGAGGGGAAATCCATCTACAGGAAGAAGATGGAGGACCAGCTGCAGCAGAATAACACACACAGGGTCTGGAAAAGCCTGAAAACTATCTCAGGTCCCAAACCAGGTCAAACCCAGACTACAGGTTACTTGGGTGGGTTAATGAGTTGAACAAGTTCTTTAATAGGTTTGACCAGATACCCACCCCTTCTCTGACCCAATCCCCTATGCTGCTACAAACACCCCCCTCATCTTCCTCCACCACTATCATCACTGCCTGTTCACCTCTTAGCAACCTACCACCACTCTCCCCCTCTACACCAGAGGACTCCATCGTTCACCCTCCTCCACACATGCCCACCTTGTCCTTCACCACACTCCAGGTTAGGAAGGAGCTACAGAAACTTAAGCTGCGTAAAGCTGCAGGCCCAGACGGCATCAGCTCCAGCCTCCTGAAGTGCTGCTCGAAACAACTGTGTGGCATCATGCATCACATGTTCAACATGAGCCTGAGGCTGGGGAAGGTTCCACAGCTGTGGAAGACCCCCTGTGTGGTACCAGTGCCAAAGACCTCACACCCAAAAGACCTCAGCAGCTACAGGCCGGTAGCACTGACCTCACACTTGATGAAGACCCTTGAGAGGCTGGTTCTCAACCATCTTCGCCCCCTGGTGAGGTCTTCATTGCATCCACTGCAGTTTTCCTACCAGCCTGGCATAGGGGTGGATGATGCCATCATCTACCTCCTACACCGAGCTCTAACTCACTTGGAGAAGCTTGGAAGCACTGTGAGGATCCTGTTTTTTTATTTCTCTAGTGCTTTTAACACCATCCAACCTGGACAAGCTGAAGATGGCAAGAGTGAACCACAACATGACACATTGGATACTTGACTACCTCACAGAACGCCCACAGTTTGTTAAATTTCAGGGTTGTGTCTCTGACAAGCTGATCTGCAGTACAGGGCCACCACAGGGAACTTTTGGCACCGTTCCTCTTCACCCTCTACACTGCAGACTTCTCCATCAACACCGCAGACTGCCACCTACAAAAGTTCTCTGATGACTCTGCCATAGTTGGCCTTATCACAGGTGAGGATGGCTCAGAGTACAGACAGGAGACACAGGATTTTGTGGACTGGGGTCAGCGGAACCAGCTCCAGATCAACACGGGCAAAACCAAGGAGCTGGTGGTGGATTTCCGCAGACACAGGCCTCTGCCTTGGTTCCAGTGAACATACAGGGAACGGACATTGAGGTGGTGGACTCTTATAAGTACCTGGGTGTTCACCTGAACAACAAACTGGACTGGAGCCATAACATTGATGCTCTTTTCAAAAAGGGTCATAGCAGACTCTATCTGTTGAGGAGACTGAGGTCCTTTGGAGTGCAGGGGGCGCTCCTAAAGACCTTTGTTGACTCAGTGGTGGCATTAGCCATATTCTATGGTGGGGTTTGTTGGGGGAGCAGCTTATTTGTGGCTGAGAGACAGAGATTAGATAAGCTCATTAAGAAGGTTGTCCCCTTGACCAAATGCAGGAGGTGGGTTACAGAAGAACTCTAGCAAAATGAACATCATTGTTAGACAATGTCTCCGACCCCATGCACAAAGCTGTTGTGGAGCCGGAGAGCTCCTTAATTGACAAACTGCTGTATCCTAGGTGCACGAAGGAACGTTATTGGAGGTCCTTCCTCCCAGCAACGGTAAGGATTTATAACCACCACTGTTCCTAGAAACCCTGTAGTGAATTTTTAAAGTAAATTCTGTGTTATGTTTTTCTTGTATGTTATTCTATAATTTCTAATTACTCCTATTTTGCTCCTGTTGTAAATGTGATTGCTGCTGTTATGCCAAAATTTCCCCATTGAGGGACAATAAAGGGATTTTCTTCTTTTTTTTTCTTCTTGATCTGTCGGAAGGAAGGAAAAATGAGATGCACAATGGGTCCTGTCTGTGTAGCAGCTGTAAGGCCTGTATGGTCCCATTAGAATTGGCTTATAATTTGGTAGCCAAAAGCAGGAGTGGCTACAAAACACAGACATGCAAATATTCCATTCACGTGAAATCTCTGTTTTAGATCCTCTCCTGTTTTTTTTTTTTTGGCATTATCAATACTGATGGATTAATCAGCAAATGCTGACCGAGTGAAGGTCTATGGTCAACAGACAGGATCTGTTTTTTATGGGTAATTGTTCTGATGGATCAGGGAATGGGGCAAATTATTTAGTGATGTCAACTAGAGTTGAGCGAACACCTGGATGTTCGGGTTCGAGAAGTTCGGCCGAACATCCCGGAAATGTTCGGGTTCGGGATCCGAACCCGATCCGAACTTCGTCCCGAACCCGAACCCCATTGAAGTCAATGGGGACCCGAACTTTTCGGCACTAAAACGGCTGTAAAACAGCCCAGGAAAGGGCTAGAGGGCTGCAAAAGGCAGCAACATGTAGGTAAATCCCCTGCAAACAAATGTGGATAGGGAAATTAATTAAAATAAAAATTAAATAAATAAAAATTAACCAAAATCAATTGGAGAGAGGTTCCATAGCAGAGAATCTGGCTTCCCGTCACCCACCACTGGAACAGTCCATTCTCAGATATTTAGGCCCCGGCACCCAGGCAGAGGAGAGAGGTCCCGTAACAGAGAATCTGTCTTCATGTCAGCAGAGAATTAGTCTGCATGTCATAGCAGAGAATGAGGCTTCACGTCAGCCACCACTGCAACAGTCCATTGGCATATATTTAGGCCTAGCACACAGGCAGAGGAGAGAGGTCCCGTAACAGAGAATCTGGCTTCATGTCAGCAGAGAATCAGTCTGCATGTCATAGCAGAGAATGAGGCTTCACGTCAGCCACCACTGCAACAGTCCATTGGCATATATTTAGGCCCAGCACACACACAGGCAGAGGAGAGAGGTCCCGTAACAGAGAATCTGGCTTCATGTCAGCAGAGAATCAGTCTGCATGTCATAGCAGAGAATGAGGCTTCACGTCAGCCACCACTGCAACAGTCCATTGGCATATATTTAGGCCCAGCACACACACAGGCAGAGGAGAGAGGTCCCGTAACAGAGAATCTGTCTTCATGTCAGCAGAGAATTAGTCTGCATGTCATAGCAGAGAATGAGGCTTCACGTCACCCACCACTGACACAGTCCATTGGCATATATTTAGGCCCAGCACACACACAGGCAGAGGAGAGAGGTCCCGTAACAGAGAATCTGTCTTCATGTCAGCAGAGAATTAGTCTGCATGTCATAGCAGAGAATGAGGCTTCACGTCACCCACCACTGCAACAGTCCATTGGCATATATTTAGGCCTAGCACACAGGCAGAGCAGAGAGGTCCCGTAACAGACAATCTGGCTTCATGACAGCAGAGAATCAGTCTGCATGTCATAGCAGAGAATGAGGCTTCACGTCACCCACCACTGCAACAGTCCATTGGCATATATTTAGGCCTAGCACACAGGCAGAGCAGAGAGGTCCCGTAACAGACAATCTGGCTTCATGTCAGCAGAGAATCAGTCTGCATGTCATAGCAGAGAATGAGGCTTCACGTCACCCACCACTGCAACAGTCCATTGGCATATATTTAGGCCTAGCACACAGGCAGAGCAGAGAGGTCCCGTAACAGACGATCTGGCTTCATGTCAGCAGAGAATCAGTCTGCATGTCATAGCAGAGAATCAGGCTTCACGTCAGCCACCACTGCAACAGTCCATTGTCATAAATTTAGGCCCAGCACCCAGGCAGAGGAGAGAGGTCCCGTAACAGACAATCTGGCTTCATGTCAGCAGAGAATTAGTCTGCATGTCATAGCAGAGAATCAGGCTTCATGTCAGCCACCACTGCAACAGTCCATTGGCATATATTTAGGCCTAGCACACAGGCAGAGGAGAGGTTCATTCAACTTTGGGTAGCATCGCAATATAATGGTAAAATGAAAATAAAAATAGGATTGAATGAGGAAGTGCCCTGGAGTCCAATAATATATGGTTATGGGGAGGTAGTTAATGTCTAATCTGGACAAGGGACGGACAGGTCCTGTGGGATCCATGCCTGGTTCATTTTTATGAACGTCAGCTTGTCCACATTGGCTGTAGACAGGCGGCTGCGTTTGTCTGTAATGACGCCCCCTGCCGTGCTGAATACACGTTCAGACAAAACGCTGGCTGCCGGGCAGGCCAGCACCTCCAAGGCATAAAAGGCTAGCTCTGGCCACGTGGACAATTTAGAGACCCAGAAGTTGAATGGGGCCGAACCATCAGTCAGTACGTGGAGGGGTGTGCACACGTACTGTTCCACCATGTTAGTGAAATGTTGCCTCCTGCTAACACGTTGCGTATCAGGTGGTGGTGCAGTTAGCTGTGGCGTGTTGACAAAAGTTTTCCACATCTCTGCCATGCTAACCCTGCCCTCAGAGGAGCTGGCCGTGACACAGCTGCCTTGGCGACCTCTTGCTCCTCCTCTGCCTTGGCCTTGGGCTTCCACTTGTTCCCCTGTGACATTTGGGAATGCTCTCAGTAGCGCGTCTACCAACGTGCGCTTGTACTCGCGCATCTTCCTATCACGCTCCAGTGCAGGAAGTAAGGTGGGCACATTGTCTTTGTAGCGTGGATCCAGCAGGGTGGCAACCCAGTAGTCCGCACAGGTTAAAATGTGGGCAACTCTGCTGTCGTTGCGCAGGCACTGCAGCATGTAGTCGCTCATGTGTGCCAGGCTGCCCAGGGGTAAGGACAAGCTGTCCTCTGTGGGAGGCGTATCGTCATCGTCCTGCCTTTCCCCCCAGCCACGCACCAGTGATGGACCCGAGCTGCGTTGGGTGCCACCCCGCTGTGACCATGCTTCATCCTCATCCTCCTCCACCTCCTCCTCATCCTCGTCCTCCTCGTCCTCCAGTAGTGGGCCCTGGCTGGCCACATTTGTACCTGGCCTCTGCTGTTGCAAAAAACCTCCCTCTGAGTCACTTCGAAGAGACTGGCCTGAAAGTGCTAAAAATGACCCCTCTTCCTCATCCTCCTCCTCCTCCTCCTGGGCCACCTCCTGTTCCATCATCGCCCTAAGTGTTTTCTCAAGGAGACATAGAAGTGGTATTGTAACGCTGATAACGGTGTCATCGCCACTGGCCATGTTGGTGGAGTACTCGAAACAGCGCAACAGGGCACACAGGTCTCGCATGGAGGCCCAGTCATTGGTGGTGAAGTGGTGCTGTTCTGTAGTGCGACTGACCCGTGCGTGCTGCAGCTGAAACTCCACTATGGCCTGCTGCTGCTCGCACAGTCTGTCCAGCATGTGCAAGGTGGAGTTCCACCTGGTGGGCACGTCGCATATGAGGCGGTGAGCGGGAAGGCCGAAGTTACGCTGTAGCGCAGACAGGCGAGCAGCGGCAGGATGTGAACGCCGGAAGCGCGAACAGACGGCCCGCACTTTATGCAGCAGCTCTGACATGTCGGGGTAGTTGTGAATGAACTTCTGCACCACCAAATTCAGCACATGCGCCAAGCAAGGGATGTGCGTCAAATTGGCTAGTCCCAGAGCTGCAACGAGATTTCGCCCATTATCACACACCACCAGGCCGGGCTTGAGGCTCACCGGCAGCAACCACTCGTCGGTCTGTTGTTCACTACCCCGCCACAACTCCTGTGCGGTGTGGGGCCTGTCCCCCAAACATATGAGTTTCAGAATGGCCTGCTGACGTTTACCCCGGGCTGTGCTGAAGTTGGTGGTGAAGGTGTGTGGCTGACTGGATGAGCAGGTGGAAGAAGAGGAGGAGGAAGCCGAGAAGGAGGAGGTGGCAACAGGAGGCAAAGAATGTTGCCCTGCGATCCTTGGCGGCGGCAGGACGTGCGCCAAACAGCTCTCCGCCTGGGGCCCAGCTGCCACTACATTTACCCAGTGTGCAGTTAGGGAGATATAGCGTCCCTGGCCGTGCTTACTGGTCCACGTATCTGTGGTTAGGTGGACCTTGCTACAGATGGCGTTGCGCAGTGCACACTTGATTTTATCGGATACTTGGTTGTGCAGGGAAGGCACGGCTCTCTTGGAGAAGTAGTGCCGGCTGGGAACAACATACTGTGGGACAGCAAGCGACATGGGCTGTTTGAAGCTGTCTGTGTCCACCAGCCTAAATGACAGCATTTCATAGGCCAGTAGTTTAGAAATGCTGGCATTCAGGGCCAGGGATCGAGGGTGGCTAGGTGGGAATTTACGCTTTCTATCAAATGTTTGTGAGATGGAGAGCTGAACGCTGGCGTGTGACATGGTTGAGACGCTTGGTGACGGAGGTGGTGGTGGTGGTGTTGGTGGTACATCCCCTGTTTGCTGGGCGGCAGGTGCCAACGTTCCTCCAGAGGCGGAGGAAGAGGCCGAGGCGGCAGCAGCAGAATAGGCCGAGGCGGCAGCAGCAGAAGAGGTAGCAGGGGGAGCCTGAGTGACTTCCTTGGTTTTAAGGTGTTTACTCCACTGCAGTTCATGCTTTGCATGCAGGTGCCTGGTCATGCAGGTTGTGCTCAGGTTCAGAACGTTAATGCCTCGCTTCAGGCTCTGATGGCACAGCGTGCAAACCACTCGGGTCTTGTCGTCAGCACATTGTTTGAAGAAGTGCCATGCCAGGGAACTCCTTGAAGCTGCCTTTGGGGTGCTCGGTCCCAGATGGCGGCGGTCAGTAGCAGGCGGAGTCTCTTGGCGGCGGGTGTTCTGCTTTTGCCCACTGCTCCCTCTTTTGCTACGCTGTTGGCTCGGTCTCACCACTGCCTCTTCCTCCGAACTGTGAAAGTCAGTGGCACGACCTTCATTCCATGTGGGGTCTAGGACCTCATCGTCCCCTGCATCGTCTTCCACCCAGTCTTGATCCCTGACCTCCTGTTCAGTCTGCACACTGCAGAAAGACGCAGCAGTTGGCACCTGTGTTTCGTCATCATCAGAGACATGCTGAGGTGGTATTCCCATGTCCTCATCATCAGGAAACATAAGTGGTTGTGCGTCAGTGCATTCTATGTCTTTCACCGCTGGGGAAGGGCTAGGTGGATGCCCTTGGGAAACCCTGCCAGCGGAGTCTTCAAACAGCATAAGAGACTGCTGCATAACTTGAGGCTGAGACAGTTTCCCTGGTATGCATGGGGGTGATGTGACAGACTGATGGGGTTGGTTTTCAGGCGCCATCTGTGCGCTTTCTGCAGAAGACTGGGTGGGAGATAATGTGAACGTGCTGGATCCACTGTCGGCCACCCAATTGACTAATGCCTGTACCTGCTCAGGCCTTACCATCCTTAGAACGGCATTGGGCCCCACCATATATCGCTGTAAATTCTGGCGGCTACTGGGACCTGAGGTAGTTGGTACACTAGGACGTGTGGATGTGGCAGAACGGCCACGTCCTCTCCCAGCACCAGAGGGTCCACTAACACCACCACGACCATGTCCACGTCCGCGTCCCTTACTAGATGTTTTTCTCATTGTTATGGTTCACCACAACAACAAATATATTATTTGGCCCAATGTATTGTATTCAAATTCAGCGGGATATAAATTTGAGGCCTAGTATTTAGGCGCTGGGTGACCGGTATGGATTTAGTGACAGAATTAGACTTGGAAATGCACAGAAGCGTGTGTGTGAAGTTATTCTGAATGACCCAATGTGCACCTTGAATATTATATACCCTTTTTGGGATAGATTTCAAATAGCTCTGATATAGCAGGAACCACTAAATTATGAAATTGCTAAATTGGGAATTGTACTTCAACCCAGAACAAAAAATGTGCTTTGACGGGCACTAAATAACTTTCCCAGCTACAACAGTACAGCGGTAACGAGAGATTTAGAGGGATTTAAATTTGAGGCCTAGTATTTAGGCGCTGGGTGACAGGTATGGGTTTAGTGACAGAATTAGACTTGGAAATACACAGTAGCGGGTGTGTGTGAAGTTATTCTGAATGACCCAATGTGCACCTTCAATATTATATACCCTTTTTGGGATAGATTTCAAATAGCTCTGATATAGCAGGAACCACTAAATTATGAAATTGCTAAATTGGGAATTGTACTTCAACCCAGAACAAAAAATGTGCTTTGACGGACACTAAATATCTTGCCCAGCAACAACAGTACAGTGGTGGGTAACGAGAGATTTAGAGGGATTTAAATTTGAGGCCTAGTATTTAGGCGCTGGGTCACCGGTATGGATTTAGTGACAGAATTAGACTTGGAAATGCACAGAAGCGTGTGTGTGAAGTTATTCTGAATGACCCTATGTGCACCTTCAATATTATATACCCTTTTAGGGATAGATTTCAAATAGCTCTGATATAGCAGAAACCACTAAATTATGAAATTGCTAAATTGGGAATTGTACTTCAACCCAGAACAAAAAATGTGCTTTGACGGACACTAAATATCTTGCCCAGCAACAACAGTACAGCGGTGGGTAACGAGAGATTTAGAGGGATTTAAATTTGAGGCCTAGTATTTAGGCGCTGGGTCACCGGTATGGATTTAGTGACAGAATTAGACTTGGAAATGCACAGAAGCGTGTGTGTGAAGTTATTCTGAATGACCCTATGTGCACCTTCAATATTATATACCCTTTTAGGGATAGATTTCAAATAGCTCTGATATAGCAGAAACCACTAAATTATGAAATTGCTAAATTGGGAATTGTACTTCAACCCAGAACAAAAAATGTGCTTTGACGGACACTAAATATCTTGCCCAGCAACAACAGTACAGCGGTGGGTAACGAGAGATTTAGAGGGATTTAAATTTGAGGCCTAGTATTTAGGCGCTGGGTGACAGGTATGGGTTTAGTGACAGAATTAGACTTGGAAATACACAGTAGCGGGTGTGTGTGAAGTTATTCTGAATGACCCAATGTGCACCTTCAATATTATATACCCTTTTTGGGATAGATTTCAAATAGCTCTGATATAGCAGGAACCACTAAATTATGAAATTGCTAAATTGGGAATTGTACTTCAACCCAGAACAAAAAATGTGCTTTGACGGACACTAAATATCTTGCCCAGCAACAACAGTACAGCGGTGGGTAACGAGAGATTTAGAGGGATTTAAATTTGAGGCCTAGTATTTAGGCGCTGGGTCACCGGTATGGATTTAGTGACAGAATTAGACTTGGAAATGCACAGAAGCGTGTGTGTGAAGTTATTCTGAATGACCCTATGTGCACCTTCAATATTATATACCCTTTTAGGGATAGATTTCAAATAGCTCTGATATAGCAGAAACCACTAAATTATGAAATTGCTAAATTGGGAATTGTACTTCAACCCAGAACAAAAAATGTGCTTTGACGGACACTAAATATCTTGCCCAGCAACAACAGTACAGCGGTGGGTAACGAGAGATTTAGAGGGATTTAAATTTGAGGCCTAGTATTTAGGCGCTGGGTCACCGGTATGGATTTAGTGACAGAATTAGACTTGGAAATGCACAGAAGCGTGTGTGTGAAGTTATTCTGAATGACCCTATGTGCACCTTCAATATTATATACCCTTTTAGGGATAGATTTCAAATAGCTCTGATATAGCAGAAACCACTAAATTATGAAATTGCTAAATTGGGAATTGTACTTCAACCCAGAACAAAAAATGTGCTTTGACGGACACTAAATATCTTGCCCAGCAACAACAGTACAGTGGTGGGTAACGAGAGATTTAGAGGGATTTAAATTTGAGGCCTAGTATTTAGGCGCTGGGTCACCGGTATGGATTTAGTGACAGAATTAGACTTGGAAATGCACAGAAGCGTGTGTGTGAAGTTATTCTGAATGACCCTATGTGCACCTTCAATATTATATACCCTTTTAGGGATAGATTTCAAATAGCTCTGATATAGCAGAAACCACTAAATTATGAAATTGCTAAATTGGGAATTGTACTTCAACCCAGAACAAAAAATGTGCTTTGACGGACACTAAATATCTTGCCCAGCAACAACAGTACAGCGGTGGGTAACGAGAGATTTAGAGGGATTTAAATTTGAGGCCTAGTATTTAGGCGCTGGGTGACAGGTATGGGTTTAGTGACAGAATTAGACTTGGAAATACACAGTAGCGGGTGTGTGTGAAGTTATTCTGAATGACCCAATGTGCACCTTCAATATTATATACCCTTTTTGGGATAGATTTCAAATAGCTCTGATATAGCAGGAACCACTAAATTATGAAATTGCTAAATTGGGAATTGTATTTCAACCCAGAACAAGAAATGTGCTTGAACGGACACTAAATAACTCGCCCAGCTACAGCACTAGGGACAGATTTAGCTGGATATAAATTTGAGGCCTAGTATTTAGGCGCTGGGTGACCGGTATGGATTTAGTGACAGAATTAGACTGGGATATGGCCAAAAAATGAACAGACTATTGCTGGTTAAATGCACTTGGTGTGACAGCTTCACCCTGATGTAGGCTTTAGCCAAAAAACAACCACACCATTGAGGGTTAAATGCACTTGGTGACAGGCGCAGCTTGCCCCTGATTTTGTATATGGCCAAAAAATGAACAGACTATTGCTGGTTAAATGCACTTGGTGTGACAGCTTCACCCTGATGTAGGCTTTAGCCAAAAAACAACCACACCATTGAGGGTTAAATGCACTTGGTGACAGGCGCAGCTTGCCCCTGATTTTGTATATGGCCAAAAAATGAACAGACTATTGCTGGTTAAATGCACTTGGTGTGACAGCTTCACCCTGATGTAGGCTTTAGCCAAAAAACAACCACACCATTGAGGGTTAAATGCACTTGGTGACAGGCGCAGCTTGCCCCTGATTTTGTATATGGCCAAAAAATGAACAGACTATTGCTGGTTAAATGCACTTGGTGTGACAGCTTCACCCTGATGTAGGCTTTAGCCAAAAAACAACCACACCATTGAGGGTTAAATGCACTTGGTCGCAGCTTGTGCTGGCGCACCACAAGACACAAAATGGCCGCCGATCACCCCAGAAAAATGAGACTGACAAACGGTCTGTGCAGCCTAAAAACAGTGAGCAATTGAGGATCAGCAGCTCAATGATCCACAGCTGCAGATCGATCAGTTAATCAAGTCCTTTGGAGGAGTTAATCTGCCTAATCTCGCCCTACTGTCGCAGCCGCAACCTCTCCCTACGCTAATCAGAGCAGAGTGACGGGCGGCGCTATGTGACTCCAGCTTAAATAGAGGCTGGGTCACATGGTGCTCTGGCCAATCACAGCCATGCCAATAGTAGGCATGGCTGTGATGGCCTCTTGGGGCAAGTAGTATGACGCTTGTTGATTGGCTGCTTTGCAGCCTTTCAAAAAGCGCCAAGAAAGCGTCACAAAAGCGCGAAGAAAGCGACGAACACCGAACCCGAACCCGGACTTTTACGAAAATGTCCGGGTTCGGGTCCGTGTCACGGACACCCCAAAATTCGGTACGAACCCGAACTATACAGTTCGAGTTCGCTCATCCCTAATGTCAACACAAACTTACTTCTAACACCCTCTCCACTCTGTAGGGGGACTCTACTTTTATAAGCTTTTAATAGAACAGGTTCTGAAGACATCTATGTGGAAGCAGCTGACGAAGATGTAAAAGGAGTGTGCTTCTTCTTTATATTAACATCGACCTGTAAGGCTGAGTTAATACTTGAGTTATTTGGTCGGTTTTGGCCCCGTGACTGCCCAAATAAGTGAAGTGTGCACTGTGATTCTAATAGCGACGCCTGTCATCTGCATGTCATACGGACTGACAGTATTATTTCACTACCCCAGCACACTCCCTATGCATGTTACTGCAAGGCACAGTGTTCTACACCCATATAGTTTGGACACACCTTCTCATTCAAAGAGTTTTCTTTATTTTCATGACTATGAAAATTGTAGATTCACACTGAAGGCATCAAAACTATGAATTAACACATATGGAATTATATACATAACAAAAAAGTGTGAAACAACTGAAAATATGTAATATTCTAGGTTCTTCAAAGTAGCCACCTTTTTGCTTTGATTACTGCTTTGCACACTCTTGGCATTCTCTTGTTGAGCTTCAAGAGGTAGTCACCTGAAATGGTTTTCACTTCACAGGTGTGCCCTGTCAGGTTTAATAAGTGGGATTCCTTGCCTTATAAATGGGGTTGGGACCATCAGTTGCGTTGTGGAGAAGTCAGGTGGATACACAGCTGATAGTCCTACTGAATAGACTGTTAGAATTTGTATTATGGCAAGAAAAAAGCAGTAAGTAAAGAAAAACGAGTGGCCATCATTACTTTAAGAAATGAAGGTCAGTCAGTCCGAAAAATTGGAAAAACTTTAAAAGTGTCCCCAAGTGCAGTCACAAAAACCATCAAGCACTACAAAGAAACTGGCTCACATGCGGACCGCCCCAGGAATGGAAGACCTAGAGTCACCTCTGCTGCGGAGGATAAGTTCATCCGAGTCACCAGCCTCAGAAATCGCAGGTTAACAGCAGCTCAGATTAGAGACAAGGTCAATGCCATACAGAGTTCTAGCAGCAGACACGTCTCTAGAACAACTGTTAAGAGGAGACTGTGTGAATTTGATTTATTCAAAATTGAAGGCATACTGAACCAGCATGGCTACCACAGCATCTTGCAGCGGCATGCTATTCCATCCGGTTTGCATTTAGTTGGACCATCATTTATTTTTCAACAGAACAATGACCCAAAACACACCTCCAGGCTGTGTAATGGCTATTTGACCATGAAGGAGAGTGATGGAGTGCTGCGCCAGATGACCTGGCCTCCACAGGTTTGGGGTGAGCTGGACCGCAGAGTGAAGGCAAAAGGGCCAACAAGTGCTAAGCATCTCTGGGAACTCCTTCAAGACTGTTGGAAGACCATTTCAGGTGACTACCTCTTGAAGCTCATCAAGAGAATGCCAAGAGTGTGCAAAGCAGTAATCAAAGCAAAAGGTGGCTACTTTGAAGAACCTAGAATATGACATATTTTCAGTTGTTTCACACTTTTTTGTTATGTATATAATTCCACATGTGTTAATTCATAGTTTTGATGCCTTCAGTGTGAATCTACAATTTTCATAGTCATGAAAATAAAGAAAACTCTTTAAATGAGAAGGTGTGTCCAAACTTTTGGTCTGTACTGTATATATATATATATATATATATATATATATATATATATGTACATATATTGCATATCCTTTCTAAACAGCTGACACTCAGGACTAATATATGCGATCAATGATAACATTAATCACATACATTTAACCCCTTAGTTGGCATGGTAAAATGTGACCACGGTATATTTGCGAAGTTAAAGAGAGGATCGAGGGAGCCAGAGTGTATGTGCTACAGCCCCTGTACTCAGGAGTGCTACAGGTTGAAACACATTAGTTCCTATGGAGAGCTAGTGGCACGGCTTGATAGGAACTTATGGGGTCAATTATGAAGCTAAAATATGCTTAATATAGGTTAGGGTGCATTCACATTACCGTTTAGCTTTCTGTTCTTCAGATCCGCCAAGATCCGCTTTTGTCAATCTCTCATTCAGCTTCATGGGCTGGTAGCCTAGAGTGATTTTCAATAAATAGGTATGCCTGGTTAGGCCTCATCCACATGGCTGTTGCCCGACCATTCCATGCATTGGGGACCACAATTTATGGTCCTCAATGCACAGGCATTATCCGTGCAGATTCCGCAGATGGATCCAGACCAATTTGTGCACTACTTTTTTGCGATGCGGAGGCACGGAGAAAAAACCAGTTCCACACTGAACCTTTCAAATTACGGACCCATATAAGTGAATGGGTCTGCATCCGTGATGCGGTGCAAAAATGGCTGTATATTGCGGACCCTTAGTTTGAGGGCTGTAATACGGGCCCGGCTGACATATGGTCATGTGCATTAGGCCTTAAAAGTAAACTTTTGGAATTTCTTGCCTTCACAATGTTTGAGACCATCAGCTGTGTTGTACAGAGGTAGGATTGGTAGATTTTTCCAAAGTGTTTAACTCTATTCTACTACTGTTCTAATCAACATTATGGCCACAATCACTCAACTAAGTAAAGAGAAATGAAAGCCCATCATTACTTTAAAACATGAAGGGAAGTCAATCTAGAAATTTTCCAGAACTTTAAGGCGAGACACACAGGAGTGAGATGAATATGAAAACTGGCAGAGTGTGTCAGTGAGAGATCACGTTCTGGCCTCCTGCCTCTGACAGGATCACACAGCATTGTACTGATTTATAATAGTGTGTTAGGTCTTATGCACAGAAGCGTGTGTGCCCCATGTGCATATTGCTGACAACAAACATTGGGTCCATAATGTACGGGAACAGACTAAGTGCATGCCATACTGCGAATGTGTACCAATTGACTTGAATGGCTCCACAATCCTCAAGGGTGCAGAGCGAAGGCACGGATTGAAAGACCACGGAAGCACTATGAAGCATTTCCATGGGATTTCGGTTCGTGTCCCTGCACCGCAAAAAAATAGAACATGTATGCAACGTATCTTGCGTATCGCGGACCTTATCACAAATTCTTGTGTGCATTAGTTCTGACCCCAAGAGTTCTGAAATCTATTGGATTACATTTACAGCTTTGTCAGTGTAATTATACAGTGCCTTGCAAAAGTATTCACCCCCCTTGACTTTTTTTTGCATTTTGTTACATTACAGCCTTAAGTTCAATGTTTTGTTAATCTGAATTTTATGTGATGGATCAGAGCACAATAGTCGGTTGGTGAAGTGAAATGAGAAAAAAATATAAATAAAATCATTGTTTAGAAATAGAAAACAGAAAATTGGAATGTGCGTATGTATTCATCCCCTTTGTTAGTAAACCCATAAAAAAGCTCTGGTGCAACCAATAACCTTCAGAACTCAAATAATTAGTGAAATGATGTCTACCTGTGTGCAATCTAAGTGTCACATGATCTGTCATTACATATACACACCTTTTTTGAAAGGCCCCAGAGGCTGCAACACCTAAGCAAGAGGCATCACTATCCAAACACTGCCATGAAGACCAAGGAACTATCCAAACAAGTAAGGGACAATGTTGTTGAAAATTACAAGTCAGGGTTAGGTTATAAAAAATATCCAAATCTTTGATGATCCCTAGGAACACCTTCAAATCTATCATAACCAAATGGAAAGAACATGGCACAACAGCAAACCTGCCAAGAGATGGCCGCCCACAAAAAACTCTTGGACCGTGCAAGGCGGGCATTAATCAGAGACTCAGCACAGAGACCTAAGGTAACCCTGGAGGAGCTACAGAGTTCCTCAGCAGAGACTGGAGTATCTGTACATGTGCTGCAATGATTATGATGATGGTTCTCAGCAACCACTGACTTTTAGCTCATGAAATCAGCATTTCTGTCACTATTTTATGCTGCCCTCGGTGAGGTCAGTATAAAGTTGATGACAGGTTCCCTTTAATGGCACTGTATGTAAAGGTGAAAGTCAAAAAATTAGAAATTATGCAAAGTTCATTTATTTCAGTAATGCAACTTAAAAGGTGAAACTAACATATGAGATATCTGTGAAGGTTCTCATTTATCCAGGTCATGGTATATCTGTAAAGAATAAATCAAGGCAACTGAAAACGTTTCACTCGTTCTTCTAACGAGCTTTCTCAATTCTGAGTGACTGGTGAAAACGTTTCACTCGTTCTTCCAACGAGCTTTCTCAATTCTGAGTGACTGTACAATTACTAGATGTTGATTCAGTTAAATATTTATTCCCAGAGAATTCTTGTACAGTCACTCAGAATTGAGAAAGCTTGAAATCTACAGTAAGTCCAGTTGCCTTGATTTATTCTTTACAGATGTAACATATGAGATAGACTCATTACATGCAAAGCGAGATATTTCAAGCCTTTATTTGTTATAATTTGGATTATTATGGCTTACAGCTTATGAAACCCCAATGGATTAATTAGCTGACTAGAGTGTGACACTTTGAGCCTAAAATATTGAACCTTTTCACAAAATTTGAATTTTTTTGCTGCATTAATGCAATTCCTTTTAATTTGCATTACTGAAATAAATGGACTTTTGCACAGTATTCAAAATTTTTTAGTTTCACCTGTATGTATGTATGTAGTTATAAGTAAATAGATAGAGACATTTTAAACAATATCAGTGTATTATTTTGGTTTTGTACAATTTTAGAGTGAAAACAGGAAAAGAGTAACTTAGTAGGAAAAGTATGGGAACCCAAGGAGATTTCAGCTTTCAAATGAACAAGAATATTTTCAGGTTAGTTTCGGATGAATAAAAAAAAAAGTTAGTGCACATGTCGGTGGAAAAAAACGCTAGGGAGGAAGAAGAAGGGTTCTCACATGACTCTTAGAGGAAGTTGGGGAGAGGGCTTGCCTTGATTGGCTCCCAGGCTGACAGACAGAATGTCATTCTGTGGTGGGCTGTAAATGAGGGTGGTTGGGTCTTACAATGTCTGTCAGAAAAATAACCTTAGGCAGTCAGGATGAGTGAAAAAAAAAAAAAAACTGTCAGAAATCAATCCAGCTATTTTTATACTTCCAGGGAAAGTGAAGGGAAGGATCATCATTAGAGATGAGCAAATCAAATCCCACAAAGTGGAATTTGATCCTAATTTTAGGATAAATATCATAAATGTTATTAGCCTAGAAGCCGATTTTTCTCGTGCTTCGTGTCAGCGAATCAATTAATCCTGAAGTAGTATAAAAAACAAAAAAATTCAAACTTACCGCCTCCATTTGCTTGTTTGAAGATCTCGGGCGAAATCCTGTGCGGAGCGAGATTACATCATCACGCCAGCCGGCGTGATCACATAATCTAGCGCCGCACAGGATTTTGGCTGAGATATTCAAGCAAGATCGAGTCTGGCGGCCTGTTGCGAGCAAATGGAGGCGGTAAGTTTGAGTTAATTTTTTTTTATTGTTAATTTTACACTCAGATGACACGATCATGTATGAACGTGGCATCTGAGGGGTACAATGATGGCGCGACACTATCACAGCTCCCTGTCTTTGCATCTGCTACTTACAAAAAAAAAATGCGCTTCATGACGAAGTTATTCGTCACAAATAAAACATTTTTGTGAAATTCGTCGAATCAGCCGAATCAAACTTTTTAGAAATTCGCTCATCTCTAACTAGAAATACAAAGAAGAAGACTAATTATGTGTGTAGAATAGGAACAAGCAGGGAGAAAGAAGTGTGGTGCTGTGCCTCCTAGCAGAACTATAGCTGCTACAAAACTCAAAAGCAGCTATCTGCAAGAAAATTCTTTCATTTTCACATTTTCACAGAAATCCCTTTCTTTGGGGGGTGGGGGGTTCTACCATCAAGCTAGCATAGCATACAGAATATTAGTGAGATTTCTGTGTCAGGTCATCTAACATTTATATTTTTTTCCTTTGGTTTTAGTATGAAAAACCATCAGCGATCAGTGATTGAGAATGAAATATTAGGGCTAAATTATACACAAATTTCATTCATACATTAATTTTTATTTTATGTATTAACCACTTAATAACTTGCACCTTCGTGACCAGGCTTATTTTTGAAAATCTGACATGTATCAATTTATGTGATAATAACTTTGAAATACTTTTACTTATCCAAGCCATTCTGAAAATGTTTTCTTATGACACATTGTACTTCATGACAGTCATACATTTGAGTCAATATATTTCACCTTTATTTATGAAAAAATCCCAAATTTACCAAAACTTTTGAAAGATTCACAATTTTAAAAATTTCTATTTCTCTACTTCTAAAACAGAAAGTGATACCTCATAAAATATGTATTACTTAATATTCCCCATATGTCCACTTTATGTTGGCATAATTTTGTAAATGTCATTTTATTTTTGGGACGTTAGAAGGCTTAGAATTTTAGAAGCAATTATAAAAAATGTTTAAGAAAATTTCCAAAACCCACTTTTTAAGGACCAGTTCAGGTTTGAAGTCACTTTGTGGGGCTTACATAGTAGAAACAAACCATAAATGATCCCATTTTGGAAACTACACCCCTCAAGTTGCTCAAAACTGATTTTACAAGCTTTAGGTATTCCACAAGAATTATAGGAAAATGGAGATGAAGTTTCTAAATTTCACTTTTTGGCAGATTTTCCATTTTAATTAAATTTTTTCTTTTTTCTTTAACAACATAACAGCCAAACAAAACGTAATCATTATTACCCTGATTCTGTGGTTTAGAGAAACATCCCACATTTGGTGGTGAACTGATGTATGGGCACATGGCAGGGTGCCGAAGAAAAGGAGAGCCATATGGTTTTTGGAAGGCAGATTTTGCTGGACTGGTTTTTAGACACTATGTCCCATTTGAAGCCCCTCGATGCACCCTACAGTATAAATAATAAAAAATTGACCCCATTTTGGAAAATACGGGATAAAGTGACAGTTTTATTGGTACTATTTTGGGGTACATGACTTTTAATCGCTCTATATTATGTTTTTTCTAAGGCAAGGTAACCAAAGAATGGATGTTTTGGCACCGTTTTTATTTTTTGAATTTTACAACGTTCATCTGACAGGTTAGATCATGTGCTATTTTTATAGAGCAGGTTGTAACAGATGCGATGATATCAAATATGTCTATTTTCTTTGTTTGTTTCAGCTTTACATAATAAAGCATTTTTGAAAAATAAAATGCATTTTTGTGTCTCAATTTTCTGAGCACCATATTTTTTTCTATTTTTCTGCTATCGTCTTGTGCAGGGGCTAATTTTTTGCAGGAAGAGTTGACGTTTTTATTGGTACCTTTTTTGGTCATTCATTATGGTGATCCAAAAATTTGTAATTTTGGCACAGTTTTTATTTATTTATTTTTACGGCCTTCACCCGAGGGGTTAGGTCATGTGATATTTTTATAGAGCAGGTTGTTACGGACATAGAAATACCTAATATGTATACATTTTTCTTGTTTAAGTTTTACACAATAATAGCATTTTTGAAACCCCAAAAATTATGTTTTAGTGTCTCCATAGTCTGAGAGCCGTAGTTTTTTTTATTTTTTTGCTATTGTCTTAGGTAGGATCTCTTTTTTGTGGGATGAGGTGATGATTTTATTGGTACTATTTTAGGGAGCATAAGCCTTTTTTGTCGCTTTTTGGGGGGCATATGTCCTTTTGATCTCTTAGGCCTCTTTCACACGGTGGTCTTATTTTTGGCCCGGATTAGAGGCGGGTGCGGTGCGGGAAAATGCGCGATTTGTCCGCGCGAGTGCAAAACATTGTCATGCGTTTTGCACTCGCGTGATAAAAATCAGCATGTTTGGTACCCAAACCCGAACTTCTTCACAGAAGTTCGGGTTTGGGATCAGTGTTCTGTAGATTGTATTATTTTCCCTTATAACATGGTTATAAGGGAAAATAATAGCATTCTGAATACAGAATGCATAGTAAAAGAGCGCTAGAAGGGTTAAAAAAAAACATGTGATGACCGGAGTGACGTCATCAAAGGTCCTTTACCTGTATTTAATGCTCACCACAGGTCCTATTCAACAAAGGAGACACAAGGAGATGCCGGGCTTCGCGATCAAGTGGACTAAGGTGAGTTAAATTTTTTTTTAACCCTTCTAGCGCTCTTTTACTATGCATTCTGTATTCAGAAGGCTATTATTTTCCCTTATAACCATGTTATAAGGGAAAGTAATAATGATCGGGTCTCCATCCCGATCGTCTCCTAGCAACCGTGCGTGAAAATCGCACCGCAGCCGCACTTGCTTGCGGATGCTATGCGATTTTCACGCTTCCCATTCACTTCTATGGGGCCTGCGTCGCGTGAAAATCGGACAATATAGAGCATGCTGTGATTTTCACTCAACGCACAAGTGATGCGTGAAAATCACTGCTCATGTGCCCAGCCCCATAGAAATGAATGGGTCCGGATTCAGTGCGGGTGCAATGCGTTCAACTCACGCATCGCATCCGCACGGAATACTCGCCCGTGTGAAAGGGGCCTTAGTGTTGCACTTTTTGCGATGGTAGGTGACCAAAAAAATTCTTCTTTGGCAGTTTTTATTTTATTTTTTTACGTTTTTGACCTGAGGGGTTAGGTCTCGTGATATTTTTATAGAGCTGGTTGTTATGGACGCGGCAATACCAAACATTTTTAGGGTATTTTATTTTCTTCATTTTTACCCAATTATAAATGTGCGTATGTGAGAAAATGTTAGATTTTTTTTAACCTTTTTTGACTGTTCTTGAAGATCCAGTGGGTCTGATGGCTCTACAATACACTGCAGTACACTGCTGTACACTACAATACACTGTATACTGTACTGCAGTGTATTTTCATTCACAGCAAGCCTGATCAGGCTCCTACCTCTGGCAGGACCCTGTTTGGCTTAAATACCATGGCAAGCCTGGATGCCTGTGTAAGGAGTCTAGTTGCCATGGTAACCATTGGGACGCTGCCACAGCAGAGCAGCACCTGATGGGGAAGGGAGGGACCACGGCATGGAATGGGTTAAACAGCCAACATCAGTGCCAGCACCGATGACAGCCATTACAGTAGATTGTCAGCTGTATGTTACAGCTGACAATCTACTACCGCTCGCCATCCTGAAGCATTGTGGGGGTGGGGAGGGGTGACGGGGCGGTCCCCTCATTATTAGCTGGCCATCCTGAAGGGGGGGATTGGGGCACAGTAACCACAGCAGTGCAGTCCCAATCTCCTTAACACTCACTGAGGAGATCGGAGCTGAGCTTCTGAACGCTGCAATTGGTCAGTCAAATCTGATGAATCAGCCGAATCAAACTTTTCATAAATTTGTTCATCTGTAATCATCATGTTCACATTCTCTTGCTTAGACCCCTCCTCATCCTCGGCTTCATTGTGAGGCATCTATAACAGAATGTTTGCCCATGAAAAAAAAACTTTCTCCATCAGCAATTAGCTTGTCTACAAGCTGAAGCCCTATTTGGCCACGTTGCTGGCTGTGCGTTCACTGTAGTACCATTGTAGTAGTGCCTTGTACTTATAATTCTCACTATGTAGCAAGCTGCACTCCACATTGGACACCTGGAGCAGCTGTTAAGGACAGGGTAAGTACATGTCTTTCACAGCTCACTGGGTCTATGTATTTTGCTGCAGTGGAGAGACAGCACCCCAGCAACATAAATTTGCCAGTTCCTTTTGACCCCCCCCCCCCCAACATATCATGGGACTGGCTCCCACAGCAGACACTTACAAATCTGCTTCCTCCACCTCCTCTTCCATCAACACGGTCCCATCCTCAACAGCTGCAGGGAACAGCATTGCTTGCACTACCCCTCTGTCCTATCAGAGGTGTCAAGTTTTGCCACGGCTTGTTGGAGATGGTCAGCCTAATCAACAGTAGCCACACCGATGAGCAGTTGCAGCTAAAATACATCAAGCAGCAAACTTCCTGCTGGCTGTCATTCCACTGACTCCCACTGTGCAAGGTGGTCAGTCACAATGTACACAACATTGTTGTCGCCCTGAACTTAGGGGAAATAACACATGCTCCCTATACGACTTTTTAAAAAACTTTGTTGACTTGCGTATCAGTTTTTCCATGTGCCATGCCAGGCTGAAGCCACTCAGAAAACCAACAGCTCCTGCCTAGGTACAGGCCTACCTTAATTCTGGCCAGTCTATGGCACTTACCCTATTCCCTGACCCCATGGATTTCTGGGCAGGCAGACTGGAACAGTGGCCTGAACTGGCATAGCAAGCTCTCTTTCTTCTCTCGTGCCCAGCCTCCAGTGTCTTCTTAGAGAGGGTTTTTAGCGCTGCTGGGGTGTGGTGACACCCAAACAGACTAAGTGGTCCTCTGCCAGTGTCCAAAACATCACTTTTGTTAAAATGAACCAAGTCTGGATTCAGGAGGATTTTCACACTCCACCGATGAAAGATTTATCCTTTCTGGCAGTGCCCCATCTTGCCACTGTTGCTGACAGCCTACCTGCTGCCATCATGTCCTTGTTGCAACCTGCCTATCATTATGTTCTGTACAGCTGCTGCCGCTGCCATAATGCCACTGCTAGGAACTTTCTTTCCTCACATTTTGTATGACTGCTGTTGCCGCCTCCATCATGCCACTCTGTAACTTGCCTACCTCTACATTCTGTTCAGCTGTGTTCCACTGCTTGGGGAAGGGGTGATATAAAATCATAAAAAATAAACGAAAAGAGATATTAAGTTTTCCTAAAAATTCCTAGAGTCCTAGAAGGCTAGATGGGGTTATATACCAATTTTCAGGGCAATTTGAACAACTTTGGTTTGGCCAAAAGCGATTTAGGTCCAAACTGAACTTTAAAAAAACATTGGCGAACCAGATATGAAACTAATCTCGAGTGGTTCACTCATCTCTAGTCCCAGACCTTAAATAACTTGTTAGGGTTAAGGCTTGTTCACAATCATCGTTAGGCAAGGCAAACTGATGCAAATTTCAAAGCTTTATAGATACCCAGACTCTCCTAACTTTTCCCCAAAAACAGCAAGCATGGTTTCTTCTAAGTAGCTGCCTAACACTCTGACAATTAAAATGATTGAGTCCCACAAGGCAGGAGAAGGCTATGAGAAGATAGTAAAGTGTTATCAGGTTTTCTCAGTTGAAAATGTAATTAAGAAACCGAAGGTCTGAAAAACCAAGAAAATTTTCAGATACAGCTGCTCATAGGATTTCTAGAAAAGCAACTTGACTGCAAAAGACGACGAACAGGAAGATTTAGCAGACTCTAGAGTTCTACTGATTAACAACACCTGCACAAATATGGTCTTCATGAAAGAGTCATCAGAAGGAAACCTCTCCTGCACCATTACCACAAAATTCAGCATCAGAAGTTTTCAAAAGAACATCTAAGCAAGCATGTTGCACTTTGGAAACAAGTCCCATGAACCGATTAGGTTAAGGTAGAGCTCTTTGGCCACAATGAGCAAAGGTTTGGAGAAAAAATTGGAAAAAGTAATTGGTATATAGTGGCTCACATTTCCTTATACTATGGTGGAGGTGCTCTGTTTTTTGTGACTCACCTAGCCACTAAAAGAACAAAAATGGGTAATTCAAAAGAAAAAAAGCAGACACTCTGTATAGTAAGATTAGTTTATAAAAGATTGCATTTATTAACTAAACAATGTATATATGTAGACAAATATAAGTAAACAGATATAGATAAAATACTATATAAAACAAAATATCCACTTAAAATAAATATTTAAATAAAATTGGGAAACTTGCAAACATATGCGGATTCCATCACATATTCATTGATAGTTAATGATGGTTAGTAATTAGTATACAGTAACGCTTCCGTATAAGTGAGACTGAGCGATCTTTATTTCAGCTATAGATAACAGTCTTTGTTTATAACTTCTACTGTAGTAATTATTTAGCCCGCTACAGACCGACCACTTTCATATAAGGAAGCAAAATTCAGCTTGATCGACCAAAGTTACTTGTATATGCGAAACAAAGTCAGTTAGTTCCAAATAACAAATAGAGAGATAGCTGCAAGGGCCTTGTTAGGTCAAAACATTTGGGGCTGGAGCCCCGGATGTTTTGTCCAGTGTCCCGAATGTTTATGCTGGTGTGATTTTTTTTTTTAAATCTCTTTTTTATTGTAAGGAAGGACAAAGCAAGTGATACATAGCCTTATAGACAAAATAAACAGTAATGCTCATTTCCATCTTCGAGCACAGGCATCAGTGACTTGGCAGTAACACATTACAGCATAATCAACAATTCAAGGCACAATATGAGACAAGGTAAACTGGCAATAACCCCCCAAAAAATTACAGTAATTGTGGGACTGAGGCCTCCTGGAAGTTTGAGGACATTCAAATATGGTAGACCCTGGCTAGAAAACAAAATAACTCCCTAATTGAGGCAAGTGAGTCATCCCGAGTGCTATATAGTGTAATCACTTATGTTGACACAAAAGAGAGACATAAAATACATGCTATAGATCCGAAAATACTGGAGGTAGATGGAACAAGCACTCGTGTCGGGTTCTTAGCTTAGTTTACATATTAATAGTTAGGCAAAAATAATGGTGTGATTTTTTAAATTTTATTAGGCTATTCCTAGCCTACCTGCCGCGGGAGGTCAGGGTTCTCGCGGAATCACCCGCCGCAGAACAGAATTGTGGACCGAAGTGACTGAAGTTCTGAACTCATGTCCGCGCAGCCTGCAAGTAGCGGAACAAGTACAAGGGGGTTTGATGGGTTTCAACTTCCTACACTTGTTGATGGGTTCATTGACAGATTACAACTGATTCTGGAAACCCAGCAGCACAATCTGTGATTAGTTTATAGTTGGGGGGGGTTTGCTTAACTACTACCCGACCGCCTAACGCAGAATTGCGTCCTGCAGGCAGCCGGGTTATTCCTCCTGGACGCACCAGCGCGTGATCTCGCGAGAGGCGAGATTTCCTGTGACCGCGCACACACAGGAGCGTGCGTTCACAGGATCGAAAGGTAAACAAGTGGATCTACAGCCTGCGAGCAGCGATCATTCGCTGGCAGGCTGTAGATGCGATTTTTTTTAACCCTTGAAAGGTATATCAGACGCTGTTTTGTTAACAGCATCTGATATACCTGCTACCTGGTCCTCTGGTGCTCCCTTTTGCTTGGATCGACCACCAGAGGACACAAGCAGCTCTGTAAGTAGCACCAAACGCCACTAAACTACACCCCCCTGTCACTTATTAACCCCTTATTAACCCCTTATCACCCCATATAGACTCCCTGATCACCCCCCTGTCATTGAAAACCCCCCTGTAGGGCTCCATTCAGATGTCCGTATGTGTTTTGCGGATCCGCGGATCCACGGATTCGCGGATCCTCAAAACACATACGACGTCTGAATGGAGCCTTACAGGGGGGTGATCAATGACAGGGGGGTAATCACCCCATATAGACTCCCTGATCACCCCCTGTCATTGATCACCCCTCTGTAAGTCTCCATTCAGACGTCCGTATATGTTTTGCGGCTCCGCGGATCCATGCCCCTCACGGAATACCTTGGGGTGTCTTCTTTCCAAAATGGGGTCACATGTGGAGTATTTATACTGCCCTGGCATTTTAGGGGCCCTAAAGCGTGAGAAGAAGTCTGGAATATAAATGTCTAAAAATGCCCTCCTAAAAGGTACTCATTGGAATTTGGGCCCCTTTGCGCACCTAGGCTGCAAAAAAGTGTCACACATGTGGTATCGCCGTACTCAGGAGAAGTTGTGCAATGTGTTTTGGGGTGTATTTCTACATATACCCATGCTGGGTGAGAGAAATATCTCTGTAAAATGACAACTTTGTATAAAAAAAATGGGAAAAGTTGTCTTTTACAAAGATATTTCTCTCACTAAGCATGGGTATATGTAAAAATACACCCCAAAACACATTGCCCTACTTCTCCCGAGTACGGTGATACCACATATGTGACCCTTTTTTGCAGCCTAGGTGCGCAAAGGGGCTCAAATTCCAATGAGCATCTTTACGATTTCACAGGGCATTTATTGCGCATTTGGATTCCAAACTACTTCTCACGCTTTAGGCCCCCCTAAAATGCCAGGGCAGTATAAATACCCCACAATTTTCCGCTAACTTGTGACAAAAATAAAAACTTTCATGAACTTACTATGCCCATCAGCAAATACCTTAGGGTGTCTACTTTCCAAAATGGGGTCATTTGTGGGGTGTTTCTACTGTCTGGGCATTGTAGAACCTCAGGAAACATGACAGGTGCTCAGAAAGTCAAAGTGCGTAAATTCACATTTTTGTACCATAGTTTGTAAACGCTATAACTTTTACCCAAACCAATAAATATACAATTATTGCATTTCTTATATCAAAGACATGTAGAACAATAAATTTAGAGAAAAATTTATATAGAAATGTAGTTTTATTTTAAATATTTTACAACCGAAAGTGAAAAATTGCATTGTTTTGCAAAAATTTCGGTCAATTTCGATTAATATCAAAAAAAGTAAATATGTCAGCAGCAATGAAATACCACCAAATGAAAGCTCTATTAAAGAGAAGAAAAGGAGGTAAAATTTATTTGGGTGGTAAATTGTATGATCGAGCAATAAACCGTGAAAGTAGTGTAGTGCAGAATTGTAAAAAGTGGTCTGGTCATTAAGGGGGTTTAAGCTAGGGGAGCTGAGGTGGTTAATTTTAAATTAGGCTGACCATAGGTTAGGATGATCTGTGGGGTTGCCCAGACGGCTAGGCCCTTCACTGTAATTATTAACCCCTTTCAGCAGTCCCCCATTCACTGAAGGGGGGACTGCTAAAAGGGATTAATAACTACTGTGAAGGCCTCCCTCCCATGTGGTGATGAGGGCGTGGCTTCATGGGGTGGGGGCTTGGCTTCACGAGGGCTCAGGCCCTGGATGTCTTCAGACCCTAGCAATGCCCCTGGATAGCTGAATTCATATACAATGTGTGGAAACCCAAATTTATCTTGGATCAGTTTGTCTCCATATAGTGCATGATCAAGAATGCACTTTAAGAATTGACTAAATAGCAGAATTCATATATTGCATTGTGCTATTAAGGCTTGGACTGCTGCAGAACATGTATTGGGGACCCAGGCTTTGGTGAGTATATTAATAGTTGTTAGTATATTTCTACTCACTTGGATGTTGTATACATTTAGGCTAACTTCAGTGGGGTCCCACTTTATGTTTAGCCACTCACCTGGCTTCTGCTCTGTTTCCCTTGTTTGGAAGGCCGGCGCCCGCTGACAAGTCTAGCCGTGATGGATTGTGCGTTTAGGTCGGTGTCCCACGTGGTTTTCCGGATGTCACATGGTTTCCTGCTGAGGGATTGGAAGCCGTTCCTCCGCTTGTTGCAGCTGGTCGCTGTTGCCGCTCCTATGTCCAGAATGTGTAGTATTGATATTATTGAGTCTGAGGTATGTGCAAGTGATTGTTGGATTTTGATGGGTAGTCCAGTCTGTATGCTTGCCAGATGTGTTTCGAGGTATTCTCACCTCTTCCTCAGTGGCCATATGGAAAACTGTGACCTACCCACTTTTATATCCATGTTAATTGGACTACCACCAAAACCCAAAATGGATCATTTTCAAATGATAAAGAAAATCATCTTTAAAAGGCATATGTTATAATATCTCACAAAAAGGTTCTCACATACATAGATTAATATTATTTATCAAAAATGCGCATAATAATCAAAAAATATGGGAAAAAACGCATCAGCAATTCTGCGTTTTCAATGCGTTTTTTTTGCCTATCAATGCGTTTTTTTTGTTATTCATTGTAGTTATGCATTTACAACCTAGTCTATACCTTTTTATTAAGTCAATAAAACCTACACAGTAAAAAAACAGCAAAAAATATATATCAACCCTAAAGTATTATTATACTTGTGAATAAAGGTTTTGAATAAAGGTTTACATCTCCATGGGACCCGAAGAGACGATAATAACGCTCCCACGTCTATAATTCCTCTGCGTCTTCCATCTGTTTTTACCCAACCCAATGTATTTAATTTTTATTTATTTTCTTTTTCTTTCATTACTGCCTTTGTAAATATTATCCCCTAAAAATATTATTTTTATATTTATATATATATATATATATATATTATTTGAATGGGCTTAAGTTGCTCTTCACTGATTTGTTGTGTCTTGATTTTAGAGTATTGTATATCTTGATTGCAGGACTTTGTGTGTCAAATAGCCACTATATACCAATTACGTTTTCCAATACTATTTTCAGCCAACTATAGTTGAGCTCCCTTTTTTTTTTACTATGGACATCTTGGAACTATATAGAAAACTAAAAACAGAGAGTGGAAACTTTTTCCTTTAAAAAACAATGTACAATGGATACAGATAGACCTAGAGATAGATCCATGATTGAGATATTTAGATAATTGGAGACATTCTTAATTAAACAACTCAAACAAAGATGGGAAATTAAATCCCTCAATCAGTATTTGGAGAATGGCAAAATACCGAAAGGTCTCAATTTTTCTAAAACCCCTGCACAAGATTTATGTAATGATGCTTTCAAAAATGAATGGGATAACCTTTTTAATGGCACAATCTATAACACTTATCCAACTAATTATTAAACAGAGAACTCAAATTTTAGAAGAGACCACTGAACAAATTAATAAAATTAAAGAAACAATAGATAAATTACCTCAGAATGAAGATTTCAGGGACTGTCAAGAAAGAATATGTAAATATGTAGGCACAATTGAACAGGAAATCATAACTAAGAAGACCCAAAAAATCTGAAATTTCACTAGGATTGAATCCCCCAAAAAATATGTAGAACAACAACAAAGTTACCAAGAGAATAATACAGAACACAAATATGAGAACTGTGAACACACTCGTTACAATGCTCCTGTAACTAATAGATACGAGACACTCACTGAATGCTTTTTTTTTAGATCGAACTCCGCCACGTCACAGAATTCGTACTCGCCAAATGAGACACCAAACACCAGAACAAAAACACTATCAATCCCCAACAATAGGACACAAATACAACTTGAGGCACAGAACAATCAATGAAATGGAATCAAGGTCTGCAAACACAGAATATGCACTATGGGAGGAATACACATCAGAATATGGTGATAGGAGATGTATACACACCCAACTTCCACCACCAACAATACACAGAGGACACAAGAAGAAGAAGACAAGAAGAGGGAAGGGAAAAGAGAGAAAAAAGAACCAATTACAGGAACCAATAAAAAAATAAAAACAACAATAATGCCATAATAAATTTTAGATCGGTAAAAATTATATCAGCACAATCTAGTCTATTATTTGCAACCACAGCTAGAGTTGAGAGGACACCTGGATGTTCAGGTTCGGCCGAACTTCACAATAAAGTTCGAGTTCGGGACCCGAGCTTGCCCCGAACCCCATTGAAGTCAATGGGGACCCGAACTTTGGAGCACTAAAATGGCTATAAAAAAGTAATGAAAAGGGCTAGAGGGCTGCAAATGGCATAAGAGCATGGCAAGTGCTCTGCAAACAAATGTGGATAGCGATATGACTAGAGTTGAGCGGACACCTGGATGTTCGGGTTCGACGGGTTCGGCCGAACTTCACAAAAAAGTTTGAGTTCGGGACCCGAACTTGACCCCGAACCCCATTAAAGGCAATGGGGACCTGAACTTTTGAGCACTAACATGGCTCTAAAAATGTCATGGAAAGAGCTAGAGGGCTGCAAATGGCATCAAAATGTTATTAAGAGCATGGCAAGTGTTCTGCAAACAAATGTGGATAGGGAAATTACTTTAAATAACATCAAATACATAAAAATAAAAAATTATAATCTTGATCTAGGATGACAAGGTCCATATAGAGTAGGAGGTAGAGGAGGCAGTGGGTGTGGCGGTGTAGATAAAAACGGCGGTGGAGGAGGAGGAGGCAGCCTACACTGCTTTTTGGTTTTAAATTTATTTATATTTTTTAAATTTAGGTACACCCCAAAACATTGGGAAATATAACCTGTGATAACCCCCTCCAGTCGTGCTAAGCACACGTTCAGACAATACACTAGCTACAGGGCAGGCCAGCACCTGCAAGGATGTTCCTGGAGGGAAACGCCAAATGGAAAAGGACTTAGGAAAACTAGAAGAATGGTCAGAACTCTGGCAACTGAAATTTAATGTGGATAAGTGCAAGATAATGCACCTGGGGCGTAAAAACCCAAGGGCAGAATATAGAATATTCGACACAGTCCTGACCTCAGTATCTGAGGAAAGGGATTTAGGAGTAATTATTTCAGAAGACTTAAAGGTGGGAAGACAATGTAATAAAGCAGCACGAAATGCAAGCAGAATGCTTGGATGTATAGGGAGAGGTATAAGCAGTAGAAAGAGTGAAGTGCTTATGCCGCTGTACAGATCACTAGTGAGACCTCACTTGGAGTATTGTGCGCAGTACTGGAGGCCATATCTCCAGAAGGATATAGATACTCTAGAGAGAGTTCAGAGAAGAGCTACTAAACTAGTACATGGATTGCAGGATAAAACTTACCAGGAAAGGTTAAAAGACCTTAATATGTATAGCTTGGAAGAAAGAAGAGACCGAGGGGATATGATAGAAACTTTTAAATGCATAAAGGGAATCAACTCGGTAAAGGAGGAGAGCATATTTAAAAGAAGAAAAACTACCACAAGAGGACACAGTTTTAAATTAGAGGGGCAAAGGTTTAAAAGTAATATAAGGAAGTATTACTTTACTGAGAGGGTAGTGGATGCATGGAATAGCCTTCCTGCAGAAGTGGTAGCTGCAAATACAGTGAAGGAGTTTAAGCATGCATGGGATAGGCATAAGGCCATCCTTCATATAAGATAGGGCCGGGGCTATTCATAGGATTCAGATATATTGGGCAGACTAGATGGGCCAAATGGTTCTTATCTGCCGACACATTCTATGTTTCTATGTTTCTATGTAAAGGGCAAGCTCAGGCAGAGTAATGAAAGAGGGAGTAATGAAGGAAAAAGAGAATAAATAAAAATTAAATCCATTGGGTTGGGTAAAAACATATGGAAGACGCAAATGAATTATAGACGTGGGAGTGTTATTGTCATCTCTTCAGGTCCCATGGAGATGTAAACCTATATTCAAAACCTTTATTCACAAGTATAATAATTCACAATTTGGAGACCCAGAAGTTGCAGGGGGCAGACCCATCAGTCAGTTCGTGTAGGTGTGTGCACACATAATGCCCCACCATGTCGCACGTCCCCGTGATGTTCACGATCCAATTGGATATCTTCTCTATCAACTTTTGATGTTCTTTTCTGCGCCTACCATGTTGATCACGGTTAGCGGCGAATCAGGGTTCCACACCGGAGAGGAGGGAGCAAGAGAAAGGGATAGGGAGATCAATGGATGACATTTATTTGTGATCGAGCGGAAATGTGGGGGAAGCTATTAAAACGAAAGAATTGAAGGAAAGGAGGGGGTGCGCGGCAATTACCCACTCCTGACTCGGGGAGGTAGTGACGATAAATAACAATATAGGACTCTTAAGATGCCCTGTTATTGAAATGATTAATAAAAAATTATAGGGAATGTCACTGGGGTATTTAGGATTTGGAAATGTTAGACAGGAGAGCCGCTTTGTTGATTCTAGATAACTTCTGCCTGATCGCACGTCCCCATGATGTCCACGGTCCATTTGGATATCTTCTCTATCAACTATTGATGTTCTTTTCTGAGCCTACCATGTTGATCATGGTTATCGGCGAATCAGGATTCCACGCCGGAGAGGAAGCTTGAGAAAGGGATACCACATCCAAGGGAGGTCAATGGCTGCAATGTGATCGAGCTGAAATGTGTGACAAGTTATTAAAGCGGAAGGATCGAATAAAAGGGCCAATTAAAGACAAATTTTACAAATTTTATTCCCTGTCACCTATGCAGAGCAGGGTTTTTTTATCGCCAGAAATGGGTTACTGTCACCCACCAATGGAACAGATGATTTTTTAAAAATATTGGTCCCTGTCACCTATGCAGAGCAGGGGTTGGCAAAATGGCAAAATGTCACCCAAGAATGTAACAGAAAAATTTGTGAAATTTATTAACCTGCCTACTAGATCGAGCAGGGGTATATCACAGCCAAAAATTGGTGAATTTCACCTGAATATGTAACAGACAAATTAGTGAAATGTTACCTGTCTACTAGGTAGAGCAGGGGTATATGACACCCCAAAAATAGTGAATTCCACCAGAAAATGTAACAGACAAATTTGTAAAATGACATAAAATTAAATAAAATACGTACAAATAAAAAAAAATAACTTGATTTATGAGGTGGAGGTCCATATAGAGTAGGAGTTTTATCTGTAGGGGGACGTAGTGGTGTAGGTGGAAGCGGTTTTTGGTTGTAATTTTTATATATATATATATATATATATATATATATATATTTATATTTAGTACACTCCAAAAGAGTGTGAGATATCCAAAATACAACAATGAGCAATTGCGCTGTAGTATAGCAATGGCTGGTTAAGGCCGGTACACATGTCTATTCTGCACAAGGTACAGACAAGTCCTGTGGGATCCATGCCTGGTTCATTTTAATGAACGTAAGCTTATCCCCATTGGCTGTGGACAGGCGGCTGTCCTTGTCTGTGATGATGCCCCCTGCTGTTCTAAACACACGTTCAGATATTACACTGGCTGCAGGGTAGGCCAGAACCTCCAAGGCATAAAGGGCAAGCTCAGGCCATGTGCCCAATTTGAAAACCCAGAAGTTGAAGGGGGCAGACCCGTAATTGAGTACATGTAGGCGTGTGCACACATACTGCTCCACCATGTTGCTGAAATGCTGCCTCCTGCTAAGACGTTCCATATCAGCTGGTGGTGTTGGTTGTTGTGGCAAGCTGACAAAGCTTTTCCACATTTCAGCCATGCCAACCCTGCCTTCTGAGGTGCTGGTGGTGCCCCAGCTGCGTTAGCGAACTCTTCCTCCTACTCTGCCTTCGCCTTGTGCTTCCACTGTGCCCCTGCTGTCAGGTGGGAATGCCATCAGCAGCCCGTCTACCAGCGTGCACTTGTTCTTGCGCATCTTACGATCACGCTCCAGTGACAGAATGTTGTCCTTGTAACCGGGATCCAGCAGCGTGGCCACCCAGTAATCAGCACAAGTTAGAATGTGGGCAACTCGGTGGTTGTTGCGGAGACACTGCAGCATGTAATCGCTCATGTGTGCCAGGCTGCCCAGAGGCAACGAAAAGCTGTCCTCTGTGGGGGGTGTATTGTCTGTGTCCTTTGTATACCCCCAGCCACGCATCAGTGATGGTCATGAGCTGGTTTGGGTGCTACCCTGCTGTGAACATGGTTCCTCCTCCTCCTCATCCTCCAACTCCTCATCCTCCAGAACTGTGCCCTGGCTGGGCAATTGTGTACCTGGCATTTGTGGGTGCAGGAACCCACCCTCAGAGCCACTTGTGAATGACTAGCCGGAAACCCTATGAAAAGATCCCTCTTCCTCCTCTTCCTCCTCCTGTGCCACATCCTCTTCCACCATCGCCAGCAGCGTGGTGGAGGTGTTACGTTGACCGGATGAGGAGCTGGTAGAGGATGAGGAAGCGTAGGAGGAGGAAGCAACAGGAGGCAAACTGAAGCGCCCTGCAATCCCCGGTGGTGGAAGGACATGCGCCAAACTGCTATCCGCCTCAGGCCCAGCCGCCACTGCATTTAACCAGTGTGCTGTTATGGAGATATAACATCCCTGACAGTGCTTACTGGTCCACGTATCCGTAGTTAGGTGGACCTTGCCATAGATGGTGTTGAGTAGTGCACACCTGATTTTTTCCCCCCACTTGGTTGTGCAGGGAAGGGATGGCATGCCTGGAAAAGTTGTGGCGGCGGGCACGACGTATTGTGGGACAGTCACCGCTATAAGGCTTTTAAAAATCTCTGTCACCACCAGATGGAATTACAGCATTTCAAAGGATAGTAATTTTGAAATGCTGGCATTCAGGGCCAGGTATCGTGGGTGGTTAGGGGGATATTTCCTCTTCCGCTCCAGTGTTAGGGAGATGGAGAGCTGAACGCTTCTGTGGGACATTGTGGAGATGCTTGGTGACCCAGGTGGTGGTGTTGCTGGCAGATCCTCTGTTTGCGAGGTGGCAGGTGGCACTGTCACTCCAGAGGTGGATGAAGAGGCCGAGACGGCAGCAGAAGAGGAAGCAGGAGGATCCAGAGACCTTTCTTGGTTTTTGAGGTGTTTTCTCCACTGCAGCTCGTACTTTGCACTTAGATGCCTGGTCATGCAGGTTGTGCTCAGGTTGAGAACTTTATGCCTCGCTTCAGGCTCTGATTGCACAGCGTGCAAACCACTTGTGTCTTGTCGTCAGCACATTGTCTGAAGAACTGCCACGCCAGGGAACTCCTTGGAGCTGGCTTTGGTGTGCTCGGTCCCTTGCTGCGGTGGGCAGTAGCAGGAGTACTGTCTAGAGGACGGCTGCTTCGCTTTTTCACCCTGCTCCCTCTTCTGCTGTGCTGGTGGCTCTGTGCAACCACCGCCTCTTCCTCCGAACTGCACAGGTCACTTGCATGACCTTGATTCCATGTGGGGTCAAGGAACTCATTGTCCTCCACATCATCTTCCACCCAGTCTTCACGCCTGCCCTCCTTGTCAGCCTGCACACTTTCAAAAGCCACAGCAGTTGGCACCTGTGTTTCGTCATTATCCGAGACGTGCTGCAGTGGTCCTCCCATGTACTTATCTGGAAACATAAGTGGTTGGGCATCGGTGCACTCAATCTCTTCCACTTCTGGGGCAGGGCTAGGTGGATGGCCCTGGGAAACCCTGCTAGCAGAGTCATCAAAAAGCAGAAGAGACTGCTGCATGACTTGTGGCTCAGACTGCTTTGATGATTTGCAAGGTGGTGAGGTGAAAGACTGATAGACAGCGGCTGCAGGTGCCAAATCTGATCTTTCAGCAGGAGACTGGGTGGGAGACAATGTAAAGGAACTAGATGCACTGTCAGCAACCCAATCTACTATCGCCTGTATTTGTTCTGGCCTCACCATTCTTAGAGCCGCATTAGGCCCGACCAAATAACGCTGAAGGTTCTGTCGCATACTCGCACCTGAGGAAGGTGTTTCACTTGTGCGTGTAGCTGGCACAGATCGACCATGTCCTCTCCCTGCAACAGGAGCTCCACCAGCAGCACCATGACCGGGGCCACATCCCTTATTTGACACTCTCCTCATATTTCTCAAATTTATTATCTTGCCCAAAATGGGTGTATTTTTTAAAAACAGAATAGAACCACAGTTTCTAAAGGGTGTATCTCACAATGACAGATGCAGCAAAGGCTACAAAATGTTGTTTTCCGCACATTTTTTTTTATTTTTTTAAATAGAATATAACAGCACTATTTAACGCATGTATCTCACACTGACAGATGCAGCAAAGGCTGCAAATTAAGATTTTGGCCTAAAATGGGTGTTTTTTTAATAACAGAATAGAACACCAGTATCTAACGCGTGTATCTCACAATGACAGATGCAACAAGGGCTGCAATATTAAGTATTTTGCCTAAAATGAGTGTTTTTTTTAAATCCAGAGTATTATTGCTGTATTTCAAGATTGCATCTCACACTGACAGACGCAGACAAGGCCGTACATTTTTTTTGCCCAAAATGGGTGATTTTTAATAACAAAATATGACAGCAGTATATAACGCTTGAATTTCACACTGACAGATGCAGACAAGGCCACAAATTAAGTATTTTGCCCAAAATGGGTGTTTTTTTAATAACAGAATGGCACAACAGTATCTAAAGTGTGTATCTCAAAATGAGAGATGCTGCAAGAGCTGTAAAATTGAGTATTTTGCCCAAAAAGGGTGTTTTTTTTAAAACCCAGAAAATTATGGCTGTATTTCTAGCTTAAATTTCACACTGACTAATGCAGCATATGCCCCAGATAAAGGGTATTGCCCCAAAAAAAATTTAAACCCAGAATATTATTGCAGTATTTCAAGCTTGTATTTCACAGTGACAAATGAACCAAAGGCCCCAAATGTAGGGTATTGCCAAAAATTTGTGTTTTTTTAAACCCAGAATATTATTGCAGTATTTCAAGCTTGTATTTCACTGTGACAAATGCAGTAATGGCCCCAGATGTAGGGTATTGCCAAAAATTTGTGTTTTTTTTTAAACCCAGAATATTATTGCAGTATTTCAAGCTTGTATTTCCCAGTGACAAATGCAGCAAAGGCCCGAGATGTAGGGTATTGCCAAAAATGGGTGATTTTTTTTTAACCCAGAAATTGCAGCATTTCAAACTTGTACTTGACTGTTCACAGTCAACGCTTCCATTGTGGAAGCGTTGTGGAAGCGTTCATCTCCATAGTCATCTGTATCACCGTCCTCAGGATGCTGAGGCAGGGGATGGAGAGGTGTGTCCCTTTCCCTTCCTCTGATAGCCTGCAGGCACTAGGCCGGCAGCCTGAGCCGTACAGCGTGGGACACAGGCCGGAAGAAGTCTGCATCGCATAGCTGCCAAGGAGGTAAGTATAAGTGTTTTTTTTTTTTTGTGTACAATAATGGTGGCTACTGGCACATAATGGGGGTCTCTGGCTACTGGCACATAATGGGGGTCTCTGGCTACTGGCGCATAATGGGGGTCTCTGGTGACTGGCACATAATGGGGGTCTCTGGCTACTGGCACATAATGGGGGGGCTGTCATTACTGGCACATAATGGGGGCTGTCATTACTGGCACATAATGGGGGGCTGTCATTACGGACACATAATGGGGGCTGTCATTACTGGCACAAGGGTGGGAGCTGTCATTACTGGCATATGATGGGGGCTGTTATTACTGGCACATGATGGGGGGCTGTTATTACTGGCACATGATGGGGGGCTGTTATTATTGGCACATTATTGGGGGCACTATAGGGGCATCTACTGAGGCCACAAAGAAGGGGTGTTTTATATGGGGGGCTCTGTACAGTAGAATTTTATACTGGGACACATTAGACACATTATGGTGGGTACTATGAGGAGTGGGGGGAGAGGAGTACTATGGGGTCATCTACGGGGGGGCACTAAGAAGGGGTATTTTATACTTGCAAATTATTGGGGACACTTGGGGCATTTTATACTGGTACATTATGGGGGGCACTAGGAGGAAGGGGTAGAGGAGCACTATGGAGGCATTTACTGGGGGCACTATATAGGGGTATTTTATACTGGCACATTATGGGGGCACTATGGGGACATTAGCTTAACTGGGGGCATAACAAGGGGGTATTCTTTGCACTGTCACATTATAAGGAGAATTATTTCTACTGGGGGGCATTATGGTGGGCTTTATTACTCCCACATGGTATGACCCCCTAGTAGCAGCACCATCCTCTCCCTGCTCTGCTATTCCTCTGCCCCTTCTCCAAATCCTTATTATGAAATCTTTCTCATTAGGATAAAACACAACATCAGCTCCGCCGAGCCCCCCAGCCAAGTGTTAAAGTGGTGTCCGAGATCCCCAAGCTCCAAGCCAAGTAATTGTAAGTTTTCATGTGAAATGTGTTTATGTTATACACATATAGCCTACACTGTGCCACACAATATACAGTATACCGCTACACTGTGTAGTCTGTTCTATAAGCACCATTGTTTTGTGGCGGCGGACAGAAAATAATCTGGAAGTGCCCCTCCCGAGACCAGGCTCTGGATCCACCACTCCACAGCTCATGCATTATTATACTTTGTGATAATTAATATGCCCCTCCCCTTCATTACATTCTCAGAAACAAGCAGAGCATGGATGTCAATAAAATTATGTCGCCCCCCCCCCCCGGAAAAAAATAATAATCTCACAGCACGTGAAATACAGGCTATTAAACAACTACAGAAACAGGAAAATATTGTCATAAGACCAGCAGACAAAGGAGGGACGATCGTCATTTTGGAGGCTCAAAAATATGATCAGGAATGTATTAGACAACTAATGGATACATCTACATATACGAGATTAATAGGAGACCCCACCAAGGAATACAATGTTGCATTTGGGGAATATGCCAGAGATGGTTTGGACAGGGAGATTTTGTAACAACATGAATATAAATTTATAATGGGCACTCAACAACGTTTTCCAGCATTTTACTGTATCCCAAAAATCAATAAAGATCAGAAAAATCATCTCTGGCATATGGTCCCTTACGTCTAATTTATCTCAGTATATTGATAAAATCTTGCAACCAACTGTAAAAAAGACTTTTTCGTATGTTGACATTACCCAAATAATTAAAATAGTAGATAATTTTAAATATCAATCACATGAATTTTGGGAACACTTGATGTAAATTCACTGTACACAATAATAGATCACAAACAAGGTTTAGATGCGTTAAAAGCACAATTTGAAATGAATAGTCAGCTTCCAAAAACACAAATAGAATATTTGGCAGAAGGGGTTAACTTTATCTTAACACACAACTATTTTATATATGAACTGGACTTTTATCTCCAAATCAAGGTAACTTAGAGAAAAAAGACAATGCAACAGCACTCTGCAAACCAGGAAAAGTACAATAATGTAGTGAGAGCAGGCCACAGCTTCAGGCCTCATGCACACGACCGTTGTGTGCACCCGTGGCCGTTGTTCCGTTTTCCGTGATTTTCTGCGGAACCATTGACTTTCAATGGGTCCGTTGAAAGCTCGGAAAATGCACCGTTTGTCACCCGCCTCCGTGATCCGTGTATCCTGTCCGTCAAAAAAATAGGACCTGTCCTATTTTTTTGACGGACAACGGTTCACGGACCCATTCAAGTCAATGGGTCCGTGAAAAAACACGGATGCACACTAGATTGGCATCCGTGTCCGTGATCCGTGGCCGTAGGTTACTTTTATACAGACGGATCCGAAGATCCGTCTGCATAAAAGCTTTTTTAAAACTCAGATCCAACAGTATATTCTAACACAGAGGCGTTCCCATAGTGATGGGGACGCTTCTAGTTAGAATATACTACAAACTGTGCACATGACTGCCCCCTGCTGCCTGGCAGCACCCGATCTCTTACAGGGGGCTGTGATCTGTACAATTAACCCCTCAGGTGCCGCACCTGAAGGGGTTAATTGTGCGTATCACTGCCCCCTGTAAGAGATCTGGCACACTGGCCACCAATGTTATAAATACAATAGAGGGAGGGAGGGGGGCCGGGGTGGCCACACACTGGGCACCAATGATATTAATACAATAGAGGGAGGGAGGGAGGGAGGGGGGACGGGGGGCGCACACTGTGCCACCCATGATAATACAATAGAGGGAGGGGGGCCGCACTGGCCACCAATGATATCCAAACTGGGGAGGGAGGGGGTCTGCCCCCTGCTGCCTGGCAGCCCCTGATCTCTTACAGGGGGATATAATACGCACAATTAACCCCTTCAGGTGCGGCACCTGAGGGGTTAATTGTGCTGATCGCAGCCCCCTGTAAGAGATCGGGTGCTGCCAGGCAGCAGGGGGCAGTCATGTACACAGTTTGTAGTATATTCTAACTAGAAGCGTCCCCATCACCATGGGAACGCCTCTGTGTTAGAATATACTGTCGGATATGAGTTTTCACAATGTAACGCTTCAAGTTAAAATATACCATCGGATTGGAGAAAACTCTGATCCGATGGTATAAAACGGACTCCTGACTTTACATTGAAAGTCAATAGGGACGGATCCGTTTGCAATTGCACCATATTGTGTCAACGTCAAACTGATCCGTCCCCATTGACTTGCATTGTAATTCAGGACGGATCCGTTTGGCTTCGCACGGCCAAAAATCAAGGAAGACCCACGGACGAAAAAACGGTCACGGATCACGGACCAACGGAACCCCGTTTTGCGGACAGTGAAAAAATACTGTCGTGTGCATGAGGCCTCATACTGAAACTAATTAAAATCAGCCTATGGGGAAGACAGGCTAATCAGGAGTGCATGACTCGCCGGAGTGCCACATCTCCAGCATTGTAAATCTGCAAAGAAAAAGGGGTTAGTCAGCACATCCCAATGTGCAGGTGCACACTGCCATGGCTAAAAACATAGGAAAAAAAAGACAATGCAACAGCACCCTACAAACCAGATAAAGTACAATAATGCCATAGTCCCAAAAAATATTATAGTGCTAATGCTACGTTTATTTATAAAGTGAGATGCTTGGCAAGTGCATTTTGTACAAAACCATTTGAGCCTGTCTGCCAAACGTCAAGGCGATCTCTGTAAGACGGGAACCTAACACTAAATACTACCTGTTATGCGCCATAATGGCCGCCATAAAGTTCAGGAAGTGTTGGTTCCACATGCATGCTGAGTCCACTCTGTCTTTTACCATTTTTGGTGCCATAAGCATATTTTTTCCGATATTTTTGGATTCTTATGTGCATTTTTTTATGAATAATATTAATATATGTATGTGAGAACCTTTTTGTCTGAGATATTATAATATATGCCTTTTGACCATGATTTTCTTTATCGTTTTGAAATTATCCATTTTGGGTTTTGGTGGTAGTCCAATTAACATGGATATAAAAGTGGGTAGGTCACAGTTTTCATTATGGCCACTGAGGAAGAGGTGGGAATACCTCAAAACTCATCTGGAAAGCATACAGACTGGACTACCCATCAAAATCCAACAATCACTTGCCCATACCTCACGCTCAATAATATCAATACTACACATTCTGGACATAGGAGCGGCAACAGCGACCAGCTGCAACAAGCGGAGGAACGGCTTCTAATCCCTCAGCAGGAAACCACGTGACATCTGGAGAACCACGTGGGACACCGACCTAAGCGCACAATCCATCACGGCCAGACTTGTCAGCGGGACGCCGCCTTCCAAACAAGGGAAACAGAGCTAGAGTGGCTAAACATAAAGTGGGACCCCACTGATGTTAGCCTAAATGTATACAACATCCAAGTGAGTAGAAATATACTAACAACTATTAATATACTCACCAAAGCCTGGGTCCCCAATACATGTTCTGCAGCAGTCCAAGACTTAATAGCACAATGCAATATATGAATTCTGCTATTTAGTCAATTCTTAAAGTGCATTCTTGATCATGCACTATATGGAGACAAACTGATCCAAGATAAATTTAGGTTTCCACACGTTGTATATGAATTCAGCTATCCAGGGGCATTGCTAGGGTCTGAAGACATCCAGGGCATGAGCCCCCATGAAGCCAAGCCCCCACCCCATGAAGCCACGCTCTCATCACCATATGGGGGGGGAAGGCCTTCACAGTAGTTATTAACCCCTTTTAGCAGTCCCCCCTTCAGTGAATGGGGGACTGCTGAAAGGGGTTAATAACTACAGTGAAGGGCCTAGCCATCTGGGCAACCCCACCGATCATCCTAACCTATGGTCAGCCTAATTAAAATTTAAGCAAACCCCCCCAACTATAAACTAATCAGAGATTGTGCTGCTGGGATGCCAGAATCAGTTCTAATCTGTGAAGGAACCCATCAACAACTATAGGAAGTTGGAACTCATCAACCCACCTTGTACTAGTTCTGCTACTTGCAGGCTGCGCGGACATGAGTTCAGAACTTCAGTCACTTCGGTCCACAATTCTGTTCTGCTGCGCGTAATCGCGCGAGAACCCTGACCTCCCGCTGGACAAAACATCCGGGCCTCCAGCCCCGAATGTTTTGACCTAACGAGGCCCCTGCAGCTATCTCTCTATTTGTTATTTTGAACTAACTGACTTTGTTTCGCATATACAAGTAACTTTGGTCGATCAAGCTGAATTTTGCTTTCTCATATGAAAGTGGTCGGTCTGTAGCGGACTAAATAATTACTACAGTAGAAGTTATAAACAAAGACTGTTGTTATCTACAGCTCAAATAAAGATCGCTCAGTCTCACTTATACGGAAGCATTACTGCATACTAATTACTAACCATCATTAACTATCAATGACTATGTGACGCAATCAGCATATGTTTGCAAGTTTAATGATAACACAACCGATTATAGTCGGTCAGACTATGGTAATATCTGATATGCTAGACCCTATAGATCCAAAAAATTATATTGACAAGTAGTGGGTAGCTTATTTAAGTTAAAACTTAACATTTAATAAAGTATTAAAGATAAAATTGTAGGCCCTTTAATTTCAAACACTAGGTTTTGTAGCCACTGGTTACACTAATCTCCTAATAGATGGCGGAGATAGGAGAGGACCGTATATAGGGACAGCAAAAAAATGTTGACAGACAGGATGAAACATACATGAGTACTAAGACAGAAAGATACAGTGCTGGGTCGAAACCCTAAGCAACCCTGTCAATCTCTCTTCGTCACCCTAGCTGATGCTCTGACCCTAATGTCACCCTCCCTAAATGTGGACTGCCCAGCTTTGCCCAAAAGACAGAAGTCGGTCCTATTGGTGATAGGCCAAATGGGTTACAAAGAGGACATAGAGACTGGTTTAAAATGTGCAATGAGTGGGGTCCGGTATAGATGTCCTATGAATGTAGGGCACCCATGACACAATACTCGGTATTACTCGCACACATATCCATCCATGTAAATATATATGTTTGTGTATATATACATTGTTTTTTATGTATCATCAGTTACGTTGTCCAGACGATATAAACATACACATACATATATTGACAAAAGATCACAATGTCCCGACGCGTTTCCTCAGTGATATCAGATTCATCAGGGGACAAATAAAAACAGGATTGCAGGAGATCCCTTTTGTTCAAGGTACATATCTCCAGTCACAAAGGTGGAGTCACAAGGCATATATTATAGTATGTATAAACCGGTCTAAGAGAGCATGATGTTTGCTCAATGGACCCTAAATCATACAACCAGTGGGTAGTAATGAAGGGTGAAATAGAGAAAACCTATTCAAGGACCAAAATGTATGGTTTGGTTAACCTCTTAATCACATGGCATGGGGTGATTACTAATATTAAATGTCTAGTTAAACAAACACTCAAATGTGCACGGTTAAATTGCATCAGAATTATTGTCCGTGTACATATATCTCACAGCCCGGACCAATATCCAGGACAGGTCCCATGCATTTAATGCCCTAATGAAGCTCCAGTCCAAAAACAATAGTGCTCCAACCAAAGGTCAGGTCACAAAACAAATCACATTGATTCACAAGTGTCTACTCATTATACATTGTAGCAGACCTCCCAATGATAATAGTAACACCGGAAATAAACGAGGTCTCTGCAGTGTCTTATGCTCAATAATGCTGGATCCTTTTAATATGCAGGTATCTCAGCACTGTCAACTTATCTGTCCAGTCCTAGATGCCGACTGTTTCCAGACAACGATGGGCGGAGAGTGCTCCCCGGCGTCCCACGTGTAGCAGTGGCCACGCCGGGGATGTCACTCTTTTATAAATAAATCTATTATTTGGCATTTAGCTCATCAATACTAATACCTACATATTTTTGGGACATTCATCCTGTGCTTGCTTGGACTTCCCACACTTAAGAAATTGTAGCTATTGTAGGTCAATAAGTTTGTGAACTGACCTGAGATTAGAAATATTATCAGATGACAGAGTCATTGTTTAATGGATTGGTGTATAATCATCATTTCGATTTCCTGTTAACATTTTCCATAAAAAAACAAATAACTGATGCTGTAGAACTTAGGGCTCATGCACACAAACGTATTTTCTTTCCGCTTTTGTTCTGTTTTTTTTTTGCAGACCGTATGCTGAACCATTCACTTCAATGGGTTTGCATTCTGTGTGCATTCCGTTTCCGTATTTCCGTTCCGCAAAAAAGTTGTGAATGTCCTATTATTGTCCGCAAATCACGGTCTGAGGCCCCATTTAAGTCAATGGGTCTGCCAGAAATACGGACACATCCATATTTCATCCGTATTTTGGGGATCCATACTGTAGAAATGCTATGCCCAGTCCATATTGCTCATGTGTTTGGTGATTAATAAGTAACTGTTTCAGTTTCCGATCCACAAAAAATGGATTGCATACGGCAACCATACAGATATGTTTTGTGGAATAACGGAACGGAAGAGGACTTAAATCAGAGAGAAAAAAAACTCAGATACAGAACAACGGATGGGTGGAAAACGGACCGCAAAACAACAACGGTCATGTGCATAAGCCCTTAGTCATTACATCATTTTTGAAACTTACTTTCACTCTTTTTGTCACTGGCTGCGGACAAACACAAATACACACAATATGTCCCTAAATTTTGAAATGTAGTGATATAAATTTATGAAAGAGCATGTGACAACAGCCATAAATAAGAGAGGATTATAAGTAAGGACTGCCAATAAAAAAGTTGAATAACTGGACATTTTCCATCAAAAATCAATTTATATGACAGCACCAATGTTCTCATTTCTCCCCATTCTCCAGTAAATTTCTCTTTTCTTCTTTTTCTTATGGTCTTTGTTGGATTTTTATAGACATACTAGTGGAATACTCACTAATCATAGGATTTATGGTACCCTACACATGGACTTTGAACAAAAATATTTTTTTAGTCTCAAAATATAGTATTCTTATGCAATATTGTTCATAATGATATCTATAATACCATATGTTTTCTTCCATTATTCTGCAATTACCTTTTTTATTTAAACCACACTTATGAATTAGTCATTTTTGATGGTTTTGTTCAATTCTTTGCTGATTAATCTGATAATTTATCTTTATTGGTTACATTTTTCTTAATTTATTTTGAAACAAGAGCATTAGTTTCTATAAAGATATATTATCTGGCCACTGAGGAAGAGGTTGTTGCACCTCAAAACGTATTTGGCAATACTGTGACTACCCACCAAGACCCACATTGTTTCACCCTAAGGGATATTATTTTTATAATCTCTAAAATTACGATCTGATAATAGAAACAGTGGAGTGGCAACACAGGATTACAGTAACAACTGATCCGAAAGCAGGAAAACACGTGACGTGGAGTACAACACGTGGGACGCCAACTCCAGCGTACAGCTTATGCAGTCAGAACTATGGAATATACCTAGTGGGATACCAACTTCAGCGCACAACTTACACGGCTAGTTCTCTAGAGATCGTAAGCTGCCAGCAAGTAGGGTGAGTGAAGCTAAGTAGCGGGTGGAACACCACCAGCACCAGCTAAACGAAAAATCACCTAACAGTGAGTAACAAACTAATTGACCCATCATCTATAATCTACAACCTGTTTGGCAGGATTCACATCAATCTAACAGAGAACAACAAGCCAGACTAACATACTTACTCTCTATAATGTGCAATATGAAGCATTAACCGCAGCACTGATTGTATGAACTATTAACTATTCAACTACTCACCATTCACTTACCATTTACTTACCTTTGTGGATGAACTATTAACCATTTAATCACCTATCAATTTGTGATATATACATGAACTTGAGTGTTAGATATGCGAATGAATCACCAAAAACTAACAAAGTGGTATATATACAGTTAACTGAAATATCCAAAAATACCAATACTTGTCCCCTTTTTTCTGCATTCCTCTTGAATATCCGGAAATAATATGGACGAAGTTTGAGTTATTCTAACACCTGTATGCATAAGCAAAATTCTCTGGAATTTAACATATTCCCCTTAGGCTATATCATACTAAGCTCGAATTGGGATTTATATATTTTTATTATTTGTATTATATGTTTATTGGTTTTTACATTTTTTTTTCTATTTCTAACAATATTGTATTTTTTGGGTAATTGATGTTTGGGATTTTAGTTGATAAGATATATAACCTATGTATTAGAATAAATGTGGATTTTACCTAACTATCTGTGTTGGACCAGATTTTGAGTGCCTGCCTACTGTACCTATAAAAAACCTTTTTTGCGCTTTTAGTGACTGGGTGAGTCACTTCAGTCAGAGCACCAATATCACGGCAATAAGAAATGAGAGCTGCTATAAATATTTTTTTTCACTATATTTTATCCACTTCTTCACTACACTACCTTCAACTTCACCTATAAGTAATAACCCTTCCTCTACACTACCTTAAACTTCACTTATCAGTAATAACCCTTCCTCTAACATTAGAAACTGTGATGTCATCCCAGAAGGGGACCATTACATAGCAGGCCCATCAACCTCAGTTTCTTTTTTAGCCCTGCCTCCTCTGATCAATGCTACAGCCACGTACCCAATTCTAAAAAGTCCCAAAACTACCAACATAACTCATTTTCTTCATCCACTAAGCCGTAAACCAACAAAATGAAAAAAATTAAGAAGGGGCTGTAGAGCAGGTAAAGGCAAAAAAAACAAAAAACAAAGCCCACACATCTAAAGGACCTCAATGATCTACAGCACTCCTTGGGCATCTTCAATCTGTCCACACACATTCTAACAGAGACCGAAATCTCAGTATTGTCAAAGGGTTTATCTTTCTGCCCCAGAAGTAAAATTAACTAATTTGACCTCTTTCTGTATCGCAATCGCTATATAAAAAAATTACCTTAAAAAGGCACTTTAAAATACTAGAGAATTCTTCCAGAAGATCAAAACCGGAACAGCACAGTACGACACCCTCTAAGGAAGATCCCGTCGAGGCAATCCCATCTGGCCTAAAACCACCATTTGATTTTTACCCTATTCAACACAAGGGCAATTTTTTTGAGACTTTCTACTTTGTAGTTTACAATGAATTTAGGCAAATCAATAAGGAACCCAGTCATAGACACAACCTCAAACCATCTGAGAAAACTGCCCTAAAGAATATGCAATCCAATACTGACATTGTAATCAGAAACGCAGATAAGGGAGGCAGCATTGTTATTCAGAATAGGGGGGATTATATCAAGGAGGCTCTCAATATACTCTCTGACCAAATGTATTATTTGCCGCTCACCAGTAATCCGTCAGTGCAAGACAGAAAAGATTTCGAAACACTGATTAAGTCAGCAGGATCAATCTTGAACAAAAAAGAGAAAGAATATATCCTTGTAAAATATACAGTACTGGCCACCTTCTATCATCTCCCCAAAATCCCACAAGGAGACCCCTGGTAGACCAATTATTTGAGGGGTCTCCTCTCTCACCCGCAACCTATCCCATTATATTGACATCCATCTTCAAAAACATGTTCTTTATCTTGAATCATATTTAAAGGACTCTACCTTTCTAATCACATCTTTGAAAGACATACAATGGAAGAACAGCTATTTCTGGCTAAACCTTGATGTCTCCGCCCTCTACTCTAATATATCCCACAATCTAGGGTTGAAGTGCACATGTACCTTCCTGGAAAAGGACCACAAGATGCATGTCCAGTAGAAGGACTTTATCACCAAAGTCATAGAGTTTTTACTCCAGAATCAAATTCATAAGCAGATACGGGGGACCACTATGGGGATGCGTTTTGTGCCAAGCTTTGCAAACTTGTTTATGGGGGTTTTTGAGGAGATTTTTATTTACCAAAAAACCTTTTGGTCTACCAATATTGTCTTTTTTCGAAAATATATTGATGACCTGATCTTCATCTGGAATGGGGACCAATCATCTATCGAAAACTTCATTTCAAGTTTGAATGTACATTCAATAGTTTGAATGTACTCTGCAGTTGTTTTTTTATGAACTTGGCTGTTTAGGAATTCTGCCTTGGAAATGACACCCATTGAGAATAGCCGACAGGGTCGGTTTTTCTCATGCCTACACGCTATAAATACTTATCTCTTCATTGCTCATATTATCATCTGTCTAACCTGATGAAAGGGAACTGTTTATCCCCGAAATGCATTGTTTTTATGTATACGTAGGTATATGTGCTATCCTCAAATAAAGATGGATTTTTATTTGAACATCACGACCGCCTCCACCAGTGAATTTGCGCCTAAGCAGAACCTTCTCCATTACACTAAAGCAGAGATCATCTCCACAAGTTCTATCCTTCCTCTTCCCCTCACACAGACACAGAAGAGATTCTGCTATATTTTATCCACGTCTTCACTACACAGTATTTATTGTTTAAATCTAGATTGATCTTTTGATGATTGGTGATACTTCTGAGCTACAGACAGACAAAAAGAGTACAGGATAACTATTTTAACATATTTTACAAAAGTTAATACTACATTTATAGGAAAAAAATTATAATAATAACTTTAATAAAACAGAGCTACAGTATATAATAGTAAATATTTAACCACTTTAATATAAAATAATCAAGATTTGTTTTGTATAATCTGCACAAAACCCATTTCTGTATTTTTACAAAACTATCGTAATGGTAATTTAAAGCATAAATAGCAGTGTAGAAAAAGAACATTTTCAGCACTAATTATTCTAATCTTTTCAATTTCATTTCATAGCACTCAAACCAAGGATCACTACAAACAGTAGCGATGACCATTTAAATGTAAAAGAAATAGCATAAAATTCACTGCAATTTAATTGCCACAAATGTAAATTCTATTAAACTTAGTTTACAATTTAAAACAGCAGTATAATTTTGTTACATAAAAAGAATTGCAACAGAGTACTAAATGTACGACACAGAATTGTTTACGACTCCTACACGTGCGTATGTTTTTAATTTCAAGGATCATTACATTAGGAAAGAGCATGCTGGCTTGGCAGAATCTCTTGGCTTTAGGCTAAAAGAGGCATTTAAATAAGTAATAAATCTCTAGAGATTACAATGAAAGTACATAAAATATTTCAAATGCAACATTTGAAAGGTCATTGAGCCTAAAATAATATGTGCAATTCCTGATATCAAACACTACTTAGGATTAGCATTTCAACCATAATATGTGAAAGAGGTGAGAATGTTTTCTGTAGTTACTGTCATGCTTTTACATTTATGTCCCACTCTTTTTAAGTTATTTTACAACTTACTTGATATTTATTGGCATTTCGGTGGAGACTTCATATATAAAAATATTCAAGAGAAGATTAGAGATGAGTGGATCAATTCTAAACAGTTTGGATTAGAACCAAAATTCAGTAAAAATTTGAGATTGATCTGAATCCACATTTTTAGTAATTTGATTCTGGCAAATTTTGGAGAGAGAGAGAGAGAGACAGAGAGAAACAATAAATGTTTTTTAAAAAGTAAAATTTAAGAGAGAGTCGAAAGAAATAAAGTTAGAAGACCTTAGAGTATCATACACAAATTAGCAGGCCAATTGGAGCATTTTCGAATCAGGTAGAATCGATTTGGATCCAGATCAAAATGGTTAACCAGTTTGGTAGAACTGAACCCACATCAAATTTTGAGTGATTTGCTCATTTTGCGACATAATAATATACTATTCTAATGCTATAAATGTTTTCAACAGTTTTCTAAGAGCCCATCAGCATTATCTAAACTATTAGTTAAAGAGGTATTCTGATTGTTAAAAGTTGTCTATTATTTCTATTATAGTAAATTGAATCTTTATTTTCATTTCATAAAAGGAAACATATGCATTCAAAACATATGAAATATTTCAATATCCACAAAGAATAAATACATTTCCATTTTACCCAAACCAACTAATTCTTCTATATCTGAAGAATTTATTACTTTTTTCCATTTACCCTCCCCCCCACCCTTATGGGGAGGGGGGGAGGGGGGGAGGGAGAGGCGGGATGTATAAAAAAATAAAAATAAAATAAAAGAAAAATTCTTTCATCAATCCAGCCCTAAAGTAACCATTTTTTCCAAAGTTCATCAATACTTTTTACTCTTTTACTATGGCCCTCCATCACTCGTTCTTCCTTAATCAAGTTGTCAACCGCTTTTCTCCACTGTCCCACTGTCGGAGGATCTGCCCTTTTCTTAAGTATAAGAAGTCTAGCTTGAAATAACACTTTGCAGAGAACCACTCGTATATCTCTACTTAGAGTCAGATGTTCCATTGCCCCTAATATACAAATCACCGGATCTTCAGGTATTTGGACTTTCAAAATTAGATATACAGTCTCCAATATTTTGTCACGGATGGTGTACAGGAAACAAGACAAAGCAACATGCATATATGACTGAGTGGATCCAAAGCTAAGGAACCAAAAGGGAGACCCCTGCACAAGACCTGAGACTATCCCTGGCTGCTCAGCCTATGCAAAGATCCGAAAGGTGGAGGTTTGCATATCCACGTACCTCGACTATATACCCCTGAACACCCTACAATAGTGAGGGGACACGACCACCGGCTCCCTACTCCAGACACGGAGGGAGTCAGGGTCACCTGGGATCCAGCAAACAGAAAATAACAGATAAATGTTCAGCACTTAACTTTGTAGCAGACAGGAAAACAAGATCAGCATGCACACACACTCCAAGAGGAAGTATAAGCCGCCCAGCAATGCACCATGGGGAGGGATTTAAAGGGAAGCAATCAGTCTAACTCCATGACAGCTGAGAGAGGCTAACGAGATGAGGAACTGAACAGTACAACAAAGAGAACTCAAGGAGGAGGTTCTGAAAGGCCTCTGTCAGAGCTTCTCAGCTGTCTGGTTGTGACAGTACCCCTCCCTCTACGAGTGGACTCCGGACACTCAGAGCCCACCTTCTCAGGATGGGACCTATGGAAAGCCCTGATGAGACGAGAGGCCTTAATGTCCGTCACTGGGACCCACATCCTCTCCTCAGGACCATAACCCTCCCAATGAACAAGGTACTGAAGAGAACCGCGAACAAGACGAGAATCCACAATCCTAGAGACCTGAAATTCAAGATTCCCATCAACCATAATCGGAGGAGGAGGCAAAGGCGAGGGTACAATGGGCTGAACATAAGGTTTCAATAAGGACTTATGAAAAACATTATGGATCTTCCAAGTCTGAGGAAGATCAAGACGGTAGGCAACAGGATTGATGACAGACAGGATTTTGTAAGGCCCAATAAACCTAGGACCCAACTTCCAGGAGGGAACCTTCAATTTGATATTCTTGGTAGACAACCACACCAGATCACCAACATTCAGGTCCGGACCAAGTACACGTCTCTTATCTGCCACACGCTTATATCTCTCACTCATGCTCTTTAGATTATCCTGAATCTTTTGCCAAATAGATGACAAAGACGAGGAGAACCTGTCCTCATCAGGTAAACCAGAAGATCCCTCTCCTGAGAAAGTCCCAAACTGCGGATGAAACCCATATGCACCAAAAAATGGTGACTTATCAGAGGACTCCTGACGACGGTTATTTAAAGCAAACTCAGCAAGGGACAAAAAAGAACACCAATCCTCTTGATTCTCCACCACAAAACAGCGCAGATATGTCTCCAGATTCTGATTGACGCGCTCTGTCTGGCCATTCGACTGCGGGTGGAAAGCAGAAGAGAATGACAACCGAACCCCCAAGCGAGAACAGAAAGCCTTCCAGAATCTGGAAACAAACTGCGTGCCCCTATCAGAGACTATGTCTGAAGGAATACCGTGCAATTTGACAATGTGATCAATAAATGCCTGCGCCAGCGTCTTAGCATTGGGCAAACCAGGAAAAGGGATGAAATGCACCATTTTGCTAAAACGGTCCACCACCACCAGAATCACAGTCTTCCCCGAGGAACGAGGCAGGTCCGTGATAAAGTCCATGGACAGATGTGTCCAAGGACGGGAAGGAATGGGTAAGGGAAGGAGAGGACCTGATGGCCGTGAATGAGGGACTTTAGCACGAGCGCAAGTCTCGCAGGCTGCCACAAAACCCTCAACCGACTTACGAAGCGCAGGCCACCAGAATCTCCAAGCGATGAGATCCAGTGTGGCTCTTGCCCCCGGGTGCCCAGCAAGGACCGTATCGTGGTGTTCCTTAAAAATCTTGTGTCTTAAAGTGAGAGGCACAAACAACCTCCCAGGAGGACAAAGATCAGGAGCCTCTGACTGGGCTGCCTGCACCTCTGCCTCCAATTCAGAAAAAAGAGCAGAGACCACCACACCTTCAGCCAAAATGGGACCCGGGTCTTCAAAATTCCCGCCTCCCGGAAAACAACGTGACAGGGCATCTGCCTTCACATTCTTAACTCCAGGGCGGAACGTGACCACAAAATTAAACCTAGAAAAGAACAAAGACCATCTGGCCTGTCTCGGGTTCAGACGCTTGGCTGACTCCAAGTAGGCCAGATTTTTATGGTCAGTAAATACGGTAATAGGGTGTCTGGCTCCCTCTAGCCAATGGCGCCATTCCTCAAAAGCCAACTTGATGACCAACAATTCCCTATCTCCCACATCGTAATTTCTCTCTGCGGAGGAGAGTTTTTTCGAGAAAAAGGCACACGGTCGCCATTTGGCAGGAGAGGAACCCTGAGACAAGACCGCCCCCACACCCACCTCAGAAGCATCAACCTCAACTATGAAGGGTAAAGAAATATCAGGTTGCACCAAGATGGGAGCGGAAGCAAAACTCTCCTTGATATTAGAAAAAGCCTTACGTGCCTCTACTGACCAAGAAGAAAAATCTACCCCCTTTCTGGTCATATCAGTGAGTGGTTTAACAATAGAGGAATAATTCAAAATAAACTTCCTGTAATAATTGGCAAAGCCCAAAAAACGCATCAGCGCCTTCTGATTCTCAGGAAGCTCCCACTCAAGCACAGCGCGGACCTTCTCGGGGTCCATGCGAAAACCAGAAGCGGAGAGAAGAAACTTCAGAAATTGAATTTCTGGAACCGCAAACACACATTTTTCCAGTTTCGCATATAATTTATTCTCCCGCAGGATGAGCAAGACCTGACGTAAATGTTCCTTATGAGTTTTGAAATCAGGAGAAAAAATCAAAATGTCATCCAAATACACTAATACAAATTTTCCCATCAAATGATAAAAAATGCTGTTCACGAAATGCTGAAAAACGGCTGGGGTATTCATCAAACCAAAAGGCATAACCAAATTCTCAAAATGGCCCTCAGGAGTATTGAAGGCCGTCTTCCATTCGTCTCCTTCTCTGACCCTGACCAGGTTGTATGCCCCTCTTAGATCTAAGTTGGAAAAGACTTTAGCCCCAACAACCTGGCTAAACAGGTCCGGGATCAGAGGAAGCGGATAAGGGTCACGAATAGTGATACTGTTCAGCTCCCTGAAATCCAGACAAGGTCTTAAAGAACCATCTTTTTTCTTAACAAAGAAAAAACCAGCGGCAACAGGTGACTTCGAGGGTCGTATGTGTCCTTTTTTCAGACTCTCAGAGATATGAGCACGCATAGCGATCCTCTCAGGTTGAGAAAGATTGTATAAACGAGATTTAGGCAGTTTGGCGCCTGGGATGAGATTAATAGGGCAATCGTACTCCCTGTGCGGGGGCAAATCCTGAACTCCACTCTCAGAGAAGACATCCGAAAATTCAGAGAGAAAAGATGGTACAGTCTTAGTAGCAACCTCAGAAACAGATGTCGTGAGGCAATTCTCTCTGCAAAAGTCACTCCAACCATTTATTTGCCTCGCTTGCCAATCAATGGTGGGGTTATGTTTAGTGAGCCAGGGTAGCCCCAACACTAGAGGGGTAGGTAATCCGCTAAGGACGAAACATGACACATCCTCAACATGAGCATCACTCACAATTAAACAGATATTGTGAACTATGCCCTTTAATGATTTCTGAGAAAGTGGAGCGGAATCGATAGCAAAAACAGGAATATCCTTTACCAAAGTGCGCACCTGGAAACCATAAGTTATCGCAAATTGATTATCAATGAGATTGACCGCTGCTCCACTATCCACAAAATCTCACAAAAAATGTTCTTGCTCTCTAGCGCCACCCTAGCCGGCAGGACAAAACGGGAACTACAAGCAAACGGAAAACCTTCAATTTCCGCCTCAACCCTGCCAATAGTAACAGACGGAACATTTTTAAAAGATTTTTTCCTGTTTGTTTCTTTATTACTCCCAGAAAACTGCCTGAATCTCCTAGAGGGACAAATATTTGCCAAATGATTTATACCTCCACGACAAAAACAAACCCTCCCATGCGAGCTGAATCTTCTATTGTCAGAAGCAATCAACCCCAGCTGCATGGGCTCCTGCTCAGAAAGGGCTGACAGCGACTGAGACCCCTGCGCACAGAATGGGACCGCTGCACTGTCCTGGGACTGAGTATGACAGGAAGGGGACATCTCTCCTCTCTCTCTAAATCGCCTGTCAATACGAACGGCCTGAGACATAGCAGAGTCCAAAGAAATAGGCCTCTCATGAAAGGCAAATGCATCTTTCAATCCCTCTGAAAGACCATGGCAAAATTGACTTCGGAGTGCAGCATCATTCCAACCAGTATCAACTGCCCATCTCCGAAATTCTGAGCAGTATATTTCTGCGGATTGTTTACCCTGGCATAATAGACGTAGTCTAGACTCAGCCAGAGCAATACGATCCGGATCATCATATATCTGACCCAGGGCTAAAAATAATTCATCCACTGAACGGAGAGGCCGTGCCCCCTCCGGCAGCGAAAAGGCCCAGGACTGAGCGTTACCTCTGAGCAGCGATATAATGATCCCCACCCTCCGTTCCTCATCACCAGAGGAATGGGGAAGAAGGTGAAAATGGAGTTTGCAAGCCTCTCTAAAACGCACAAAATTCTCACTACCCCCGGAGAACGTACCCGGGAGCGCAAGCTGAACCGGTCACTTGAAGCTGAGAAAAAGTCTTACGGAGATCAGCTACCTCCAATGAAAGACCCTGGAAGCGTTCAGCCAAAAGTGAAACCGGATCCATGCTTGAGACGGTTTTGGCGGCTTATAATGTCACGGACGGTGTACAGGAAACAAGACAAAGCAACATGCATATATGACTGAGTGGATCCAAAGCTAAGGAACCAAAAGGGAGACCCCTGCACAAGACCTGAGACTATCCCTGGCTGCTCAGCTTATGCAAAGATCCGAAAGGTGGAGGTTTGCATATCCACGTACCTCGACTATATACCCCTGAACACCCTACAATAGTGAGGGGACACGACCACCGGCTCCCTACTCCAGACACGGAGGGAGTCAGGGTCACCTGGGATCCAGCAAACAGAAAATAACAGATAAATGTTCAGCACTTAACTTTGTAGCAGACAGGAAAACAAGATCAGCATACACACACTCCAAGAGGAAGTATAAGCCGCCCAGCAATGCACCATGGGGAGGGATTTAAAGGGAAGCAATCAGTCTAACTCCATGACAGCTGAGAGAGGCTAACGAGATGAGGAACTGAACAGTACAACAAAGAGAACTCAAGGAGGAGGTTCTGAAAGGCCTCTGTCAGAGCTTCTCAGCTGTCTGGTTGTGACATATTTCCCTCCAATATCTAAACAACCTTGGGCATCTCCAAAAGCAATGCATTAAATCAGTGTTCTCTCTCCCACATTTTGAACAACTATCCGAGGCTCTCACACCCATTATCTTCAATAACCGTGGGGATCGATGCAACCTATGCACTACAAAAAACTGTGAGATCTTATGTGAACCCCTATTGGAGACCGCTGAATAACTTCTGAGGGCATCTTTCCATTTATCTTCCGTAAAAGATTGAAATTCCTTCTCCCATTTTTTTCTAGCGAGTATTATAATCCGTTTCTTTTTGCTCTCCATCAATATCTTATATCTTTTTGCAGTTATGCCTCCTCTTTCACCCTCATTAGTAAATTTGTGTATTATATCTGATTTTTCTGTTTTATATTTATCCTCCTGAAGGACTGTCCGCAGGGCATTCCTAAGCTGAAAATATTTATACATATCTTTTTGGGGAATCCCAAACTCACTAACCATTGTATTGAAATCTTTCAGTTTGTCCTGTTCAAATATCTGGCTGAGGTATTTCATCCCTTTTTTTCCCCAGTCTGTATAGACCTTAATCGTTTGCAATTCCTTGAGATTTATGTTTTTCCAAATAGGTGTGTAGTACAGAAACCCTTTAATCACTAATATTTTTTTAATCTCCAGCCATATGTACTCCAGTAAATTTGGCATTCTATTACCTGTGCTCTTTTTGCCCAGTGTACCCAATTCCAACACCTCTAAGTGGTTCCATTCCTCTTTCCACCCCAATCTATTTATAACTTGTTTGCCCACCAAACCATTTAAAGTACCTTTTATATGACCATATTGTGATATTAAATAATAAAAAAAACAATTTGGAACAGCTAGTCCAAGCTCTCTTACCGGGAGCTGCAGCACTTCTTCCTTTATCCTGGGGATAGCACCTTTCCAGAGAAAGTCCCCCATTAAACTATCGAGTAGCCTGAAAATACTCTGCGGTAACCGCAATGGAAAATGTAGAAATACAAAAAGAGGATTACGGTACAATTTGAACTCCCTGGTCTAAAAGTGGACCAGGAGTCGCAAAGTGGGTACCTAGAGTAGAGGCTATCAGAGGCGCCAGGGGGCGGATGTGAGTTCTATAGAGAACAATATAGGAGTTATGCTCGTCTGCAATTATGGAACAAGATAGGCAGCTCAAGTGTTTCAGTGGGTCAAGGATTACCCTTGCCCACTTTTGAAGAGATATAGGCGGTGTGGAGAGGACAAAGGAAGAGAACCCCTTCACACCCGTGGAAAAAAAGGTTTGAAACACGTACCAGGCGCCAGATTACTCAGTCATTAGTCGTGATGAAGATACAGATTGATTCTTATTTGTGTATAAGATATAGAGAAGACCTTCACCTGGGTCTGTTTGAAGAGCTCGGAGTTTAGAAAAACCCCTCAGCTCTATAGTGGTGATGTTGGAGATCATAAAATAATGATAATAATAAAATCAAATCCACTCACTTCACAGAGGGGGCAGTCACCAGGATAAGCTCAAGACACCTGGGACTATTTCCCCCCCCCCGGCCAGGATCGAATGTAGAGATGTACGACTCCTGACTGGTCTCAGAATCTGTCAAAGCACTCCTGAAGAAGAGGGCCTCAGACCCTCAAAACGCGTTGAGCCTTACATTAATAAAATGATTGACCAGAAGCCACGTGTATAGGCGGCGTTCAATTATTTACATCTCTACATGCGATCCTGTCCGGGGGGGGGGAAATAGTCCCAGGTGTCTTGAGCTTATCCTGGTGACTGCCCCCTCTGTGAAGTGAGTGGATTTGATTTTATTATTATCATTATTTTATGATCTCCAACATCACCACTATAGAGCTGAGGTGTTTTTTCTAAACTCTGAGCTCTTCAAACAGACCCAGGTGAAGGTCTTCTCTATATCTTATACACAAATAAGAATCAATCTGTATGTTCATCACGACTAATGACTGAGTGATCTGGCGCCTGGTACGTGTTTCAAACCTTTTTTTCCACGGGTGTGAAGACGTAACCTCAATGGGGCATTTTGAAGAAGATAAAGTATTTTGATGAGAAAGATCATTTTTATCAGATTTACCCGACCCTGTATTGACATTGGTAATCTCCGCCAAATATGTACTTTGGTCCTAAGTTCTTTTAATAAGGGGAGTATATTTAATTTTTCGTATTCTGCTATATTTCCAGAAATTTGTATACCTAAGTATTTAAAATTCTCATATTTCTCTAACACATGCACCCTTAAATCACTCTGTAATTGTACATCGCCTAACATCAACAAGTGTGACTTCCCCCAGTTAATATTTAATCCAGAAAAAAAAAAAAACTTATCTATTATATCAATGACTCTATTAAATTGATCCCCAGTGTTGTGCATAAATAATAAAATATCACCCGCATACATCAGTAGTTTTTCTTCTCCACCCTCGTATTGAAAACCTTTAATCTCCCTATCATTTCTTATTATACATGCCAAGGGCTCAATTGCAATGGCAAATAGTAATGGTGAGAGAGGGCATCCCTGCCTAGTGCCCCGATAAAGGGCAAGGGGCAGGGACAAGCTCCCATCCACCATCACTCTAGCCCTAGGATTATAATATATTAGCTGAATCCATCTTATAAATTCCTCCCCTATACCGACCCTTTTTAATACTGCCCATAAGTAGTCCCATTCAATACAGTCGAATGCCTTTTGGGCATCCAGTGAAAGTACTGCTTTCTCCCCAGATAATTCTAAGATGAAAAAAGGATTGAGATTCCTCAGTGGTTGATACCTGAAAAGATAATGACAAAATTGCAAGCTTTCGAGGCTACTTGGGGATCTTCGTCAGGCGTCTTTTAAGGCATTGTCTGAAGATTCACAAATTTATATACCAAAGTACATAGGAGTAATGAGGTAGATGAGACAAGTGATGTAAAGCAGATCAGAATGAGTGGAGGAAGAAACAAACAGTTGGAACAGTAAATTGTTGATTCAATTATACATGAGGATTATATATGAGAAATGTGAAAGATTTATTGTCCTCTAATTGATGTTATGTCCATGAATAAAATGAACTAAAGAGATGTAAGAGCCACATTCCTTAAGAGATGTAGGCAGACATAAATCCATGAGAAACATTAATTCCTGATCTGTGTCAAATTGTGTTAAATGTTCTAATTAACTTATATTCCCAGATTCTCCTGTCACTCTGTGATTTGAAATGCCCCTTTAATATCAATACTTTCATGTCTGTGATTAGAGATGGCCTTGTGGTTCGCCCGGCGGTCATTTCGTGGCAAACGTTGCTCTTTTGCGATTCACTGAACATTCGAACATATGGTGATATTCGCACACGCCATATTTTTTTGTATAGCGCCGAACTTTGACCCAAGACACATTCATTAGGTGGGACAGGACATCCAATTGAGACGTTTAAGCACATAGACATACCCCTTACCCTATAAATAAATCCGATCTGGCAACCATTTTACATTCAGTTTTTTGCCAGTGTAGGAAGAGGTTGCTGTGTGGAGCAGGGACAGACTGTTAGGGACACCAAACGCTAGCTAATAGGGCCACAAAAGTTCTTTTAAGGACTGGTATAGGTGTGATATCGATAGGTGTGACATATTGAGGGGTGTGATATACTTATAATATACTTTCCAACATAGAAAGTATATTATAGTGCATTTGTATTGTGCAGCAGTTGTGTGAGGTTCTGCTGAGATACTGCAGCTAGATAGAGGGACAAACGCTATTGGAATAACTAATTGCAACTGGTGTGATATACCTGTTGCCCCCCCCCAAAAAAAACTGATTAGGGGTTCTATATACCTGTTTCCACAAAATACTGATAAAGGGGATTGATATACCGGCTTCCACCAAATATTGATTGAGGACTGCGATACACCGGCTTCCACCAAATATTGATTAAGGGGTTTGATATACCAGCTTCTAGAAAATACTCATTAAGGGGTTCTATATGCCTGTTTCCACAAAATACTGAGAAAGGAGATTGATATACTGGCTTCCACCAAATATTTATTGAGGCCTGCGATACACTGGCTTCCATCAAATATTGATTATGGGGTTTCATATACCAGCTTCCAGCAAATACTCATTAAGGGATTCTATATGCCTGTTTCCACAAAATACTGATAGAGGGAATTGATATACCAGCTTCCACCAAATATTGATTGAGGCCTATGATTGTGCTTCTTCCACCAAATATTGATTGAGGCCTGCGATACACTGGCTTCCACCAAATATTGATTAAGGGGTTTGATATACCAGCTTCTAGAAAATACTCATTAAGGGGTTCTATATACCTGTTTCCACAAAATGGTGAGAGAGGGGATTGATATACCGGCTTCCATCAAATATTGATTGAGGCCTGAGATACACCAGCTTCCACCAAATATTGATTATGGGGTTTGATATACTAGCTTCCAGCAAATACTCATTAAGGGGTTCTATATACCTGTTTCCACAAAATACTGATAGAGAGGATTGATATACCGGCTTCCACCAAATTGAGGCCTGCAATACACCAGCTTCCATCAAATATTGATTACGGGGTTTGATTTTCCAGCTTACAGCAAATACTCGTTAAGGGGTTTCTATATACCTGTTTCCACAAAATACTGATAGAGGGGATTGATATACCGGCTTTTACCAAATATTGATTGAGGCCTGCAATATACCTGCTTCCACAAATACTTCTCTTTTATAGGGACTTTGTCACAGGGTCATTTTGAAAATGACAGGCAGAGGAAAAGGCAGGCCATTCCGCAGAGGTAGTAGGGTTAGGGTAGGTGCAGCAGGCCAGAGCCCAAGTGGGAAGTTGGAGAAGGTGCGTGCGTTTGCGTCAAAGGATGCATCAGAGGTGGTAAAGTGGCTCTCTCAGCCTTTTGTGTCTGCATCCTTCTAATCCTCTGTATCTGCACCCTCCTCACTCTCTGCTGTATGCACCCCCAAAGACACCACCACCACCATAACCCCTCCACTCGAGTCAGAGAAAATATTTTCCAATCCATTCCCAGACATTACTGATATGCCGTCATTATTTGCAACAGATCGGAAAGAGGAGGTAGCAACAGCCGCCACACAGCGGTCTGACTACAGTACCCAGATCAGCCCAAGGATTGAGGTCCCCGCTGCTGCTGCCTACTCCGAGATCTCTAATGTCAGTGGTGGTAAAGGTGACGATGATGAAGCATCGATGGATGTCACATGGGTGCCCATAAGAGAGGAAGAGGAGGGGAGTTCAGAGGGGGAGATGGAGCAGCGGATAGGGGGTAGAAGGAGGAGATGCAGGCAGAACTCACAGTGCACATGAGGCAAAAATCAGACTGCAACTGTATCTGGAGCGAGCCATCCACCATGCACAGTCACATCTGGCGCTCCCAGGACGCCGACACATGGCTCCACAGTGTGGGCTTTTTTTTTTAACGTGTCAGCTGCTGACAATAGTGTTGCCATCTGTAGCCTGAGCTGTCAACGCATAAGTCACGGTAAGCCCAACACTCACCTAGGGACAACCGCCTAAAGAGGGTATCTGGCCTCTTATCACCAAGCCCAGTGTAAACAACACCGTCATATCCCACAAAGTCACACTCCTGGCACTCCACGTCCTACCTCTTCTCCTTCTCCTCTCTCCTCCTATTTGTCCTCCACTTCACCTTCCACCGTGCCGTTGTCGCGTTCATCTGGCAAAAGACAGGCTTCCGTGGCCCAAATGTTCTAACGTAAAAAGTTAATGTCGCCGGATAACCCTCTTGCCCAACGGCTGACCGCTAGCTTGTCGGAACTGCTAGCCCACCAACTACTGCCATATAAACTGTTGGATTTGGAGGCCTTTAGAAATTTGTGGTCATTGGCACACTGCAATAGAAGGTCCCCGGAAGGAAATATTTCTCCCAGAAGGGCATCCCAGAGCTATATGGCCACGTTCAGCAGTAAGTGAATATATCTCTGGCACACAGTGTCGGTGCCAAGATACATCTGTACGAACTCTGCAACAGGACAGGTTCTGAGCAGATTGGTTTATTTTCACCGCACCAGTGGCTGCTCGTGAGTAAAGCATGCAGACTTCTACAGCTATTTGATGAGATCACCAAACTGGTCAGTCGCAGTCAGGGCGCCATCAGTGACATCGTGCCTTAGGAATTCTTTCTGGAGCATGCATTGCATCGTGTCATTGATCAAGCCGTTGAGGAGCAGGAGCTTGAAGATGAGGAAGTCGCAATGCTGAATGTATTCCCGGGGGGGCTATTCCATCTGAAACAAGTCAGTAGGAGTCTGAAGAGAAGTCAGAAGTCAGAGGAGGATGGTGCCTCGGGGGAGGAGGAGAAGCAAGAAGAGCAGGCTTTAAACTTTTCAGGGATCCCTGGTGTTTTCTGTGGCTGGGGGGAGGAGAAGTAGGATGACATTATCCTGGACGATAAGCAGGAACCAGGCCACTCCACCACTTCCAGTTTAGTGCAAATAGGGGCCTTCATGCTCCAGTGTATGAAGAGGGACCCCCGTATAAAAAGCATAAAGGGCAAGGACCAGTACTGGGTGGCAAAGTACTTAGACCCCCGGTACAAACACAAACTGGCAGACATGTTACCAGCATCACAGAGGGTTGTCAGAATGCAGCATTTCCAGGCCTTGCTGCGAGAGATGCGCATTCTACTGTTGTGGGCGCTGGTAGAGGAATTTCCAACCACAGAGAAACCGTTGCGGGTACCAATCCTACTGCACATGCAAGAAGAGGGCACTTTGAAGATGTGTTGGTCATTTCCGATATGAGATAATTCTTATAGCCAACAAATCCACATCTGCCCTCTGGATCCTGCCTCAGGGAACACCTAGACCCACAGGTATCCAACTACATTGGGTTAACGGCCGACGTGGACGCTCTGAGAAGCGAGTAACACCTGGACTACTGGCACAATTTGCCATGGAACTATTGGCTTGCCCCTTGTTGAGTGTCCTGTCCGAAAGGACAATCAGCACAGCAGGGGGATCGTGACTGATAAGGACACTCGCCTAGCTCATGACAGTGTGGACTACTTCACATTTCTAAAAATAAATGAGGCATGGATCTCGGAGGAATTCAACACCTGTGACTACCACGCTAAATGGAATCTCCTCATGGCAACCCACACATATCCGCCACCACCCAGAACAAAGAATGGTCCCTGTCTTATTTAAATACAGTGGCATAAAAGGCCTTTCCTGTCCTGTGAATGCTGAATGTTTGGAGCCTGTACTACACTGGCCTACAGTAAAATTGGTATCCAATGACCGTCTAATATACCTCCAGCCACATAATCACTTGATCTTTTCTATACTGTGAATGCCTAATTATTAGGGCCTCGGAGGAATTCAACACCTATGACGACCACGTGTTATCAAATTTCACCTATTATCATTTGTTGTTTATTCAAGAGGAGGGATTTCGTTAGCCATGTTTTTAATCCAATTTAATATTTGTAGTTCTTTTAAACATATGTATTTGACATGTATTTATACTGGCTTACTGTAAAATTGTTATCCAATGACTGTCTAATATACCTCCAGCCACATAATCACTTGATGTTTTCTGTCTGGTGAATGCCAAATGTTTGGGGCCTGTACTCCACTGGCCTGCAGTAAAATTGATATCCAATAACCATCTAATATACCTCCAGCCACAAAATTACTTGATCTTTTCTGTACGGTGAATGCATAATTTTTGGGGCATATAATCTAATTGGCCAACAGTAAAATTGTTATACGGTGACCGCCTAATGTACCTCCAGCCACATAATCACTTGTTCTTTTCTGTACGGTGAATGCCTAATGTTTGGGCCATGTACTCCACTGGCCTGCAATCAAATTGATATCCAATGTCCGTCTAATATTCATCCAGCCACATAATTACTTGATCTTTTCTGTCAGGTGAATGCCTAATGTTTAGGGCCTGTACTCCACTGGCCTGCAGTTAAATTGATATCCAATGACAATCTAATATACCTCCAGCCACATAATCACTTGATCTTTTCTGTACGGTGAATACATAATTTTTGGGGCCTGCAATCTAACTGGCCAACAGTAAAATTGTTAAACGGTGACCGCCTAATGTACGTTCAGCCACATAATCAAATGTTCTTTTCTGTATGGTGAATGCCTAATGTTTGGGGCCTGTACTCCACTGGCCTTCAGTAAAATTGATATCCATTGACCGTCTAATATACCTCCAGCCACATAATCACTTGTTCTTTTCTGTACGGTGAATGCATAACTTTTTGGCCCTGTACTCCACTGGCCTGTAGTAAAATTGATATCCATTGACCGTCTAATATACCTCCAGCCACATAATCACTTGTTCTTTTCTGTACGGTGAATGCATAACTTTTTGGGCCTGTACTCCACTGGCCTGTAGTAAAATTTGTATCCATTGACCGTCTAATATACCTCCAGCCACATAATCACTTGATGTTTTCTGTCCGGTGAATGACTAATGTTTGGGGCCTGTACTCCACTGGCCTGCAGTAAAATTGATATCCATTGACTGTCTAATATACCTCCAGCCACATAATCAGTTGATGTTTTCTGTATGATAAATGCATAATTTTTGGGGCATATAATGTAACTGACCAACAGTAAAATTGTTATACGGTGACCGCCTAATGTACCTCCAGCCACATAATAACTTGATCTTTTCTGTCTGGTGAATGCCTAATGTTTGGGGCCTGTACTCCACTGGCCTGCAGTAAAATTTATATCCAATGACCATTTAATATACCTCCAGCCACATAATCACTTGATGTTTTCTGTCCGGTGAATGCCTAATGTTTGGGGCCTGTACTCCAGTGGTCTACAGTAAAATTGTTATTCAGTGACCGCATAATGTACCTCAAGCCACATAATCAGAATTACTTTTATGTCAGGTGAATGCCTAATTTTTAGGGCACGTACTCCCGTGGCCTAAAATAAAAAATTTCTAGGCTCCAGCAGGGCACATTTTTGAGAATTTCCCTTTAAGACGTAAAAAAACAGGCCCATGATTAAAATACATATTTTTTGTGGGAATTTTTGTCATTGATCCCCCTCTAGTATGTCACTGTCCATGTTGTGGGACTATTTGTGCAATTCTAGTAAGTATTTGGTGGCTGCAATTATGACCTGAAGGTTTTTGAGATTCGCCTGCCATTAAAGTGAATGGGGCCCGCCGCAAACTTGCGGTTTGCGAACATTTGATCGTGTTTGCGCGTTCGGATTCGATGTTCGTCCATCACTATTTGTGATGTTGTGGTAATGGCTGCAAAAGTGCTTCGGTAAGGCAAATCTTTCCTTTCTTCTTTTATTGTGTGGCGATGAGAGTTCATTCTTGTTCTGAGTTTTTGGCCATTTTCACTGACATACAGACTTCCTGATCTGTATTGGGGACCTTTATCTTGTCAGTGGTCATTATGTATAGACAGGTTTTACATCCGGTCTGTTTGCAGGGGAATGTTCCTGTTTTCAGTGAGCAGTGGTATCAACCACTGAGGAATCTCAATCTTTTTTTTCATCTTATATTTACTGGCTAACACGGTACAAATATAAATATAAATTTCTGATTTGACATAAAAAATGAGTATTTATATGTTTAGTGTTTTCTGGAGATGGAGAATCTTTTGTGTTAAAGGGTTTGTCCCTTATCAGTCTTTTCATGGCCACAATGGGAAAAACCGTCAAGAGTCATCAGGGGCGCTGGAGTTTCCTTAAAGGGAACCTGTCACCAGTTTTATGGTGTCCTAACTAAGGGCAACATAAATAAGTGACTGATTCTCTTGGCAAAAAGCTGGGTCACTTTCTTTAATAGACCCAGTCAATCTGCCAACATCTTGTATTGAAAAGCTCCAGCTGATAATGATGAGTCGTGAATATTCATGAGCTCCTGACTCTCCCCGCCCACCTGCTGCTGAATGACAGTTTTTTCCATATGAATCAGCAGCAGGTGGGCAGGGGAGTGGCTATAGCTCTGAATTAAATATATGCTGGACTCAATGACATCACGCTGGACTCAAATCAACTCATTGGCATGCAGCATCTTTTTGTGTATTGTAAGAGAATGTCTGGAGTGGTAGTGGATGGAAGATACGTACCACCGGGGGTCGTGGCCCTGGTGGAGTAAGAGCAGGGTGGGTGTCTGTTCCCCACGGACCACCACGGGTGGACGGGTTTCAGTTGTTGGTGTCAGTCTACACTAATCCTGGCAGGTTGGTTATCTCTGGCCTTAGTTGGGTAGGGAAGAAGTTAATCCTTCACTATGCTTGCTGGGTGTGGTCTGCCTGCTACACCCAGGGCTGTGAATATAGGTTTGATGCTCACTGACTGTGGGGCGGCTGATGAAGCGTGGTCTCCTGTCTCACTGCAGGAAGCTGTATGGGAGGCTGATCGCTCGGTCGGGCTGAGCGCTGTAGTCCGCTCGTCTAACAAGGACTGCCCAATTGCTGCAGGATCAGCGAAGGACCAAAAGAAGGGATCCTGTGGCCGGAGCCAATCCCTTGTCCAGGCCGACACGTGGCCTGTCTAACTTGCATGAACTTGGACAAACCCACCCCATGACAAGGTGTAGTACTGACCACGGATGTGAGAGACTGTGTGAACAGGCACCAAGACGCCTGCAGTGTTTGGGGATCCTTTGTGGGAGGTGGGGTTTATGGACATTGCTGTTTTGTGAATTGCACAGTTTTGATGTGATGCACTGGAGTGAATAAAAGAGCACGGTTTGGACACAAAGCCTGTCTCCTGAGCCTCTATACTGCCACCGCTACCATCTGCCTACCAGAGCAAACCCCCACAATTGGTGGCTTCAGCGGGCAAACGGCAGTGAGGCTGAAAATTGTGCTGTTTGGACTGTATGTCATATATTAAGCCAGCAAGTTTTGTGGCTCCAGATAAAATGGAGGAGGCTATTAGACACTTGGTGCAAAGTAATGAGGAGGCTACTCGGAGACATGAGGAAGCCCTGAGAGACCAGCGGCAGTTGAATAGTCTACTGGCCCAGCAACTGGCGACTATGCAGGAGTCCATGCGGGTGTTACAACAACAAGCCGTCCCGGGGGGGACCGTAATCCTACCTGCTGCCCGGGATAAGGTGCGCTCAGTGTTAAGGAAGATGGGCCCCGAGGATGATATCGAGGCGTTCCTGATGGTCTTCGAACGCACTGCGGAACAGGAAAGGTTACCGGCAGAACAGTGGGCCGAAGTAGTGGGTGACGCACAAAAGGCCTACTTCGACCTCAGTCAGGAGGAAGCCAAGAGCTATGAGAGGCTGAAGGGGGAGGTGTTGGCTCGTCTTGGGGTTAATACCTATGTGCGTGCACGTCGAGTCTACCAGTGGGCTTTCTCAGAGTCCCGGCCTGCTCGGTCCCAGGCCTATGACCTGTTACACCTCGTAAAAAAATGGCTGCAGCCTGAGACATTGAGCCCCTCGCAGATGGTGGAACGTGTGGTGGTGGATCGTTTGGTGCGTACCCTCCCAAAAGCAATACAGCGCTGGGTGGGACAAGGTGATCCAGGCACCCTGGATCAAGTTGTTGGCCTAGTCGAGAGATACATGGCAACCCAGGACTTGGTCCGAGAGTCTGCCTTCCTGCAAAAGCCACGTTCACTCTCCCTGCCACAAAGGGGACCTGAGAAGGGGGCTCAACCGCTTAAGGGGGGGGAGGTGATTTCCACTTCTGGGAGGCCAAACCTGGGGAGACGAGAGGCCCTGGGGATTAGATGTTGGCACTGTCAGGGCCTGGGACACATTGCTGCCAACTGCCCGAGGGCGGCAGAGCCCATGGACTGCTGGTTCGCACGCCTGTCCTCCTTTTTCGGCCAGCCGGTGTATGTTGCTGCTTCGCTGCTATCCACTGATACACCTCCGTTGTGTGCCATCGCTATTAATGGACACCCAGTTAAGGCATTGCTAGACTCGGGGAGCTTAGTGACCCTCGTGCACGAGTCCCTGGTGGCTAGTTGTGCCCCAGGCAAGCAAACCATCAGGATTGTGTGCATTCATGGGGACCAGCGAGAATATCCTACAACCTGTGTGACCTTGTCTACCCTCGGAAGGGAGATACAGCAGGTGGTTGGGGTGGGGCGACAAATCCCTTACGCTGCCATCCTAGGTAGGGATTGTCCCCTGTTTTGGTCTCTCTGGGAGGGACGGGGTGCAGAGCCGATGCCCGTTGATCCTGAAGAGGGGCTACCAGCTGTAGGGGTCACCAATAAGAAGGAAGAGTGTCAACCCGATAGCTTGTACCTAGAAGGGTTGGCTGGTGAGCCGGTGGCAGCTCCATCTGTTCCAGAACTAGAAGTATCCCGAGACACATTCGGGACCGCCCAGCTCCAGGATCCTACATCGTCACGGGCCAGAGAAGGGGTGACTGTCATCAATGGAGTGGCTCAGCACCCGGGAGCCGACTCGGAATTTCCCCACCTGGCCTGTAACCAGGACCTACTGTACCGGGTCGACAAAGTCCGGCAAGAGGTAATAGAACAGTTGGTGGTACCCCAGCCATACCGCCGCATGGTATTAGACCTAGCGCATAGTCATGTGTTAGGAGCACATCTGGGGGTCCAGAAAACTCAGGAACGTATACTGCAGCGTTTCTATTGGCCGGGGATATATGAGGAAGTCAGGAGGTTTTGCCAGTCCTGTCCAGAGTGTCAGAGGACCAGCCCCCAGCATCATTATCGTAGTCCCCTGGTGCCCATGCCCATTATTGAAGTACCTTTCGAAAGGGTCGCAATGGACCTGGTAGGCCCCATTAACAAGTCAGCCAGAGGCCACCAACATATCCTGGTCATAGTAGACTACGCTACTTGCTACCCTGAGGCGATACCCCTGCGCCACACGTCAGCCAAGCTGATAGCCAAGGAGCTGATGGGGATGTTCTCCCGGGTGGGGATCCCAAAGGAGATATTGACGGACCAAGGGACCCCTTTCATGTCCAAAGTGATGAGGGAGCTCTGCAAAATATTAAATATTAAGCACTTGCGTACTTCCGTCTATCACCCCCAAACTGACGGGCTGGTGGAACGCTTTAATAAGACCCTAAAGTCCATGCTCAAGAGAGCGGTGGCAAAAGATGGAAAGGACTGGGACCTCTTGCTGCCCTATGTGTTATTTGCGGTGCGAGAAGTGCCCCAGGCGTCCATAGGGTTCTCACTGTTTGAGCTGTTATATGGTAGGCATCCCCGAGGCCTGTTGGATATCGCTAAAGAGGCATGGGAGCAACAGCCTACCCCTCACAAAAGCATAGTCGAGCACATTGAGAAGATGCAGGACCGGATAGGAACAGTTCTGCCCATAGTCCGTGAACATATGGAAGCGGCACAACTGGCCCAGAGCCGCGTGTACAACCGGGCCGCCCAGGTAAGGACGTTTAACCCGGGTGACCGAGTGTTAGTACTAGTGCCCACTGTAGACAGCAAATTCCTGGCCAGGTGGCAAGGACCATATGAGATAAGAGAGAAGTTAGGCCCCGTGAATTACAGGGTATACCAGCCAGGAAGGCGGAAGCCCGAGCAGGTGTACCACGTTAATTTACTTAAAGCCTGGAAAGATAGAGAAAGTCTCCTTGGGGATGACCCGCGCTTTGTCTTGGCTGCAGAGAACGTCCCCGGCCCTACAGTGGTACCAGAGGACACCCCTGCAGTAAAGATAGGTAGCGGTTTGTCAACTAAGCAGACTCAAGAAGTGAAGGCGTTCATTAGCAGGAATAAAGACGTGTTCTCTGACCTTCCGGGACGTACCAATCTCGTCCAACATGACATTGTCACCGAGCCCCAGGAAAAGGTCCTTTTACGACCGTACCGGGTACCGGAGGCTCGGCGACAAGCCATTTCAGAGGAAGTAAAGTTTATGCTGAAGTTAGGGATCATTGAGGAGTCTAGAAGCGAGTGGGCTAGCCCGATCGTTCTTATCCCAAAGCCCGACGGATCATTACGTTTTTGTAATGATTTCCGGAAACTAAACGAGATTTCAAAGTTTGACGCCTATCCCATGCCGCGAGTAGATGAGTTAATAGAGCGAATGGGTAAAGCCAGGTATTTCTCGGTGATAGATCTCACAAAAGGGTACTGGCAGGTACCTTTAACAGAGACAGCAAAAGAGAAGACTGCCTTTGTCACGCCGGAGGGGCTGTTCCATTATAGAGTGTTGCCCTTCGGGTTGCACGGTGCTCCAGCCACGTTTCAACGGCTGATGGATATCGTCCTCAGACCACATCTCCGGTATGCCTCAGCATATTTAGATGATATAATCATATTTAGCCAGGACTGGGAAAGTCACTTGTCGAAGGTTCAAGCAGTGATAGACTCGCTCCGGAAGGCAGGATTGACCGCCAACCCAAAAAAGTGCTCAGTGGGCCTGGAGGAAGCGTGGTATTTGGGTTATGTCATTGGACGTGGAGTAAACATGGCTCAGCCAATCGCTGACTGAAATGGTCAGCACTGCCGCCAGAGAATGGTTGAATGGCATTCCCAACCATTTCATGCTGTAGTGATACCCTCGGAATTACAGTAGCAGGGGATCAGGACGATGACATGAGCTGGTTTAGATTACCCCATTTCAGGCCATGGGACAGCATTTGTAATCTGCAGGTATATCCCCTTGATGCTTAGCCACAGCAGCAAAGTGACCCTTGTGAATTTTGCCATAAGCAGTGGGAAAGTACAAATGGAAAGTGCATAATGGGATTGTATTACGACAAGTGACTAGGGCAACACTAGCCATACCTATAGTCATGTCTTTAAAGGGCATGTCAGTATATTTGTACCTATTAAGCTGACTGACCTGTTACATGTAGATAAAAAAAACTCCAGTGACGTTATACTTGATTCGTGAATTTTAATCGTTATGCATCTTAGAACTAGATCTAAGCCGCATAACGATTAAAATTCGCTAATCAAGTATAACGTCACTGGAGTTTTTTTTATCTACATTTGACGGGGTAGGAACCCTAGTTCCAGCGACGAAGCTCAGCAAAACTGCTGCCTACATCCAAGCCAGTGTTTATATTTACCTGTTACATGTGCGCTTGGCAGCTGAAGACATCTGTGTTGGTCCTATGTACATATGAGTCCACATTGCTGAGAAAAATGAAGTTTTAATATATGCAAACGAGGCTTTAGGAGCAACAGGGGGTGTTGCTGTTACACCTAGAGGCTCTGCTCTCTCTGCATCTGCTGCACCCTCTGCACTTTGATTGACTTAACGATAAGTCAGGACTAGGCATGATCAAATTTATACTGCCTGGTCCTGTCACATTGCAGAGGGCTCATCAGTTACAGAGAGAGATTCTAGGAACTCGCCATGCCCCTCACGGAACTCGCCATGCCCCTTACGGAATACCTTGGGGTGTCTTCTTTCCAAAATGGGGTCACTTGTGGGGTAGTTATACTGCCCTGGCATTCTAGGGGCCCTAATGTGTGGTAAGTAGTTTGAAATCAAAATGTGTAAAAAATGACCAGTGAAATCCGAAAGGTGCTCTTTGGAATGTGTGCCCCTTTGCTTACCTAGGAGGCAAAAAAGTGTCACACATGTGGTATCGCCGTACTCAGGAGAAGTTGGGGAATGTGTTTTCGGGTGTCATTTTACATATACCCATGCTGGGTGAGAGAAATATCTTGGCAAAAGACAACTTTTCCCATTTTTTTTATACAAAGTTGGCATTTGACCAAGATATTTATCTCACCCAGCATGGGTATATGTAAAATGACACCCTAAAACACATTCCACAACTTCTCCTGAGTACGGCGATACCACATGTGTGACACTTTTTGCAGCCTAGGTGCGCAAAGCGGCCCAAATTCCTTTTAGGAGGGCATTTTTAGACATTTGGATCCCAGACTTCTCACGCTTTCGGGCCCCTAAAATGCCAGGGCAGTATAAATACCCCTCATGTAACCCCATTTTGGAAAGAAGACACCCCAAGGTATTCAATGAGGGGCATGGCGAGTTAATTGCAATTTTTTTTTGGGGCACAAGTTAGCGGAAATTGATTTTTTTTGTATTTTCTCACAAAGTCTCCCTTTCCGCTAACTTGGGACAAAATTTTTAATCTTTCATGGACTCAATATGCCCCTCACGGAATACCTTGGGGTGTCTTCTTTACAAAATGGGGTCACATGTGGGGTATTTATACTGCCCTGGCATTTTAGGGGCCCTAAAGCGTGAGAAGAAGTCTGGAATATAAATGTCAAAAAAAAAATACGCATTTGGATTCCGTAAGGGGTATGGTGAGTTCATGTGAGATTTTATTTTTTGACACAAGTTAGTGAATATGAGACTTTGTAAGAAAAAACAAAAAAACAAAAAAAATCAATTTCCGCTAACTTGTGCCCAAAAAAATTCTAAATGGAGCCTTACAGGGGGGTGATCAATGACAGGGGGTGATCAGGGAGTCTATATGGGGTGATCAACCCCCTGTCATTGATCACCCCCCTGTAAGGCTCCATTCTGACGTCCGTATGTGTTTTGCGAATCCGATCCATGGATGCTTGGATCCGTAAAACACATACAGACTTTGTAAGAAAAAAACAAAACAAAAAAAAAACGATTTCCGCTAACTTGGGCCAAAAAAATGTCTGAATGGAGCCTTACAGGGGGGTGATCAATGACAGGGGGGTGATCACCCATATAGACTCCCTGATCACCCCCCTGTCATTGATCACCCCCCTGTAAGGCTCCATTCAGACGTCCGTACGATTTTTACGGATCCACGGATACATGGATCGGATCCGCAAAACACATACGGACGTCTGAATGGAGCCTTACAGGGGGGTGATCAATGACAGGGGGGTGATCACCCCATATAGACTCCCTGGGGTGTTTCTGTAATGTGAAAGGATGATCTGTCTGTGTGAGCTAGGAGATAATCATGTGACTGGTTTATGCAAAGTTAGGATGTGCAGAGCAGGGTGAGGGGAAGGTCAGATTGTTCTCTATTTTGTTTCATATTATTAGTATCACAAAATACGGATATATATGGAACAAAATAATGCCATAGATTCTATTTATAATGTAGAAAAATGTGGTCCCGATCTTTATATATACTTTATGTCATTTATTTTTAGATCTATCTTATTTATGTATTTTATTGTACGTTCTTAATATAAGGTGACATATTAAAGGGATTCTGTCACCAGTTCCCCCCCCCCCCCAGATAAAAATATGGTTATGTTCAGGGAGCTTTAGTGATTCCTAATGTGGTCTTCTAACTGAAATCTGTAGGCTCATTTTGTATAAAAAACGCTATAACTAACCTGTCATTCATCCAACTAAGGTGCCCAAGGGGATGTAAATGTCTTCAAGCTGCCGCCCGCACCCACCACCGTTCGTGTCCTGTTCCTCCTTTTCTGACATCAGTGCTGCCTCAGAATCCTTTGTTACGCCTCCGGCTCTCCCTCACTCCCCCCTCCTTCTTCTCTAACATCTCGTGCGTGCGCACAGGCCTCTGCCTGATGCGCCTGTGCGGACTTCTCCGTTCGGATTCATGGAGCGAGTGTGCAGGTCATCGGGAGGTTGAGCGAAGTGCCGGCACATGCGCACTTCGCTCCATGGAGCCGAACGGAGAAGTCCGCACGGGCGCATCAGGCAGAGGCCTGTGCGCACGCGCGAGATGTTAGAGAAGAAGGTGGGGGGAGTGAGGGAGAGCCGGAGGCATAACACAGGATTCTGAGGCAGCGCTGATGTCAGAAAAGGAGGCGCAGGGCACGAACGGCGGCGGGTGCGGGCGGCAGCTTGAAGACATTTACATCCCCTTGGGCACCTTAGTTGGATGAATGACAGGTTAGTTATAGCGTTTTTTAGACAAAATGAGCCTACAGATTTCAGTTATAAGACCACATTAGGAATAACTAAAGCTCCCTGAACATAACCATATTTTTATCTGGGGGGGGGGACTGGTGACAGAATCCCTTTAACTTATATGTTGAGTTAATATATTTTTTAACCTGAGGAACAATGGGTTTTTAAATAAATACATATGTCTCTCCATCATGAGATCGAAAAGAAACTCACGTCACTTCCTATATACAGCACAAGTTAATTAATTTAGACCACACCTGTTCAGGTGTATAAAAACTGGTCATTTTCATGGGAAATTCAGCCACTGAAGAAGGAATATACTACCAGGTGATCACCAAGACAGTACAGCTATATACGATCACCGAAGATCCTGAATCCCGCAGAAAAACCTTTACAAGTCCTGTGGAAACTAGACCGCATTATACCGCAGCCTGCAAAGAACTCCATTACACGTGGGACGCCACGAGTGATGTAACAAAAACCGGCACTACGCCATCCAAAACAGTGAGTAAAATAGCTCCGGTTTATTTTCACATACAGGCAGTGACATTGTAGCGGTATTATACTGAATATGTGAAGTGGCGATTAGGTTGTAAAGATACAAGTGACTATTCAAAAGACTGCATCCAAATACTAGATCGATCTTCATTATTTAAGTACTATTTATCGGGATATTGATTGGGTTAATTAACCCTTTGGAGAGACGACATTTTTATCATATAAAAGACCCTCAAGCTCTGGTCAAAATACAGAGAATTACTAAATTTAACTACTGTATTTTAAGTGTTTTATGAATTTTAAAGTATTAGTTTTAGCTATATAATTTAGCATGTTTGAATAAATACTGTATATCACGACAAATAAATATATTGTTATATTAACTCTCCTTGTGGAACTAAGTGGTGGTGTGCCCTACTACTCTTTATTTTTGCTCTTAATAACTTTTAGAGGATTGGGTGAATCCTCCTTGTACCCATACCATTCTTGACTAGTAGGTGAGCCCTCTCTAATATTTATTCTTGACTATTCAATATGATGCAGCAATATTGTTATGTGCCACACTTCATAAGAAGACACTATTTCTTCAGACAATTAACAATTGTGTGGGTATAAATACAGGCAATCATTGTGCCCCTGTTATGGCATATATTTAAAATGTATCTGTAGAGTAAGCCACTCTTTCTTTTCACAATTAACATATGTTGATATATAAGTACAGGTAGGCACTCTGCCCCTATTATGGTATAATTTTTGGATGCTTATGCAGAACAAGTCACTGTTTCTTTTGATATTAACATGTGTGTGTACACAGCTGCAAGCATCTTCCCCCAATGAGGAATTTTTTTGGGATGCTTGATCCCAACAAACACTTTATTCCCCAGAACACTGTGTGTGTTTGAACACCATCTTACCCTGATATTGTAGATTTTTTTTGAAGCTTTCAAATATGAAAAAGCATAGCACATGTGATGGTGGAGTGTGTTTTTATATACACAGTTTGTTAACACCGTCAGCCATGCATTTACCCATAGCTATATATGTCAGTGTCACTCTTACATTATTTGCTATTGCTGTCATTGTGTACAAGGGCTTAAAAGGGAGGGGAGAAAGAGCAAAAAAATCTCAGTTCTTGAAAGGTTAGAGGGTGTTGTATACCAATATTCAGGGCAATTGGAGCAACTTCGATTTGGGTCCGAAGCAAACTTTTTGAAATCTCAAAGCCAGAATTGTCATTTTTGGTTAATTTGAAAAAATGTAAAAAACATTTGCATAAATTTTGATATTTTGCAAAATGATACCACCCTGCCCACCCCACCTAAAACTAGCCCTCTGTCATATTTAAGTTAATGGAAAATTAAAAAGAATAAGATGACAAAAAGTATTTAAAAAAAAAAAGGTTTTCAATTTTTAAAAGGAGTAGAACATGGCAAATACCATTACAATTTATTTTTAGATATGGAGATAAAAAATGTATATCTTTGAAAAATCCAACTTGCCCTCCGTTAGCTATGTACATTGAAAAATGAAAAAGCTATGTCTCTTTGAAGGCAACAAGGAAAAATACAAAAAATGAGTTCTAAAATTGTGTTGGTTTGAGGCTTTAATATAAAGCCCTAATTAACCATTACATTTAGAGTTATCTGAATGCAGTATTTAGCCAAATAACCTCATATTACAAAATCATTTGGGAAAGGAGGACAGGGATGAGCATCATAAGAAAGAACTGGCACTCACTGTAGTCTTCAAAGAAAATTGATGTCTTTATTGGTCACATACAATAATCTGTGACGCGTTTCGACTCACGTCTGGAGCCTTACTCAAACGTATGGATATGGATAAAGGTATCCTGAAAAAGAAAATAGTTTTCATGCAAAATGATTGCCAATAAACTCAAAAAGAAAGTTTTTTCACGTGAGGTATAGGAAGAGGAAGTTAATAGCCACTCGACAGCCCGTATACCCTTAGCATGAGTAATAGAAGTATATAGCGAGCATACATCGAAAGTAACCAACCAATCATCATCCTGTAACATTAATGTCCTTATTTCATTAAGAAACTGATTAGTATCCAGAAGAAAGGAAGGCATAGTTTTGGTTAAAGGTGTTAAGACTTTATCAAGCAAGATGGCTGGGGGGGACAAAATCGAATCGGTCAAAGCCACAATTGGTCGACCAGGGGGCTGAGTAAGAGACTTATGCACCTTGGGAAGTGTGTAAAAAAACGGCGTAACAGGATGATTAATCAGATACTCCCCCAATTTTGGATCTATGGTCTTATCCTCTAGATCAGGCATGTCCAAACTGCGGCCCTCCAGCTGTTGCAAAACTACAACTCCCAGCATGCCTGGATAGCTTACAGCTTTTATGGCATGCTGGGAGTTGTAGTTTTGCAACAGCTGGAGGGCCGCAGTTTGGACATGCCTGCTCTAGATATATGCCCACCAAAGTGCAAAGCTTATTTTTAATGGCATATACAGGATCCCCTGGTAGCGGTTGATAAATCTCAGTATTGGACAATTGCCCCAAAATATCAGCGATATAATATGCCTTGTCCATAACGACAAGGGCGCCCCCTTTATCAGCAGGCTTAAGAATTAGAGTATTATCCTGCAAAAGATCCTCAATGGCTCGTTTCTCAGAGCATGAGAGATTATGTGTTAAATGACACCCTCCTTGTCTCAAGCCCTGCAAGGCTTGCGAGATATCATGTTGAACCAAAGCAACAAACGTTTCTACAGGATGATAGGATTTAGGCGGTTAAAAATTGCTCTTCAACCTTAAACCGAAATCCTTCAGGGTCAGAGAGAATTCATTGACATTAGCATTCACATTAACATTTTTGTCAGGATTTGAAAAATGCGCTTTAAGCCTAATATTGCGGAAAAAACACTGACAGTCCATGTCAAGTTCAAAACTGTCTAATGGAGCAGTCGGACAAAACGACAAGCCCTTTTCTAGCACACTAAGTTGAAGTGGGCTCAAGCTCTTAGAAGAAATGTTGAAAACTAAAGTTTGACATGTGTCTGTACCTGGGAATGCGTCGTCCGAGGAGCGTCCAGGGCGCCGGTAATGACGTCATGCTCTTCTGGTATTCTTCTTGATGGGGGTCTTTGCCGTCGTCTGCCTAAAAAAGTTGGCCGTGGGGCTCCAGTAGTGGAGTCGCTGCCAGACCCAGAAGACATGGAACCTGTGCGGCGTTGTGGCCGAGTGTACAATGGAGTTGCAGTACCTGACAAATCCTGCCATTTGTAGATACGCTTGTTCTGATAGTCCTCAGAGTCCCTGATGAACTTCTGGCGTTTGGTGCCTTCAATGTCCTTCCTCAGGTCAGTGCAGATGTTATCAACCTTAGACTTCAACTCGGTTAGCTCAGCTGCCGGTAGTGCGTCCTTTAATTGAGATTCAATGGACGCTACCCTTTGTTTGCTGGTGGCTATAGCCTCTGCGTGGAATTCAATGGTTAACACCATCAAGTCCATGGAACATTTGTTCAAAATATTAGCAAAATGAGTGAAATATTCAATATTGTCGCAAAAGAAGGTGGGTCGTAGATGAACCCTTAAAGAGGACCTTTCACCAGAATTAAACTTCTAAAGTAACTATACAGGCATGTAGAGCGGCGCCCAGGGACCCCCCTGAACTTACTGTTATACCTGGGCGCCACTCCGTTCTCCGGTAATTGCCTCCGGTATCTTTACAGTTAGGCTCCACCCAGGGGAACCTGCCGGCGCCTCCTTCTTCCATGCTGCAGCGCTGGCCAATCACAGCGCTCAGCTCTCTCTCATGCTATGAGCTGAGTGCTGTAATTGGCCAGCGCTACAACATAGGAGAATGAGCCGACGGCAGGTTCCCCTGGGTGGAGCCTAACTGTAAAGATACCGGAGGCAATTACGGGAGAACGTAGAGGCGCCCAGGTATAACAGTAAGTGCAGGGAGATCCCTGGGCGCCGCTCTACATGCCTGTATAGTTACTTTAGAAGTTTAATTCTGGTGAAAGGTCCTCTTTAATCCACGTGGAATGCGTTGTAAACGGCAATATTCAGCCAAAGTGGAGACATGCAATTCCCAAGAGGTTAATCTGGACTTGATGGTGCTAACCATTGAATTCCTCACAGAGGCTATAGCCACCAGCAAACAAAGGGTAGCGTCCATTGAATCTCAATTAAAGGACGCACTACCGGCAGCTGAGCTAACCGAGTTGAAGTCTAAGGTTGATAAGATCTGCACTGACCTGAGGAAGGACATTGAAGGCACCAAACGCCAGCAGTTCATCAGGGACTCTGAGGACTATCAGAACAAGCGTATCTACAAATGGCAGGATTTGTCAGGTACTGCAACTCCATTGTACACTTGGCCACAACGCCGCACAGGTTCCATGTCTTCTGGGTCTGGCAGCGACTCCACTACCGGAGCACCACGGCCAACTTTTTTAGGCAGATGACGGCAAAGACCCCCATCAAGAAGAATACCAGAAGAGCAGGACGTCATTATCGGCGCCCTGGACGCTCCTCGGACAACGCGTTCCCAGGTACAGACACATGTCAAACTTTAGTTTTCAACATTGCTTCTAAGAGCTTGAGCCCACTACAACTTAGCGTGCTAGAAAAGGGCTTGTCGTTTTGTCCGACTGCTCCATTAGACAGTTTTGAACTTGACATGGACAGTCAGCGTTTTTTCCACAATATTAGGCTTAAAGCGCATTTTTAAAATCCTGACAAAAATGTTAATGTTAATGTGAATGCTAATGTCAATGAATTCTCTCTGACCCTGAAGGATTTCGGTTTAAGGTTGAAGAGCAATTTTCAACCGCCTAAATCCTATCATCCTGTAGAAACGTTTGTTGCTTTGGTTCAACATGATATCTCGCAAGCCTTGCAGGGCTTGAGACAAGGAGGGTGTCATTTAACACATAATCTCATGCTCTGAGAAACGAGCCATTGAGGATCTTTTGCAGGATAATACTCTAATTCTTAAGCCTGCTGACAAAGGGAGCGCCCTTGTCGTTATGGACAAGGCATATTATATCGCTGAAATTTTGGGGCAATTGTCCAATACTGAGATTTATCAACCGCTACCAGGGGATCCTGTATATGCCTTATTAAAAATAAGCTTTGCACTTTGGTGGGCATATATCTAGAGGATAAGACCATAGATCCAAAATTGGGGGAGTATCTGATTAATCATCATCCTGTTACGCCGGTTTTTTCCACACTTCCCAAGGTGCATAAGTCTCTTAATCAGCCCCCTGGTCGACCAATTGTGGCTTTGACCGATTTGATTTTGTCCCCCCCAGCCATCTTACTTGATAAAGTCTTAACACCTTTAACCAAAACTATGCCTTCCTTTCTTCTGGATACTAATCAGTTTCTTAATGAAATAAGGACATTAATGTTACAGGATGATGATTGGTTGGTTACTTTCGATGTATGCTCACTATATACTTCTATTACTCATGCTAAGGGTATACGGGCTGTCGAGTGGCTATTAACTTCCTCTTCCTATACCTCACGTGAAAAAACTTTCTTTTTGAGTTTATTGGCAATCATTTTGCATGAAAACTATTTTCTTTTTCAGGATACCTTTATCCATATCCATACGTTTGAGAAAGGCTCCAAACGTGAGTCGAAACGCGTCACAGATTATTGTATGTGACCAATAAAGACATCAATTTTCTTTGAAGACTACAGTGAGTGCCGGTTCTTTCTTATTATTTGTGTGAGATCGTTATCTCAGGACGCGTGCACCACGCTATTTTTTTCAGAGTGCCGGCTGTTCATCATTTTTGTAGGGATGAGCATCAGTTCTTGACCCATTGTCCTATAAACCAGTTGGATCATAACATAATATGGGATCAAATGTACTACTTACAAAATACATTGTAAACATGCTAATGTTTCTTTGTTATTCCAACTGACCAGATTTGCAAAAGTGTCTTCTAAATGTATCACACGATTGGTCATTTCATTTGTTTTATTTTCCTAAGACTCTTATGCATTTCTACATTCACCATGCGTTTCAGTATTTATCTACTGTATGTTCTTAGAACCCAACTGTAAGAGGTTAATGTGTGAGCTGCACACTTTAACCATATATATCCATCAACAATTGACCAGTAGTAATGAGCGTCATAGGCAATATTAGTTTTCATGATATTTTGAACATTTTTCGCATAATATTTGCAATAAATTAGAGAATTCTAGAATTCGTGATCTCCAGTCATTATATTCACGATTGCACAAATTTGCACTAATGATGCGCATAATTTTTGCGCAATACATGCAAGTTCACATTTTATCTGGTCTGAGTAGATATTACTGATTGGTGCACTAAGTATTGTTGGGACATCACAGCACTATGTCTGTAGCATATATGTGTAGACAGCAGAGAAACAGTAATTCCTATCACACTACCTAACACCCTGCACTGGAATCAGCTACACTATATCACTATCTAACCTACACTGACTATCTCCCACTAACTATCTGTATTATATATATGAGCTAACTATCTATCTAATGTAAGTGGATAAGTAATAGAATCCAGATGAAAGCACAGAGCACAGCATTGAGACTGCTCTCTCTCTCTCTCAGAACTGCAAAAAAAATAAAAAATTTCAGAAAATGGCTGCTAAGGAGTTTCTTATATAGTAAAGGGATAGGCAACTTTCCTATTGGTTGCTAGGGATGTTGCTAATCTTTGACAAAGATATTGCAGCCTTTTCATTGGCCCACAATCAAGAAGGTAGGTTACTGATGAAAAAAAAATCTAAAATATTCGCAATTATGAATATATAGTACTATATTCTACATCTTCACAAATTCTCAAAGTGCCAATATTCACAATACAAATTTGCGATGAGAATATTCGCGATCAACATTATTGACTAAAAGTATTTTAAAAAAGACTGTTGTTTTTCATAAAGTGTTTAGTTTAACTATTCTAAAATAGAAAGTTATACGATTTTGTTTTCTCTATTCTAGTAATAAAACAGAGTAACTCATAAGGAGAAACATAGTGTAATGTTTGACCTTCATGAAGTGTTCAAGAGATACTCAGTTGATCACGGACTCCTCAGATTTCATCATATGTAAGTTTTATGGCTTTATTCAAAGATTTCTTATTCTCTCATATCCGTTTTCTGAATTTTGCTGGTATTTCTTCATGGAGTGAATAAAACTGGTCATTTTTCTTCCCTGATTTGACTTTTAAATGAATATGACTATTAATTTAGCAACCAATGTTAGAGAAACCCAGTTTTGACCTTTTGTTGTTACCATCCATCAAACTGAGAAAATAAGCATTTTTCCCCATTATCCTAAAAAGTCAACATATTTGCATAAGTAGTATAGTCATAAAGAGTGATACAAACTCTGAAAGCAATATTATACATTTTTTTCATTGCATTTTCACAAACATATTCAACCATAGCCCAACCATAATGAAAATAAATAAATAAATTGCCATTGTACAGAAGAATTATCCATTTTAAAATCATATTTGATTGTTGTTGCTCCCTAAAATAATTAATATGGTTTATCCAAATATTATAGCAAGCATATTAATGATCTATATTTTACATAGTGATTTCCACTACTTTATGAATGTATATTAAGCAAATTATGTTTGCAATTAACTAAAGTTTACAGAATAACAGTATACAGTATTGGCTTGCTTGGCTGCATTTGTACGTAATAGACATATACAATTATTATAATATAGTATATATAATGATATAATAACATGCTGAAAATCTAAAAAAAAATAACTAATAATTATTAATACTCCATAATTCCACATTAAGGGGTTCTCTTGGATTTTTACGTTGATTGCTTAGCCTTCGGATAGGTTCTCAAACAGTCCAGGGAAGGGCCAACATCCGGCAACTATTCTGCAAATGATCAGTGGTTTGCTGAGAGTCGGACTCCCACTGGTCTGATATGGATGACTTATCCGAAAGATAGTCCATCAAAGGGGTTATCCTGGTATTTCTAATGATGGTCTTTTATTAGGATAGGTTGCTGTGTTTTCTCAGAAACAGCTGATCGGTGGGGTTTCTGGGATTCAGACACCCACCAATGTGATAGGATGAGGATAGGTCATCATTATTTTTACCCAGATAACCTCTTTAATATAAAGAACCTTTTTAATGATTTGAGTATTCTATCAAGAGAAAGTCCACTATTTGTCCTCAGAGATTTAACTTGAAAAGATTGGTCCTCATTGGAAAATCTGCCACAGGGGCCCACATTTCTCATGCATCTTTTACAGTACTAATGTCTTCTAATGTGGCAGAGGGGCCTTTGGCTGCACACCACCAAAATGAGTAATTGCAACCAAATCACAGTAGTTGCAGTTTAGGTTTGTATTTACTAAAAATGAATAGATTGAGAATAGGCTAGGCATATAATATGTGAGAATAGGCTAGGCATATAATATCAGCAAAATAATAGTTGTAAAATTCTTAGTAGCAGAAATAAATACCAGTGACAAGAGTTGATGTTTGGGACCTCCTGGATGTTGTACACAATTTCACCAGGAGAAGTGTATAGCAGATGAAATAGAACATACAACACAATAGAAGCACAGTTCCAGCAGTGATCACATAAAAAAAAACTCTATAAGAGATGGACTGCAGGCATTATATGTAGTTCAGTGCTGAGCCACCCTTGGCCTCCATTGTGGAGACACAAGCTGGATTTTACTGTGAAAGGCTATGTTATGAGGAATAGAGATGGCCTTGTGGTTCGCCCGGCATTCGTTTCGCAGCGAAGTTTGCGTGTTTGCGATTCGCCGAACATGCGAACATATGGAAATATTTGTGCCCGCCATATTCTTTTACATTGTGAAGAACTTTGACCCATGACACATCCATCAGGTGGTACAGGACAGCCAATTGAGACGCTTCAGCACATGAACATACCCCCTACCTTATAAAAAAACATGATCTGGCATTTTACATTCAAGTGTTTTGCCAGTGTAGGGAGAGGTTGCTTTGTGGAGCAGGGGCAGGTTGTTAGGGACACCAAACGCTAGCTAATAGGGCCACAAAAGTACTTTTTAAGCACTGGTATAGGTGTGCTATCGATAGGTGTGATACACAGAGGGGTGCGATATACTTATAATATACTTTTATAATGAGTCAAAAACACACAGATCTATATAGTGATCACCTGGAAGTCAAGGGCCTAGGGGTTAGGGGCTTGCTAGGGCAATTTTTATATAGGGTAAGGTTCGGGCCGGGGTCACTCTTTGCTGGGCGGGTGGTCTTTGGTTAGGCTATCAGGGCCAGAATAGCACCCCCTGTAGGGCAATATCAGAGACAGTTATTTGCCCACCCTGTCCTTCAATACCACATCATCATCTAGCCCAGGGATAGATGTTTTTTGCTTTTCCTCCGGGATTCATGGATGTGCACTGGAACCCCCCCGATTGTGGTAGGACATATGGTTTCTGATTTAGTGCCGCCGAGCACTTGGTATTGCCTACCACATCTATGCTTTTTGCTTAACTTTAATAATTTATTTTTATTTCATTTTGAGGGATATCTTTTCCATTCACACGTCCGCAAAATGGGTCCACATCCGTTCAGCAATTTTGCAGAACGGGTGCAGACCCATTCATTTTCAATAGGTCCGGAATGTGCTGTCCGCATCCGCATTTGCGGGTCCGCACTTCTGCATCCGTGCTTCCGTTTCCGCAAAAAAATAGAACATGTCCTATTCTTGTCCGCAATTGCAGAGACGATTAGGAATTTTCTATTATAGTGCCGGCTATGTGCGGTCCGCAAATTGCGGAATGCACATTGCCGCTGTCCATGTTTTGCGGATCCGCTAAACACTTACAGACATGTGAATGGACCCTCATAGTAACATTATTAAAGGTTACGTTTAATCTTCATGTATATTCTAATGGATGTTATACAATGTTATAATATACTTTTTATGTTAGAAAGTATATTATAGTGCATTTGTATTGTGCGGCAGTTGTGTGCGGTTCTGCTGCGATACTGCAGGTATATAGAGGGACAAGCGTTATTGGAACAAATACAATTTTATTGCCTTATATTTCACATTGAAAAAAATTATGAATGGAGATCGCAAATTTGAATAATACATCTGGTATGTCACTGTCCATGTTGTGGGGCTATTTGTGCACTTCTAGTAATTAATTCTTGGCTGCAAATATGAGCTGAAGGTTTTTCAGGTTCACCTGCCATTAAAATGAGTGGGACCCGCCGCAAACTTGCGGTTCGCGAACATTTGATCGTGTTCGCGCAATCGCGTTCACGAACCGTCCTGGCAGATGTTCATCCATCACTAATGAGGAATTAAGGCTGGCTTTGATATAGCAGACTGCGTGACCACATCTGTGTGGAGGCCATTGTGGCTGGTATTATGGGATACAATGAAGTATCTAAAAATGGCTAATGTTTTCCTGTATAATATATACATTTTATATACTTTTTTCTATTCCACATTTTTGTGACAAAAATTGCTATTATGTACAGTATGTAGTTGTTACTAATGTGCACAATGGACTACCATTCAGCCTACACTTTACTTAAACTTTAGTTAAACAGAATCACTGGATTTCTATATATTTCAAATAAAAATCTGTATCTCTTACATTTTTATACAACTGCAATTGCTATAGTATATATTCAACAAAATACATATCATCTGCACAGTACTGTAAAATCATTTCATTGTCAGCACAAGGAAGTAACTGGAAATTGCTCAATAAATTGTAAATACACACATGCATAAATTGAATGCCCTTGAGCATTGAGAGTGATTTCTTTATTATTAAATGTGAATTGTAAGGTTTTCAAGCTAATTCTTTAATGGAAATGTCAATTCTTGGACATTTCAGCTAATAACATTTTAACTTTGAATTAGTTTTTCTGTATTTACTGATTTTAAAGTTTCAGTTTGTTGCAGAAAATAAACAGGCACAACTTTCTTGATAGACTGCACAAAATTATTAGATAATTGTTCTCATATATAACAATGTTAAATATGTTATCTACTTTGGACAATCCTTTTTTTTTTTATTTATTAGAGAGGTTCCCCAATGATAAGTTGATTACAAGGTGTCTTAAGACTTCCAGGAATTACCTATAAGCTGCTCAATTCCTTTAACATGCCCCCACCGGAAAAGAAAGATTAGCCATTTCCTGTTAAAATCCGTTGCTGCATTCTCTCTATAGCTTCTGTCCACCCTGGTTAATACATGAGTCAAAGAATATTAGACATTAGAAGTTTGAGCACTTCCTGCTTGTTTAATACTACGCCATTCTTTTCAGTTTGTGTTCATAGAGATGCCTGGAGATGTATAAACTCCAATTTAAATGTGCCAGTTTTCCATCTACAGGCTACATTTAGGTGCACCTGTGAGGCCTGGGCCATACCAGACAGTCTTGAGTGGGACTTGCAGACTCCTCCCTCCTCCCATTGCTAGCATGGTTACATGCTGGAGGTAACTGGTAAGTTGTTTGTGAGTCGGCCTCATGCTCCTGTAATTTGCCCACTGGCTCCTGGTAATGCTCATATGGCACAGGTAGGTGAGTGTTAGGTCCCCGAGCTACTTGAGAAACCTTGGCGTGGTGCTCGGGCTCAGACATGCCCTACACCGTAGGACATGTTGGCTAATCTCTCAATTTTAAAATCAGTTTGAGGGTTTAGTAAGACCACAGAGTGCACCTGTCTTTGCTATTATTTTGTTATAGTGTAGTACAGGCCCCAAACATTAGGCATTCGCTGGACAGAAAACATCAAGTGATTATGTGGCTGGAGGTACAGTCCTGATCAAAAGTTTAAGACCACTTGAAAAATGGCAAAAAATCATATTTAGCATTGCTGGATCTTAACAAGGTTCCAAGTAGAGCTTCAACATGCAACAAGAAGAAATGGGAGTGAGACAAAACATTTTTTGAGCATTCAATTTAATGAAAATAACTAATAAACTGAAACAGGCTGTTTTTCAACTGATCAAAAGTTTAGGACCACACCTGCAGACGAGTGGAGTACAGGTGCCAAATATTAGGCATTCACTGGACAGAAAACATCAAGTGAATATTTCCCTGGAGGTACATTAGGCGGTCACCGTATAACAATTTTACTGTTGGCCAGTTAGATTACAGGCCCCAAAATTTCACTGTACAGAAAAGATCAAGTGATTAGGTGGCTGGAGGTATATGAGACTGTCATTGCATAACAATTTTACTGCAGGCGAATGGAGTACAGGCCCCAAACATTAGGCATTCACCGGACAGAAAACATCAAGTGATTATGTAGATGGAGGTATACTAGATCGTCATTGGATTACAATAATACTTCAGGCCAGTGGACTATAGGCCCCAAAAATCATTCATTCACCGTACAGAAAATAACAAGTGATTATGTGGCTGGAGGTATATTAGACGGTCATTGGATAACAATTTTACTGCAGGCCAGTGGACTATAGACCCCTAAAATCATTCATTAACCGAATAGAAAAGAACAAGTGATTATGTGGCTGGAGGTATATTAGACGGTCATTGGATAACAATTTTACTGCAGGCGAGTGGAGTACAGGTGCCAAATATTAGGCATTCACCAGACAGAAAACATCAAGTGAATTTGTGGCTGGAGGTAAATTAGGCGGTCACCGTATAACAATTTTACTGTTGGCCAGTTAGATTACAGGCCCCAAAAATGATGCATTCACCCTACAGAAAACATCAAGTGATTATGTGGCTGGAGGCATATTAGACGGTCATTGGATATCAATTTTACTGCAGGCCAATATGAATATATGTCAAATACATATGTTTAAAAGAACTAAAAATATAAAATTGGATTAAAAACATGGCTAACGAAATCCCCCCTCTTGAATAAACCCCAAATTATAAAAGTTGAAATTCGATAACACGTGGTTGTCACAGGTGTTGAATTCCTCCGAGGCTCCAAACATTAGGCATTCACGGGTCAGAAAAGGCCTTTTATGCAACTGTATTTACATAAGATAGGGACCATTCTTTGTTCTGGGTCGTTGCCGATATATGTGGGCTGACAGGAGGAAATTCAATTAAATGTGGTTGTCACAGGTGTTGAATTCCTCCAAGATCCATGCCTCATTCACTTTTAGAAATGTGAGGTAGTCCACACTGTCGTGACCTAGGTGAGTGCGCTTATCGGTCACGATCCCCCCTGCTTCGCTGAACGTCTTTTTGGACAGGACACTCTACGAGGGGCAACCCAAGAGTTCCATGGTAAATTGTGCCAGCTCTGGCCACAGGTCAAGCCTGCACACCCAGTATTCCAGGGGTTCCTCGCTTCTCAGAGTGTCCAGGTCGGCCATTAACCCAATGTAGTCAGACACCTGTTGGCCTAGGCATTCCCTGAGTCTGGATCCGAAGGGCGGCTGTCGATGGGTTGGCTGCAAGAATGATCTCATATCCGAAGTGACCAACACATCTTCAAACCGCCCTCTTCTTACATGCGCTGTTGGATTGGTAACCGCAACTGTTAATCTGTGGGTGGAAATTCCTCTGACAGTGCCCACAACAGCAGAATGCAGCATCTCTCGAAGCAAGGCCTGGAAATTCTGCATTCTGAAAGCCCTCTGTGATGCTGGTAACATGTCCGCCATTTTGTGTTTGTATCGGGGGACTAAGTACGTTGCCACCCAGTACTGGTCCTTGACCTTTATGCTTTTTATAAGGGGTCCTTTTTTAAACACTGGAGCATGAAGGCCCCCATTTGCACTAAATTGGAAGCCTGGCTCCTGCTCATCGCCCAGGAGAATTTCATCATTGGTCTACTCCCCCCATCCATGCACAACACCAGGGATCCCAGAAAAGTTTAAAGCCTGCTCTTCTTGCTTCTTCTCCTCCTCCTCCTCTTCCCAGGCATCATCCTACTCTTCCTCCTCAGACTCCTGCTGACTTGTCTCAAATGGAGTAGCCCCCCCTGGGAATTTATTCAGCATTGCAACTTCCTCATCTTTCAGCTCCTGCTCCTCGAAGGCTTGATCAATGACACGATGCAATGCACGCTCCAGAAAGAAGGCGTAAGGTACGATGTCATAGATGGCACCCAGGCTGCGACTGACCAGTTTGGTGATCTCATCAAATGCCCGCAGAAGTCTGCATGCGTCGCGCATGAGCAGACACTGGCACGGTGAAAAGAAACCAAGCTCCCCAGAACCTTTCCTGCCGCAGAGTTCATACAGTTAGTTGTTAACTGCACAAATCTGACGGGCAAGTGGTGTCGCCGGTGAACGTCAGCAAGGCGAGCCATGGCCGTGTAAGATCTTCTAAAATGGCCAGAGATTTTCTTGGCCTGCCGCAAGATGCTCTGAACCCTGGGGACGTGTGCAATGCACTGCACCTGTGTCATTTTGCCCTGTTTCAGCGCGCTCAGCAGATTGGCACCGTTGTCGCACACCACTTTATCAACTATCAAATTGAGCGGGGTTAGCCACTAATCGGCCTGTGACAGCAGAGTTGAAGCATTGCAGGACCGGTGTGGCTCTTGGCTTCCAGGCACAGCAGCCGCAGCACAGCATGGCAACATCTCACCTGGAATGTCGAATATGTTCTGGGGAGCTTGGGGGGTGCAGCGGAAGAGGCGGTAGCAGTGGAAAAGGAGGAGTCAGCCAAAGAGGAGACAGAGGATGGAGTAGGAGGAGGAGAAGATGAGGCAGGCCTGCAAGCAATCCGTGGCGGTAACACCAAATCCACACGGGTGCAATGGGTTGCCTGCTTGACAGCCATCAGAAGTTTCACCCAGTGGGCAGTAAAAGTTATGTACCTTCCCTGCCCATGTTAGACCATGTGTCTGTGGCCAGATGTATCTTGACACTGACACTGTGTGCCAGAGATTCATTCCCTTGCCTTTGAACGTGGCCATATAGCTCTGGGATGCCCTTCTGGGAGAATTATTTCCTTTCGGGTACCTTCCATTGCAGAGTGCCAACGGCCACAGATTTTATAAAGGCCTCCGAGTCCACCAATTTATATGGCAGTAGTTGGCGGGCTAGAAGTTCCAACAAGCCAGCGGTCAGCCATTGGGCAAGAGAGTTATCTGGCATCATCAACTTTTTACGATCGAACATTTGGGCCACGGAAGCCTGTTTTTTGCCAGATGAACTCGACGACGACACGGTGGAAGGTGAAGTGGAGTACAAATGGGAGGAGAGTGGAGAAGGAGACGAGACAGGACGCGGAGCACCAGGAGTGTGGCTTTGTGGGTTCTGACGGCGTTGCTCCCACTGGGCTCGGTGATGCGAGGCCAGATGCCTTCTTAAGGTGGTTGTCCCTAGGTAAGTGTTTTGCTTACTGCGACTTATGCATTGACAGCACAGGCTGCAGATGGTAACACAATTGTCAGCAACTGACACGTTAAAAAAAAAGCCCACACTGCGGAGCCATGTGCCAGCGTCCTGGGAGCTCCAGATTTGACTGTGCATGGTGGTTGACTCTCTCCAGATACATTTGCAGTCTGCTTTTTGACTCCTGTGCACTGCGAGTTCTGCCTGCTTCTCCTCCTTCTACCCCCTATCTGCTGCTCCATCTCTGCCTCTGAACTTCCCTCCTCTTCCTCTCTTGCGGGCACCCATGTGACATTCAACGACACGTCATTATCGTCACCTTCACCACCACTGACATTAGAGATCTTGGAGTAGGCAGCAACAGCGGGGTCCTCCGTCCTTAAGCTGATCTGGGTGCTGTCGTCAGACCGCTGTGGCGGCCGTTGCTACCTCCTCTTCCTGATCCAATGCCAAGAATGACTGCTCATCGGTAAAGTCTGGGAATGTATGGGAAAACATATCTTCTGACTCGAATGGAGGGGCTATGGTGGTGATGGTGGTATCTTTGGGGGTACACACAGCAGAGAGTGAGGAGGGTGCTGATATAGAGGATGAGGAGGATGCAGAAGCGGAAGGCTGAGCGAGCTACTCAACCAACTCTGGTGCATCCTTTGACGTAATCGCACGCACATTTCCAACTTTCCGCTTAAGCTCCACCATGGTGCACCTGCCCAACTCCTACCACCCCTGCGGAATGGCCTGCCTCTTACTCTGCCTGTCATTTTCAAAATGACCCTGTGACAAAGTCCCTTTAGAAGATCAGTATTTGTGAAAAGCAGGTATATCGCAGGCCTCAATAAATATTTGGTTGGAAGCTGGTATATCAATCCCCTCTATCAGTATTTTCTGTAAACAGGTATAATGAACCCCTTAATGAGTATTTGCTGGAAGCTGGTAAATCAAACCCCTTAATCAATATTTGGTGGAAGCCGGTATCGCATGCCTCAATCAATATTTGGTGGAAGCTGGTATATCAATCCCCTCTATCAGTATTTTGTGGAAACAGGTATATAGAACCCCTTAATGAGTATTTGCTGGAAGCTGGTAAATCAAATGCCTCAATCAATATTTGGTGGAAGCTGGTATATCAATCCCCTCTATCAGTATTTTGTGGAAACAGGTATATAGAACCCCTTAGTGAGAATTTTCTGGAAGCTGGTAAATCAAACCCCGTAATCAATATTTGGTATCGCAGGCCTCAATCAATATTTTATGAAAGCCGGTATAAAAATCCACTATATCAGTATTTTGTGGAAACAGGTTTATAAAACCCCTTAATGATTATTTTCTGGAAGCCAGTAAATCAAACCACTTACTCAATATTTGGTGAAAGCCAGTGTATCGCAGGCCTCAATCAATATTTGGTGGAAGTTGGTATATCAATACCCTCTATCAGTATTTTGTGAAAACTGGTATATAGAACACAATAATGAGTATTTCCTGGAAGCTGGTATACCAAACCCCTTAATTAATTAATATTTGGTGGAAGCCGGTGTATCGCAGTCCTCCATCAAGTTTTGTTGGAAGCCAGTATATCAATTCCCTATATCAGTATTTTGTGGAAACAGGTATATAGAACCCCTTAATGAGTAATTTCCGCAAGCTGGTATATCAAACCCTTTGGTGTATCGCAAGCCTTAATATATATTTGGTGGAAGCCAGTGTATCACACCCCTCAATCAATATTTTGGGAATGCAGGTGTATCACATACCGCTATCAGAATTTTGTTGAAGCAGGTATATCAAACCCCTTAATCAGTATTTTGTGGAAGCTGGTATATCGCACCCCCTAAATCATTTTTTTGGGGGGGGGGGCAACAGGTATATCACACCAGTTGCAATTAGTTATTCGAATAGCGTTTGCCCCTCTATCTAGCTGCAGTATCGCAGCAGAACCGCACACAACTGCTGCACAATACAAATGCACTATAATATACTAGAAAGTATATATATGTTAGAAAGTATATTATAAGTATATCACACCCCTTTGTATGTCACACCTATCGATAGCACACCTATACCAGTCCTTAAAATTTATTTTGTGGCCCTATTAGCTAGCGTTTGGTGTCCCTAACAGTCTGTCCCTGCTCTACACAGCAACCTCTCCCTACACTGGCAAAAAACTGAATGTAAAATAGCTGCTAGATCGGGTTTATTTATAGGGTAGGGGGTGTGTTTATGTGCTGAAACGTCTCAATTGGCTGTCCTGTCCCACCTGATGGATGTGTCATGGGTCAAAGTTCTGCACAATGATAATAATATGGTGCCGGCGGACATCGCCATATGTTCGCCTGAAATAAAGAGAAAACAATGGGGTGGCACTCACCACTGTAGTGTTGCTAAATGCATTCCTTTAATCTTGCATAAACAATGCTCAGGGTTACAGGCGGGGGCGGAACACACAATCCTCACACATCTCAGCAGCGACGGACGATCAGCGGCCTGACGAAACGTGATTTCGCGTGAAACGGCCTTCGCTGTTGAGATGTGTGAGGATTGCGTGTTCCGCAGCCGCCTGTAACCCTGAGCATTGTTTATGCAAGATTAAAGAAATGCATTTAGCAACACTACAGTGGTGAGTGCCACCCCATTTTTTCTCTTTATTTCAGGCGAACATATGGCGATGTCCGCGGGCGCCATATTCTTTTGCATTGTGCAGAACTTTGACCCATGACTCATCCAACAGGTGGGACAGGACAGCCAAATGAGACGTTTATTTCTGGATTATGTCGTCTCTTTAAGGGCTGTGCACCGATATACTCTATTTTTAGACGTGGACGTGCGTTGGATTGATTTTTGTAGTGTATAGTTGCCGTTTTGTATACCCAGCAGCTGTGCCGCCGTGTTTTCTACTGTGGACTGCCATATGTTCGCCTGTTTGGCGAACCACGAACAAGCAAAGTTTGCCGCGAAACGACCATCGGGCGAACCGCAAGGCCATCTCTACCAGCTAGTAGTGTGGCATCAGAGCTGGTGTTTAGTGCGGCTGGGGGCATATTTACCCCAAGGAGAACTCTTTTAACCCAAAATTTTGAAAGACTAACCTTTGTGAAGATGAATCAGGCGTGGATCAGCCAGGATTTCCACACATCAGTGCCTGATGCATCAGACTAGATCGTGCTTGGTGCCACATCCAAACTTTGTGAAAAGAGACCCGTCTCTTCTAGCTATCAGATTCAGCCGCTATTCGGATGATGCCACCCGCCTGATGCCACATATCTGCTGCCATGTGCACCTACTGCCACCCACCATCTTCTGCTGTTACCTCCACTGCTTTTGCCCTCCACCTGGCCACTCTGTGACTGGGCCACTATGTTGACTCCTCATGCTGTTGTCACCTAACCAATCTGTGAATGGGCGACTGTGATGACTTCTCATGCTGTTGCCACCTCACCACTCTGTGAATGGGCCATTGTGTTGACTCCTTATGCTGTTGCCACCTCACCAATCTGTAAATGGACCACTGTGTTTACTTCTTATGCTGTAACCACCTCACCACTCTGTCACTGGGCCACTGTGTTGACATCTCATGCTGTTGCCACCTCACCAATCTGTCACTGGGCCACTAAGTTGACTCCTCATGCTGTTGCCACCTCACCACTCTGTGAATTGGACACTGTGTTGACTCCTCAAGCTGTTGCCGCCTCACCACTATGTCTATGGGCCACTATGTTGACTCCTCATGCTATTGCCACCTCACCACTATGTGACTAGGCCACTTTGTTGACTCCTCATGCTGTTGCCACCTCACCACTCTGTGAATGAGCTACTGTGTTGACTGCTCAAGCTGTTGCCACCCCACCACTATGTGACTTTTCCACTGTGTTGACTCATCAAGCTGTTTCTACCTCCCCACTATGTGACTGGGCCACTGTGTTGACTCATCGTGATGTTGCCACCAAATCACTTTGTCACTGGGCCACTTTGTTGACTTCTCATGCTGTTGCCACCTCACCAATCTGTCACTGGGCCATTATGTTGACTCCTCATGCTGTTGCCATCTCACTACTCTGTCACTGGGCCAATGTGTTGACTCCACATGCTGTTTCCAACTCACCACTCTGCCACTGGGTCATTGTGCTGACTCCTCAAGCTCTTGCCACCTCACTGCTCTGTCATTGGGCCACTTTGTTGACTCCTCATGCTGTTGCCACCTCACCAATCTGTCACTGGGCCATTATGTTGACTCCTCATGCTGTTGCCATCTCACTACTCTGTCACTGGGCCGCTGTGTTTACTTCTCATGCTGTTTCCACCTCACCACTCAGTAAATGGGCCACTGTGTTTACTTCTTATGCTGTTGCCACCTCACCACTCTGTCACTGGGCAACTGTGTTGACTTCTTATGCTGCTGCCACTTTGCCACTCTGTGAATGGGCCATTCTGTTGACTTCTCATGCTGTTACCACCTCACCAATCTGTAAATGGGCCACTGTGTTTACAAACCGGATTCCAAAAAAGTTGGGACACTATACAAATCGTGAATAAAAACTGAATGCAATGATGTGGAGGTGCCAACTTCTAATATTTTTCAGAATAGAACATAAATCACGGAACAAAAGTTTAAACGGAGAAAATGTACAATTTTAAGGGAAAAATATCTTGAATCAGAATTTCATGGTGTCAACAAATCCCCAAAAAGTTGGGACAAGGCCATTTTCACCACTGTGTGGCATCTCCCCTTCTTCTTACAACACTCAACATACGTCTGGGGACCGAGGAGACCAGTTTATCAAGTTTAGAAACAGGAATGCTCTCCCATTCTTGTCTAATACAGGCCTCTAACTGTTCAATTGTCTTGGGCCTTCTTTGTTGCACCTGCCTCTTTATGATGCGGCAAATGTTCTCTATAGGTGAAAGATCTGGACTGCAGACTGGCCATTTCAGTACCCGGATCCTTCTCCTACGCAGCCATGATGTTGTGATTGATGCAGAATGTGGTCTGGCATTATTTTGTTGAAAAATGCAGGGTCTTCCCTGAAAGAGATGACGTCTGGATGGGAGCATATGTTGTTCTAGACCCTGAATATATTTTTCTGCATTGATGGTGCCTTTCCAGACATGCAAGCTGCCCATGCCACACGCACTCATGCAACCCCATACCATCAGAGATGCAGGCTTCTGAACTGAGCGTTGATAACAACTTGGGTTGTCCTTGTCCTCTTTGGTCCAGATGACATGGCGTCCCAGATTTCCAAAAAGAACTTTGAATCGTGACTCGTCTGACCACAGAACAGTCTTCCATTTTGCCACACTCCATTTTAAATGATCCCTGGCCCAGTGAAAACGCCTGAGCTTGTGGATCTGGCTTAGAAATGGCTTCTTCTTTGCACTGTAGAGTTTCAGCTGGCAACGGCGGATGGCACGGTGGATTGTGTTCACTGACAATGGTTTCTGGAAGTATTCCTGAGCCCATTCTGTGATTTCCTTTACAGTAGCATTCCTGTTTGTGATGCAGTGTCGTTTAAGGGCCCGGAGATCACGGGCATCCAGTATGGTTTTACGGCCTTGACCATTAGGCACAGAGATTGTTCCAGATTCTCTGAATCTTCAGATGATGTTATCCACAGTTGATGATGATAGATGCAAAGTCTTTGCAATTTTTGGGTAACACCTTTCTGATATTGCTCTATTATCTTTCTGCGCAACATTGTGGGAACTGGTGATCCTCTACCCATCTTGGCTTCTGAGAGACACTGCCACTCTGAGAAGCTCTTTTTATACCCAATCATGTTGCCAATTGACCTAATTAGTGTTAATTGGTCTTCCAGCTCTTCGTTATGCTCAAATTTACTTTTTCCAGCCTCTTATTGCTACTTGTCCCAACGTTTTTGGGATTTGTTGACACTGTGAAAATTTGAATCAACGTATTTTTTCTTTAAAATGATACATTTACTCGGATTAAACGTTTGATCTGTCATCTACGTTCTATTACAAATAAAATATTGACATTTGCCATCTCCACATCATTGCATTCAGTTTTTAGTCACAATTTGTTTAGTGTCCCAACTTTTTGGGAATCCGGTTTGTACTTCTTATGCTGTTGTCACCTCACCACTCTGTAAATGGGCCATTGTGTTGACTCCTCAAGCTGATGCAACCTCACCTCTGTCATTAGGCAACTGTGTTGACTCCTCATACTGTTGCCACCTCACCACTATGTGACTGGGCCATTGTGTTGACTTCTCATGCTGTTGCCACTTCACTACTCTGTCACTGGGCCACTGTGTTGACTTCCCATGTTGTTGCCACCTCAGCACTCTTTCACTGGGCCACTTTGTTGACTCTCCATGCTGTTGCCACCTCACCACTTTGTCACTGATCCACTTTGTTGACTCCTCATGCTGTTGCCGCCTCACCACTCTGTTACTAGGCCATTGTGTTGACTCCTCATGCTGTTGCCACCTCACTACTATGTCACTGAGCCAATGTGTTGACTCCTCATGCTGTTGCCACCCCACAACTATGTAACTTTGCCACTGTATTGACTCCTCATGCTGTTGCCACCTAACCACTACGTGATTGGGCCACTGTGTTGACTCCTCATGCTGTTTCCACCTCACTACTCTGTCACTGAGCCAATGTGTTGACTAGGGATGAGCGAACCCGAACTGTATAGTTCGGGTTCGTACCAAATTTTGGGGTGTCCATGACACGGACCTGAACCCGAACATTTTCGTAAAAGTCCGGGTTCGGGTTCGGTGTTCGTCGCTTTCTTGGCACTTTTTGAAAGGCTGCAAAGCAGCCAAACAACAACCGTCATACTACTTGCCCCAAGAGGCCGTCACAGCCATGCCTACTATTGGCATGGCTGTGATTGGCCAGTGCAGCATGTGACCCAGCCTCTATTTAAGCTGGAGTCACGTAGCGCCGCACGTCACTCTGCTCTGATCAGTGTAGGGAGAGGTTGCAGCTGCGAAGTTAGGGCGAGATTAGGCAGTGATTAACTCCTCCAAAAGACTTCATTCAGTGATCGATCTGCAGCTGTGGATCATTGAACTGCTGCTATTCAATTGCTCACTGTCTTTAGACTGCCCAGAGCGTTTTTCATTCACTTTTTTCTGGGGTGATCGGCGGCCATTTTGTGTCTTGTGGTGCGCCAGCACAAGCTGCCACCAAGTACATTTGACCCTCAATAGTGTGGTTATTTCTTGGCTATATCCTACATCAGTGTGAAGCTGTCACACCAAGTGCATTTAACCATCAATAGTGTGGTTATGTTTTGGCCATATACTACATCAGGGGCAAGCTGTCACCAAGTGCATTTAACCCTCAATAGTGTGGTTGTTTTTTGGCTATATCCTACATCAGGGCGAAGCTGTCACACCAAGTGCATTTAGCCATCAAAAGTGTGGTTATTTTTTGGCCATATACTACATCAGGGGCAAGCTGTCACCAAGTGCATTTAACCCTCAATAATGTGGTTGTTTTTTGGCTATATCCTACATCAGGGTGAAGCTGTCACACCAAGTGCATTTAACCATCAATAGTGTGGTTATTTTTTGGCCATATACTACATCAGGGGCAAGCTGAGCCTGTCACCAAGTGCATTTAACCCTCAATAGTGTGGTTGTTTTTTGGCTATATCCTACATCAGGGTGAAGCTGTCACACCAAGTGCATTTAACCATCAATAGTGTGGTTATTTTTTGGCCATATACTACATCAGGGGCAAGCTGAGCCTGTCACCAAGTGCATTTAACCCTCAATAGTGTGGTTGTTTTTTGGCTATATCCTACATCAGGGTGAAACTGTCACACCAAGTGCATTTAACCATCAATAGTGTGGTTATTTTTTGGCCATATACTACATCAGGGGCAAGCTGAGCCTGTCACCAAGTGCATTTAACCCTCAATAGTGTGGTTGTTTTTTGACTATATCCTACATCAGGGTGAAGCTGTCACACCAAGTGCATTTAACCATCAATAGTGTGGTTATTTTTTGGCTATATCCTACATCAGGGTCAAGCTGTCACACCAAGTGCATTTAACCATCAATAGTGTGGTTATTTTTTGGCCATATACTACATCAGGGGCAAGCTGTCACCAAGTGCATTTAACCCTCAATAGTGTGGTTGTTTTTTTGGCTATATCCTACATCAGGGTGAAGCTGTCACACCAAGTGCATTTAACCATCAATAGTGTGGTTATTTTTTGGCCATATACTACATCAGGGGCAAGCTGAGCCTGTCACCAAGTGCATTTAACCCTCAATAGTGTGGTTGTTTTTTGGCTATATCCTACATCAGGGTGAAGCTGTCACACCAAGTGCATTTAACCATCAATAGTGTGGTTATTTTTTGGCCATATACTACATCAGGGGCAAGCTGTCACCAAGTGCATTTAACCCTCAATAGTGTGGTTGTTTTTTTGGCTATATCCTACATCAGGGTGAAGCTGTCACACCAAGTGCATTTAACCATCAATAGTGTGGTTATTTTTTGGCCATATACTACATCAGGGGCAAGCTGAGCCTGTCACCAAGTGCATTTAACCCTCAATAGTGTGGTTGTTTTTTGGCTATATCCTACATCAGGGTGAAACTGTCACACCAAGTGCATTTAACCATCAATAGTGTGGTTATTTTTTGGCCATATACTACATCAGGGGCAAGCTGAGCCTGTCACCAAGTGCATTTAACCCTCAATAGTGTGGTTGTTTTTTGACTATATCCTACATCAGGATGAAGCTGTCACACCAAGTGCATTTAACCATCAATAGTGTGGTTATTTTTTGGCCATATCCCAGTCTAATTCTGTCTGTAAACGTATACCTGTCACCCAGCGCCTAAATAATAGGCCTCAAATTTATAGTCAGCTAAATGTGTGGTTATTGCTGTAGCTGGGCAAGTTATTTAGTGTCCGTCAAAGCACAGTTTTTGTTCTGGGTTGAAATACAATTCCCAATTTTCTAAATTAGTGGTTTCTGCTGTATCAGGCCTACTTTAAATTTATCCCTAAAAGGGTATATAAGATTCAAGGTGCAGATAGGGTCATTCTCAATAACTTCACACACACGCTACTGTTCATATCCCAGTCGAATTCTGTCTGTAAACGTATACCTGTCACCCAGCGCCTAAATAATAGGCCTCAAATTTATAGTCAGCTAAATCTGTGGTTACTGCTGTGCTTGTATTAGTGTAATACGGTACCTAAATAGATAGCCAGATAGTGTTAGGTGTCTGTAAAATAAGGCCTGAATTTGAATTCAATACATTGGGCCAAATAATATTTTTGTTGTTGTGGTGAACGATAACAATGAGGAAAACATCTAGTAAAGGACGCGGACATGGTCGTGGTGGTGTTAGTGGACCCTCTGGTGCTGGGAGAGGACATGGCCGTTCTGCCACACGTCCTAGTGTACCAACTACCTCAGGTCCCAGTAGCCGCCATAATTTACAGCGATATTTGGTGGGGCCCAATGCCGTTCTAAGGATGGTAAGGCCTGAGCAGGTACAGGCATTAGTCAATTGGGTGGCCGACAGTGGATCCAGCACATTCACATTATCTCCCACCCAGTCTTCTGCAGAAAGCGCACAGATGGCGCCTGAAAACCAAGTCCATCAGTCTGTCACTTCACCCCCATGCATACCAGGGAAACTGTCTGAGCCTCAAGTTATGCAGCAGTCTCTTATGCTGTTTGAAGACTCCGCCTGCAGGGTTTCCCAAGGGCATCCACCTAGCCCTTCCCCAGCGGTGGAAGACATAGAATGCACTGACGCACAACCACTTATGTTTCCTGATGATGAGGACATGCGAATACCACCTCAGCACGTCTCTGATGATGACGAAACACAGGTGCCAACTGCTGCGTCTTTCTGCAGTGTGCAGACTGAACAGGAGGTCAGGGATCAAGACTGGGTGGAAGACGATGCAGGGGACGATGAGACCCCACATGGAATGAAGGTCATGCCACTGACTTTCCCAGTTCCGAGGAAGAGGCAGTGGTGAGACCGAGCCAACAGCGTAGCAAAAGAGGGAGCAGTGGGCAAAAGCAGAACACCCGCCGCCAAGAGACTCCGCCTGCTACTGACCGCCGCCATCTGGGACCGAGCACCCCAAAGGCAGCTTCAAGGAGTTCCCTGGCATGGCACTTCTTCAAACAATGTGCTGACGACAAGACCCGAGTGGTTTGCACGCTGTGCCATCAGAGCCTGAAGCGAGGCATTAACGTTCTGAACCTTAGCACAACCTGCATGACCAGGCACCTGCATGCAAAGCATGAACTGCAGTGGAGTAAACACCTTGACAACAAGGAAGTCACTCAGGCTCCCCCTGCAACCTCTTCTGCTGCTGCCGCCTCGGCCTCTTCTGCTGCTGCTGCCTCGGCCTCTTCCTCCGCCTCTGGAGGAACGTTGGCACCTGCCGCCCAGCAAACAGGGGATGTACCACCAACACCACCACCTCCGTCACCAAGCATCTCAACCATGTCACACGGCAGCGTTCAGCTCTCCGTCTCACAAACATTTGAGAGAAAGCGTAAATTCCCACCTAGCCACCCTTGATCCCTGGCCCTGAATGCCAGCATTTCTAAACTACTGGCCTATGAAATGCTGTCATTCAGGCTGGTGGACACAGACAGCTTCAAACAGCTCATGTCGCTTGCTGTCCCACAGTATGTTGTTCCCAGCCGCCACTACTTCTCCAAGAGAGCCGTGCCTTCCCTGCACAACCAAGTATCCGATAAAATCAAGTGTGCACTGCGCAACGCCATCTGTGGCAAGGTCCACCTAACCACAGATACGTGGCCAGGGACGCTATATCTCCCTAACTGCACACTGGGTAAATGTAGTGGCAGCTGGGGCCCCAGGCGGAGAGCTGTTTGGCGCACGTCCTTCCGCCGCCAAGGATTGCAGGGCAACATTCTTTGTCTCCTGTTGCCACCTCCTCCTACTCAGCTTCCTCCTCCTCTTCTTCCACCTGCTCAACCAGTCAGCCACACACCTTCACCACCAACTTCAGCACAGCCCGGGGTAAACGTCAGCAGGCCATTCTGAAACTCATATGTTTAGGGGACAGGCCCCACACCGCACAGGAGTTGTGGCGTGGTATAGAACAACAGACCGACGAGTGGTTGCTGCCGGTGAGCCTCAAGCCCGGCCTGGTGGTGTGCGATAATGGGCAAAATCTCGTTGCAGCTCTGGGACTAGCCGGTTTGACGCACATCCCTTGCTTGGCGCATGTGCTGAATTTGGTGGTGCAGAAGTTCATTCACAACTATCCCGACATGTCAGAGCTGCTGCATAAAGTGCGGGTCGTCTGTTCGCGCTTCCAGCGTTCACATCCTGCCGCTGCTCGCCTGTCTGCACTACAGCGTAACTTCGGCCTTCCCGCTCACCGCCTCATATGCGACGTGCCCACCAGGTGGAACTCCGCCTTGCACATGCTGGACAGACTGTGCGAGCAGCAGCAGGCCACAGTGGAGTTTCAGCTGCAGCAAGCACTGGTCAGTCGCACTGCGGAACAGCACCACTTCACCATCAATGACTGGGCCTCCATGCGAGACCTGTGTGCCCTGTTGCGCTGTTTCGAGTACTCCACCAACATGGCCAGTGGCGATGACACCGTTATCAGCGTTACAATACCACTTCTATGTCTCCTTGAGAAAACACTTAGGGCGATGATGGAAGAGGAGGTGGCCCAGGAGGAGGAGGAAGAGGGGTCATTTTTAGCACTTTCAGGCCAGTCTCTTCGAAGTGACTCAGAGGGAGTTTTTTTGCAACAGCAGAGGCCAGGTAGAAATGTGGCCAGCCGGGACCCACTACTGGAGGACGAGGAGGACGAGGATGTGGAGGAGGAGGATGAAGCATGGTCACAGCGGGGTGGCACCCAACGCAGCTCGGGCCCATCACTGGTGCGTGGCTGGGGGGAAACGCAGGACGATGACGATACGCCTCCTACAGAGGACAGCTTGTCCTTACACATGAGCGACTACATGCTGCAGTGGCTGCGCAACGACAGCAGAGTTGCCCACATTTTAACGTGTGCGGACTACTGGGTTGCCACCCTGCTGGATCCACGGTACAAAGACAATGTGCCCACCTTACTTCCTGCACTGGAGCGTGATAGGAAGATGCGCGAGTACAAGCGCACGTTGGTAGACGCGCTACTGAGAGCATTCCCAAATGTCACAGGGGAACAAGTGGAAGCCCAAGGCCAAGGCAGAGGAGGAGCAAGAGGTCGCCAAGGCAGCTGTGTCACGGCCAGTTCCTCTGAGGGCAGGGTTAGCATGGCAGAGATGTGTAAAAGTTTTGTCAACACGCCACAGCTAACTGCACCACCACCTGATACGCAACAGGTTAGCAGGAGGCAACATTTCACTAACATGGTGGAACAGTACGTGTGCACACCCCTCCACGTACTGACTGATGGTTCGGCCCCATTCAACTTCTGGGTCTCTAAATTGTCCACATGGCCAGAGCTAGCCTTTTATGCCTTGGAGGTGCTGGCCTTCCCGGCAGCCAGCGTTTTGTCTGAACGTGTATTCAGCACGGCAGGGGGCGTCATTACAGACAAACGCAGCCGCCTGTCTACAGCCAATGTGGACAAGCTGACGTTCATAAAAATGAACCAGGCATGGATCCCACAGGACCTGTCCATCCCTTGTGCAGATTAGACATTAACTACCTCCCCTTAACCAATTATTATTTTACTCCAGGGCACTACCTCATTCAATCCTATTTTTATTTTCATTTTACCATTATATTGCGAGGCAACCCAAAGTTGAATGAACCTCTCCTCTGTCTGGGTGCCGGGGCCTAAATATATGACAATGGACTGTTACAATGTTGGGTGACGTGAAGCATGATTCTCTGCTATGACATGCAGACTGATTCTCTGCTGACATGAAGCCAGATTCTCTGTTACGGGACCTCTCTCCTCTGCCTGGACCCCTGGGTGCCTGGGCCTAAATATATGACAATGGACTGTTACAGTGGTGGGTGACGTGAAGCCTGATTCTCTGCTATGACATGCAGACTGATTCTCTGCTGACATGAAGCCAGATTCTCTGTTACGGGACCTCTCTCCTCTGGCTGGGTGCCTGGGCCTAAATATATGACAATGGACTGTTACAGTGGTGGGTGACGTGAAGCCTGATTCTCTGCTATGACATGCAGACTGATTCTCTGCTGACATGAAGCCAGATTCTCTGTTACAGGACCTCTCTCCTCTGCCTGGGTGCCTGGGCCTAAATATATGACAATGGACTGTTGCAGTGGTAGCTGACGTGAAGCCTGATTCTCTTCTATGACATGCAGACTGATTCTCTGCTGACATGAAGCCAGATTCTCTGTTACTGGACCTCTCTCCTCTGCCTGGGTGCCTGGGCCTAAATATATGACAATGGACTGTTCCAATGTTGGGTGACGTGAAGCCTGATTCTCTGCTATGACATGCAGACTGATTCTCTGCTGACATGAAGCCAGATTCTCTGTTACAGGACCTCTCTCCTCTGCCTGGGTGCCTGGGCCTAAATATATGACAATGGACTGTTCCAATATTGGGTGACGTGAAGCCTGATTCTCTGCTATGACATGCAGACTGATTCTCTGCTGACATGAAGCCAGATTCTCTGTTACGGGACCTCTCTCCTCTGCCTGGGTGCCTGGGCCTAAATATATGACAATGGACTGTTACAGTGGTGGCTGACGTGAAGCCTGATTCTCTTCTATGACATGCAGACTGATTCTCTGCTGACATAAAGCCAGATTCTCTGTTACGGGACCTCTCTCCTCTGCCTGGGTGCCTGGGCCTAAATATATGACAATGGACTGTTGCAGTGGTGGCTGACATGAAGCCTGATTCTCTGATATGACATGCAGACTGATTCTCTGCTGACATGAAGCCAGATTCTCTGTTACAGGACCTCTCTCCTGTGCCTGGGTGCCTGGGCCTAAATATATGACAATGGACTGTTGCAGTGGTGGCTGACGTGAAGCCTGATTCTCTTCTATGACATGCAGACTGAATCTCTGCTGACATGAAGCCAGATTCTCTGTTACGGGACCTCTCTCCTCTGCCTGGGTGCCTGGGCCTAAATATATGACAATGGACTGTTCCAATATTGGGTGACGTGAAGCCTGATTCTCTGCTATGACATGCAGACTGATTCTCTGCTGACATGAAGCCAGATTCTCTGTTACGGGACCTCTCTCCTCTGGCTGGGTGCGTGGGCCTAAATATATGACAATGGACTGTTACAGTGGTGGGTGATGTGAAGCCTGATTCTCTGCTATGACATGCAGACTGATTCTCTGCTGACATGAAGCCAGATTCTTTGTTACGGGACCTCTCTCCTCTGCCTGGGTTCCTGGGCCTAAATATATGACAATGGACTGTTGCAGTGGTGGCTGACGTGAAACCTGATTCTCTTCTATGACATGCAGACTGATTCTCTGCTGACATGAAGCCAGATTCGCTGTTACGGGACCTCTCTCCTCTGCCTGGGTGCCTGGGCCTAAATATATGACAATGGACTGTTACAGTGGTGGCTGACGTGAAGCCTGATTCTCTGCTATGACATGCAGACTGATTCTCTGCTGACATAAAGCCAGATTCTCTGTTACGGGACCTCTCTCCTCTGCCTGGGTGCCTGGGCCTAAATATATGACAATGGATTGTTGCAGTGGTGGCTGACGTGAAGCCTGATTCTCTTCTATGACATGCAGACTGATTCTCTGCTGACATGAAGCCAGATTCTCTGTTACTGGACCTCTCTCCTCTGTCTGGGTGCCTGGACCTAAATATATGACAATGGACTGTTGCAGTGGTGGCTGACGTGAAGCCTGATTCTCTGCTATGACATGCAGACTGATTCTCTGCTTACATGAAGCCAGATTCTCTGTTACGGGACCTCTCTCCTCTGCCTGGGTGCCTGGGCCTAAATATATGACAATGGACTGTTGCAGTGGTGGCTGACGTGAACACTGATTCTCTTCTATGACATGCAGACTGATTCTCTGCTGACATAAAGCCAGATTCTCTGTTACGGGACCTCTCTCCTCTGCCTGGGTGCCTGGGCCTAAATATATGACAATGGACTGTTCCAATATTGGGTGACGTGAAGCCTGATTCTCTGCTATGACATGCAGACTGATTCTCTGCTGACATGAAGCCAGATTCTCTGTTACGGGACCTCTCTCCTCTGGCTGGGTGCGTGGGCCTAAATATATGACAATGGACTGTTACAGTGGTGGGTGACGTGAAGCCTGATTCTCTGCTATGACATGCAGACTGATTCTCTGCTGACATGAAGCCAGATTCTCTGTTACGGGACCTCTCTCCTCTGCCTGGGTTCCTGGGCCTAAATATATGACAATGGACTGTTGCAGTGGTGGCTGACGTGAAACCTGATTCTCTTCTATGACATGCAGACTGATTCTCTGCTGACATGAAGCCAGATTCTCTGTTACGGGACCTCTCTCCTCTGCCTGGGTGCCTGGGCCTAAATATATGACAATGGACTGTTACAGTGGTGGCTGACGTGAAGCCTGATTCTCTGCTATGACATGCAGACTGATTCTCTGCTGACATAAAGCCAGATTCTCTGTTACGGGACCTCTCTCCTCTGCCTGGGTGCCTGGGCCTAAATATATGACAATGGACTGTTGCAGTGGTGGCTGACGTGAAGCCTGATTCTCTTCTATGACATGCAGACTGATTCTCTGCTGACATGAAGCCAGATTCTCTGTTACTGGACCTCTCTCCTCTGCCTGGGTGCCTGGACCTAAATATATGACAATGGACTGTTGCAGTGGTGGCTGACGTGAAACCTGATTCTCTTCTATGACATGCAGACTGATTCTCTGCTTACATGAAGCCAGATTCTCTGTTACGGGACCTCTCTCCTCTGCCTGGGCCTAAATATATGACAATGGACTGTTGCAGTGGTGGCTGACGTGAACACTGATTCTCTTCTATGACATGCAGACTGATTCTCTGCTGACATGAAGCCAGATTCTCTGTTACGGGACCTCTCTCCTCTGCCTGGGTGCCTGGGCCTAAATATATGACAATGGACTGTTACAGTGGTGGGTGACGTGAAGCCTGATTCTCTGCTATGACATGTAGACTGATTCTCTGCTGACATGAAGCCAGATTCTCTGTTACGGGACCTCTCTCCTCTGCCTGGGTTCCTGGGCCTAAATATATGACAATGGACTGTTGCAGTGGTTGCTGACGTGAAACCTGATTCTCTTCTATGACATGCAGACTGATTCTCTGCTGACATGAAGCCAGATTCTCTGTTACGGGACCTCTCTCCTCTGCCTGGGTGCCTGGGCCTAAATATATGACAATGGACTGTTGCAGTGGTGGATGACGTGAAGCCTGATTCTCTTCTATGACATGCAGACTGATTCTCTGCTGACATGAAGCCAGATTCTCTGTTACGGGACCTCTCTCCTCTGCCTGGGTGCCTGGGCCTAAATATATGACAATGGACTGTTGCAGTGGTGGCTGACGTGAAGCCTGATTCTCTTCTATGACATGCAGACTGATTCTCTGCTGACATGAAGCCAGATTCTCTGTTACTGGACCTCTCTCCTCTGCCTGGGTGCCTGGACCTAAATATATGACAATGGACTGTTGCAGTGGTGGCTGACGTGAAACCTGATTCTCTTCTATGACATGCAGACTGATTCTCTGCTTACATGAAGCCAGATTCTCTGTTACGGGACCTCTCTCCTCTGCCTGGGTGCCTGGGCCTAAATATATGACAATGGACTGTTGCAGTGGTGGCTGACGTGAACACTGATTCTCTTCTATGACATGCAGACTGATTCTCTGCTGACATGAAGCCAGATTCTCTGTTACGGGACCTCTCTCCTCTGCCTGGGTGCCTGGGCCTAAATATATGACAATGGACTGTTACAGTGGTGGGTGACGTGAAGCCTGATTCTCTGCTATGACATGTAGACTGATTCTCTGCTGACATGAAGCCAGATTCTCTGTTACGGGACCTCTCTCCTCTGCCTGGGTTCCTGGGCCTAAATATATGACAATGGACTGTTGCAGTGGTTGCTGACGTGAAACCTGATTCTCTTCTATGACATGCAGACTGGTTCTCTGCTGACATGAAGCCAGATTCTCTGTTACGGGACCTCTCTCCTCTGCCTGGGTGCCTGGGCCTAAATATATGACAATGGACTGTTGCAGTGGTGGGTGACGTGAAGCCTGATTCTCTTCTATGACATGCAGACTGATTCTCTGCTGACATGAAGCCAGATTCTCTGTTACGGGACCTCTCTCCTCTGCCTGGGTGCCTGGGCCTAAATATATGACAATGGACTGTTGCAGTGGTGGCTGACGTGAAGCCTGATTCTCTTCTATGACATGCAGACTGATTCTCTGCTGACATGAAGCCTGATTCTCTGTTACGGGTCCTCTCTCCTCTGCTTGGGTGCCTGGGCCTAAATATATGACAATGGACTGTTACAGTGGTAGGTGACGTGAAGCCTGATTCTCTTCTATGACATGCAGACTGATTCTCTGCTGACATGAAGACAGATTCTCTGTTACGGGACCTCTCTCCTCTGCCTCAGTGCCTGGGCCTAAATATCTGACAATGGACTGTTACAGTGGTGGGTGACGTGAAGCCTGATTCTCTTCTATGACATGCAGACTGATTCTCTGCTGACATGAAGCCAGATTCTCTGTTACGGGACCTCTCTCCTCTGCTTGGGTGCCTGGGCCTAAATATCTGACAATGGACTGTTACAGTGGTTGGTGACGTGAAGCCAGATTCTCTGCTATGGGACCTCTCTCCAATTGATATTGATTAATTTTTATTTATTTTATTTTTATTTTTATTCATTTCCCTATTTACATTTGTTTGCAGGGGATTTGCCTACATGTTGCTGCCTTTTGCAGCCTTCTAGCTCTTTCCTGGGCTGTTTTACAGCCTTTTTAGTGCCGAAAAGTTCGGGTCCCCATTGACTTCAATGGGGTTCGGGTTCGGGACGAAGTTCGGATCGGGTTCGGATCCCGAACCCGAAAATTTCCGGGAAGTTCGGCCGAACTTCTCGAACCCGAACATCCAGGTGTCTGCTCAACTCTAGTGTTGACTCCTTATGGTGTTACCAGTTTACCAATCTGTCACTTGGCCACTGTGTTGACTACTCATGCTGTGCCACCCCACCACTCTGTAAATGGGACACTTTGTTGACTCCTCATGGTGTTGCCACCTCACCACTCTGTGAATGGGCCAGTGTGTTGACTCCTTAAGCTGTTCTCACCTCAACACTCTGTCACTGGGCCACTTTGTTTACTCCTGATGCTGCTGCCATCTCACCACTCTGTCACTGGGCCACTGTGTTGACTCCTGAAGCTGTTGACACCTCACCAATCTGTCACTTGGCCACTGTGTTGACTCCTTATACTGATGCCACTCTACCACTGTGTGACTGGGCCACTGTGTTGACTCGTTACGTTGTTGCCGCCTCACCACTCTGTCACTGGGACATTGTGTTGACTCCTCATGCTGTTGCCACATTACCAATCTGTGAATGGGACACTGTGTTAACTCCTCAAGCTGTTGCAGCCTCACCTCTCTTTCATTGGGCCATTGTGTTGACTCCTCAAGCTGTTGCCACCTTACCACTATGTGACTGCCACTGTGTGGACTCCTTAAGCTCTTGTTACCTCACCACTATGTGACTGGGCCACTGAGTTGAATCCTTATGCTGTTGCCACCTCACCACTATGTAACTAAGCCACTTTGTTGACTCCTCATGATGTTGCCACCCTGCTACTATGTGAATGGCCACCTGTGTTGACTACTCAAGTTGTTGCCACCTCACCACTCTGTCACTGGGCCACTGCGTTGACTCCTCATGCTTTTTCCACCTCACCACTATGTGACTAGGCCACTTTGTTGACTCCTCATGCTGTTTCCACCTTACCAATCTGTCACTTGGCCACTGTGTTGACTCCTCATGATGTTGCCACCCCGCCACTATGTGATTGGCAACCTGTGATGACTCCTCAAGCTGTTGTCACCTCACCACTATGTGACTAGGCCACTGTGTTGACTCCTAAAGCTGTTGTCACCTCACCACTATGTGACTAGGCCACTGTGTTGACTCCTCATTCTGTTGCCACCTCACCACTTTGTCACTGGGAGACTGTGTTATGTTGACTCCTCATGCTGTTACCATCTCACCACTATGTGACTTGCCCATTGTGTTGACTTCTTATGCTGTTGCCACCTCACCAATCTGTCACTGAGCCATTGTGTTGACTCCTCAAGCTGTTTCCAGCCCACCAATCTGTCACTTCTCCACTGTGCTGACTCCTCATGCTGTTGCCACCTCACCACTCTGTCAATAGGCTACTGTGTTGACTCCTTAAGCTGTTGCTACCTCACCAATCTGTCACATGGCCACTGTGTTGACTCCTCATGCTAGTGCCACCCCACCCCTATGTGACTGGGCCACTGTGTTGACTCCTTAAGCTGTTGGCACCTCACCACTCTGTCATTGGGCCACTGTGTTGACTCCTCATGCTGTTGCCATCTCACCACTCTGTCACTGTGCCATTGTGTTGACTCCTCAAGCTGTTGCCACCCCACCACTATGTGACTTTTCAACTGCGTTGACTCATCAAGCTGTTGCTACCTCAACACTATGTGACTGGGCCACTGTGTTGACTCATCACGATGTTGCCACCAAATCACTTTGTCACTGGGCCACTTTGTTGACTCCTCATGTTGTTGCCACCTCACCAATCTGTCACTGGGCCATTATGTTGACTCCTCATGCTGTTGCCATCTCACTACTCTATCACTGAGCCAATGTGTTGACTCCTCATGCTGTTTTTAACTCACCACTCTGTCACTGGGTCACTGTGTTGACTCTTCAAGCTGTTGCAACCTCACTGCTATGTCACTGGGCCACTGTGTTGACTCCTCATGCTGTTTCCACATCACCACTCAGTAAATGGGCCACTGTGTTTACTTCTTATGCTGTTGCCACCTCACCAGTCTGTCACTGGGCCACTGTGTTGACTCCTCCTGATGTTGCAAATTTACCAATCTTTCACTGGGCCATTGTGTTTAACCCTCGTGCTGTTAGCACCTCACCAATTTGTCACTAGGCCACTGTGTTGACTCCTCATGCTGTTGCAACCTCACCACTCTGTCACTGGGCCACTGTGTTGACTTCTCATGCTGTTGCCACCTCACCACTCTGTCACTAGGCCATTGTGTTGACTCCTCATGCTGTTGCCACCTCACTATTCTGTCACTGGGCCACTGTGTTGACTCCTCATGCGGTTGCCATCTCACTATTCTGTCACTGGGCCAATGTGTTGACTCCTATTGCTGTTGCCATACCACCACTATGACTTTGCCACTGTATTAACTTCTCATGCTGTTTCCAACTCCAGAATAAAAAGTAATGTCAACACAAACTTACTGCTGACACCTTCTCCACTGTCATGAGGCCACTACCCGTGTAACAGAACAGGTTCTGTAGAAAACTATGTGGAATCAGCTGACGGTCTAAATGGAGTTTGCTCTTTAACTCTATAGTACAATCGTTGGCCACTGCACAGTTCTTTATACCTCACACTAACATTGACCTATAAGGGTGAGTTCACACTTTTTATTTATTTTGTCAGTTCTGGCCCTGTAACTGATTAAATGAGTGAAGTATGAGCTGATTCTAAGAGTGACTCCTGTCACCTGCCCATCTTACTGATGCACAGTAACTGTTTCCCTACCACAGCAGACTATCTATGCATGTTTCTGCAATGCACCGATATATAGGTTCTCTGCAACCAAGATGTAGCTGATTTTTAACACGCTTTGTCACAAATAAATTTGGATCGAATAAAAAAATTTGGGGGTAAATTTGAATCAAAGTTTTTAAAACTTCACTCATCTCTAGTTATCAGGATCCTGTAGTCACAAAAATTGCCTATTTGCCAATGCATACTAACTATGGCTAGCCATGTACCTATAATCTAAGCACATATAGTACTTGGTTGCTTGGTACATATTGTTAGGCTATGAACATACCCTGATAGCACCCATATAAAATTTCCTTTCAAACTTCACATAACCACCTGACTGGGAGGAGATTAACAAAGCCAGAACCATACTTGCCTACATACTTACCCACATATGTACAGAATTGTGTTGTTAAACGGTCCACTGGATCAGATCACACTGTCTCTTCCTTTTCAGCCCCCTTTTTTTTCTTGAGCTTTGCTGAAATATGTATACAGATGAACTAATATACTAACTTTTGTTTATGAACATTTTCTCAATTACGGTATGTGTCAATAGTATTCTCTTTATACAATGATATTCCAAATAAATGATCTTTATAATCATGCACTTGATATTATATAGAAAGTATAATAACTTTGTGATCATGTATCTGAAATTGTATAGTTTGCATAATCATGCATTTGTAGATCTATAACTTACTCATGAAATGTATATTAATCTTTTTTCTTTTTTATAATGAAATAGTCATAGAGCAAATTTATTTGTTAAATTCAGTGAAGCAGCCAAATAGAATTTTCCATAACTTTGCTCATCTCTAATTGTGACAATGAGGTGGGGTCTAATCCAGGCATCAGAGGCTTTCTCTCTTCTATCTTATGTAAGAAGAGAAAGAAAGTATCCTACTAACAGTTCTGTGCCTGCATTTTCATAGCAATCTTCTGATCAGAGACATTACAGTCTCTGATCATTGCTCTGAGCTTTCCGCTACCTCTGGTAGCTGAGGGCATGGAGCTTTAGCACTTGAACTAAAGCAATGCAGTTAAAAGTTGGCGCCCAAGGCCCCTTGGTGTCCTCCGTAAAAAGGCGTATGGGTGGTAACTAAATAAGAATAAAGAATAAAGCTCCATAGTGAGACAGTTTTACCCATAATTCCTAGTAGAATTTGCCTAAGGATTTTCCCTATTTCCCTATGTAAATGTAACCTTACTACGATCCCAAAATATCTGACTAGTTGGATTATCACATTACACTTTTTCCTGTAGAGCTGTATTGCAGTGTTGGGACTCCTAACTGTTACAGTGTCGTCCTCACCAAATGAGAAATGTGCTTTCCACAAGTAAAGTGTTGGTGGGATCAGTGGATTCTTTATATGCACAGTAGCAAGTATTTAAAACATTGTAATAGTGTAGAACTACAGGAAAAATTTGAATATTGTGCAAAAGTTCCTTTATTTAAGTAATGTAACTTAAAAGGTAAAACTAATATATGAGATAGACTCCTTACATGCAAAGCAAGATATTTCAAGCCTTTATTTGTTATAATTTGGATGATTATGGCTTACAGCTTATGAAAACCCCAAATTCACAATCTCAGAAAATTAGATTACATGAAATCAATAAAAGAAGGATGTTAACCTGTTTAGGACATAGGGTGTACCGGTACGCCCTGATTTTCAAGTCCTTGAGGACACAGGGCGTACGGGGACGTCCTATGTATTTCTGATCACTGCCGCTCGGCGGGCGGTGATCGGTACAAGGTGCCTGCTCTAATCATTGAGCAAGCACCTTGGCTAAATGCGAGGTGGGGTCCCGTGACCCCCCCCCCCCGTGTCAGCGATCGCCGCAAACCGCAGGTCAATATCACATGACCTAACCCCTCAGATGAACGCCGTAAAAAATAAAAAATAAAAACTGTCCTAAATAAACAATTTTTTTGTCAACTTACATCACAAAAAGTACAACAGTAAGCGATCAAAAATGCCCACCAAAATAGTACCAATCTAACCGTCACCTCATCCCGCAAAAAATGAGCCCCAACCTAAGACAATCGCCCAAAAAATAAAAAAAAACTATGGCTCAGAATATGGAGACACTAAAACATCATTTTTTTAGTTTTAAAAAAGCTTTTATTGTGTAAAACTTAAGTACATTTACCAAAGTACACATATTAGGTACCCGCCACCTCTATAAAAAATATCACATGACCTAACCCCTCAGATGAACACCATAAAAAAACTAAAAAAACTGTGAAAAAAAGCCATTTTTTGTTATCTTACTTAACAAAAAGTGTAATTTTAAGCGATCAAAAGTCATATGGACCCCAAAATACTGCCAATAGAAACCGTCATCTCATCCCACAAAAAATGAGACCTTACCTAAGATAATCGCCCAGAAACTGAAAAAACTATGGTTCTCTGACTATCGAGACACTGAAAAATGTTTTTTTTTTTTTTCAAAATGAAATCATTGTGTAAAACTTACATAAATAAAAAAGTATACATATTAGGTATCGCCGTGTCCATAATAACCTGCTCTATAAAAATATCACATGACCTAACCCCTCAGGTGAACACCATTAAAAAAATTAACGGTGTAAAAAAAGCCATTTTTGTCATCTTACATCATAAAAAGTGTAATAGCAAGCGATCAAAAAGTCATATGCACCCCCAAAATAGTGCGAATCAAACCGTCATCTCATCCCGCAAAAAATGAGAACCGACCAAAGATAATCGCCGAAAAACTGTAAAAACTATGGCTCTCAGACTATGGAGACACTAAAACATGATTATTTTTGTTTCAAAAATAAAATCATTGTGTAAAACTTACATAAATAAAAAAAATAGTATACATATTAGGTATCGCCGTGTCTGTGACAGCCTGCACTATAAAAATACCACATGATCTAACCTGTCAGATGAATTTTGTAAATAACAAAAATAAAACGGTGCCAAAACAGCTATTTCTTGTTACCTTGCCTCACAAAAAGTGTAATATAGAGCAACCAAAAATCAGATGTACCCTAAAATAGTACCAACAAAATTGCCACCCTATTCCATAGTTTCTAAAATAGGGTCACTTTTTGGGAGTTTCTACTCTAGGGGTGCATCAGGGGGCTTCAAATGGGACATGGTGTAAAAAAAAAAAAAACTGTCCAGCAAAATCTGCCTTCCAAAAACCGTATGGCATTCCTTTCCTTCTGTGCCCTGCCGTTTGCCCGTACAGCAGTTTACAACCACATATGGGGTGTTTCTGTAAACTACAGAATCAGGGCCATAAATATTGAGTTTTGTTTGGCTGTTAACCCTTGCTGTGTAATTGGAAAAAAAATATCAAAATTGAAAATCTGCCAAAAAAGTGAAATTTTGAAATTGTATCTCTATTTTCCATTAATTCTTGTGGAACACCTAAAGGGTTAACAAAGTTTGTAAAATCTGTTTTAAATACCTTGAGGGGTGTAGCTTCTTAGATGGGGCCACTTTTATGGAGTTTCTACTCTAGGGGTGGATCAGGGGGCTTCAAATGGGACATGATGAAAAAAAAACAGTCCAGCAAAATCTGCCTTCTAAAAACCGTATGGCATTCCTTTCCTTCTGCGCCCTGCCGGGTGCCCGTACAGCAGTTTACGACCACATATGAGGTGTTTCTGTAAACAAAAGAATCAGGGCCATAAATATTGAGTTTTGTTTGGCTGTTAACCCCTGCTTTGTAACTGGAAAAAAAAATATAAAAATGGAAAATCTGCCAAAAAAGTGAAATTTTGAAATTATATCTCTATTTTCCATTATTTCTGGTGGAACACCTAAAGGGTTAACAATGTTTCTAAAATCAGTGGTTTCTATTATGTAAGCCTCACAAAGTGACTTCAGACCTGAACTGGTCCTTAAAAAGTTGGCTTTTGAATATTTCTGAGAAATTTCAAGATTTACTTCTAAATGTTTAAGTCTTGTAACGTCCTCCAAAAATAAAATGTCATTTCCAAAATGATCCTAACATGAAGTAGACATATGGGGAATGTAAAGTAATAACTATTTTTGTAGGTATTACTATGTATTATAGAAGTAGAGAAATTAAAAATTGGAAATTTGCGAATTTTTCCAAATGTTTCCAAATTTGTTATTTTTTTATAAATAAAAATGATTTTTTTTTACTCCATTTTACCAGTGTCATGAAGTACAATATGTGACAAAAAAACTATCTCAGAATGGCCTGGATAAGTCAAAGCGTTTTAAAGTTATCACTACTTAAAGTGACACTGGTCAGAGTTGCAAAAAATGGCCTGGTCCTTAAGGTGAAATAAAGCTGTGTCCTTAAGGAGTTAAATAGAAAAATGCAGGACCTCTGAAAAGTATAATCATGCATATGTACTCAGTACTTGCTTTGGGCCCCTTTTGCATCAATTACTGCCACAATGTGGCGTGGCATGGATGCTATCAGCCTATGGAACTGCTGAGGTATTATGGAAGATTAGGATGCTTCAATAGCAGCTTTCAGCTCTTCTGCATTGTTCGGTCTCATGTCTCTCATCTTTCTCTTGGCAATGCCCCATAGATTCTCTATGGGGTTCAGGTCAGGCGAGTTTGCTGGCCAATCAAGCACAGTAATCCTATGGTCATTGAACCAGGTTTTGGTACTTTTGGCAGTGTGGGCAGGTGCAAAGTCCTGCTGGAAAATTAAGTCACCATCTACATGAAGCTTGTCTGCGGAAGGAAGCATGAAGTGCTCCAAAATCTCCTGGTAAATGGCTGCATTGACTCTGGACTTCATGAAGCAAAGTGGACCAACACCAGCAGATGACATGGCTCTGGACTTCAAGCATCATTTGAAGCCCATGTCCAGGATCCGTCTGTGTGTGGTGGCTCTTGATGCACTAACTCCAGCTTCAGTCCACTCCTTGTGAAAGTCCCCAACACTTTTGAATGTCCTTTTCCTGACAATCCTCCTCAGGCTGCGGTCATCCCTGCTGATTGTGCACCTTTTTCTTCCATACTTGTCCCTTTCACATAACTTTCTATTAATGTGCTTTCATACAGCACTTTGGGAACACCCATCTTCTTTTGCAGTTACCTTTTGAGACTTTCCCTCCTTATGGAGGTAGTCAATGATGGTTTTCTGCACAAATGTCAGGTCTTTCCCATGATTGTGATTCCTACTGAACCAGACTGAGAGACAGGTTAAAGGCTCAGGAACCCTTTGCAGTTGTTATGGATTAATTAGCTGACTAGAGTTTGCCACTTTGAGCGTAGAATATTGAACCTTTTCGCAATATTCTAATTTTTTGAGATCGTGAATTTGGGGTTTTCACAAGCTGTAAGCCATAATCATCCAAATTGTAACAAATAAAGGCTTGAAATATCTGAATCTATCTCATATATTAGTTTCACCTTTTAAGTTGCATTACTAAAATAAATGAACTTTTGCACAATATTCAATTTTTTCGAGTGTCATCTGTATAAATCATCCAAGGTCAGTGAAAGTTGTCAAATATGATTGTAGATAGAAAAAAAAGTATCTAAAAAAATAGGACACCACAAATAAAAACATTTGCATGTTATTCTTTAAAAATAATAATTTATTGTTTATTAAAGAAAAAAAAATCATATGGTTATTTCTCTGACCCACACCTGACCATATCTGTCATGGTATAAATACCCAAAACATTCTAAAATATTATTCAGATACATATTTAAATAATGTTGAATAACTTGTTTTTCTGAGACTTCAAGTAAATGGTTAGCTCCTCTACTGTTTGTATTTTCTGATTGCAGGTGACTTTTGGCAATTTATTGGTTTGTACAAGCCTTGAACATTTGCTAATATACGGCAATACATTTATCTTCCGAATTTCTGTGCTTTAAAGACACCCATAGAAATCATGAGGGGTATCTGTTTATTTAGTTGTCCCTGTATACAGCAGAGATGTCTGCACTGGATTTAAGGCAACACAAATAAACATTTTAGTGCTTTAATAAAAAGACCCTGAAGGAACATACACAAGAAGCTCTAAGAGGTTGTAATTCATATCATGAACACTACAGTGAAGCTAGTTTAATGGAATCTTGCACATTTTTAGGAAATAATAGTTTTTATTGCAAATAGTATATGGAACATCACTTTTAGAATAAACTTTAAAGAGTATTCCAGTAATTTTTAAGTTATTCCCTATTCACAGGATAGGGATTAAGTATTAGATTGGCGAGGATCCCACAGGGTCCCCTAAAATTAATGAAGCATCAGGTTGGACATTCACACTGTTGCTCCATTGGTCTCTATGGGACTGCTAGAGGTAGCCAAGTACAGTGCTCAGCTAATTACAGCATGTCCCATAGAGATAAATGAAACAGCAGCATACATTTCTGACCTACCACTCTGTTCATTTTGGGGGGCCCTTTGGACCCCTGTTTTCATTATCAGTGGGCATCCCAACAGTGGGTTTTCCACCAATCTAACAGTTATCCCCTATCTTGTAGTTAGGGAATAGTTGAAATTACAGGACCAATAAACAGCCAATAAGAACACTGACCAAATGTGTTTTAAAGTATAGGCTTTTAATGCAAAATCAAATTTATGCTGTCTATCTATCTAGTACATGTATTAATTACAAAAAATGACAAAAATGAAAGTATTCCAACAAGGTCCTTATTCAAAATAAAAACAAGCATGTTTACAAAATATAAAAATGTTCTCAAATACATTGTTCTGACATAATTGGAAAATCAAGCTGAAGGCTGCCTGTCAGTTGACAAAGATCCACTAGAGTACTCAAAGCTCCTCCACTGGTCCCAAGCTCATGCACATTAAAGGGGCCTAAAGGGGCCAGCGGGAGATTCAAGGGCTTCCAGTGAGTACTGATTTCAATCCAGTCATGTGCCACTAGAGTCTACATCTTATGGTTTGATTCACAGTTAACTCATGAGACCTTATTGAAAAATGATACCCTGTGTGCAGTGTTAACAGCAATATTCACAATGCAACCCATGGGGATGTGGGTTCATAAAATAGTTTTCTTAGGTGGCTCCAAACAACCCCAGTACAACAGTGATTGTGGGAAACACTCCATTGAGCATTACAATGATAATCAAAATTGTAAAATTGTGGTTAAAAAGTGGTTAGTTAAAGATTATGTTTTTCTTTAGTTTTCATACAGTGAATTTGGAGCTCCTATTAAAAACCAGAATATACAGTTATGTCCAGAAATATTTGGACTGTGATACAAGTTTGGGCATTTTAGCTGTTTACCAAAACATATTCAATATACAATTTTATAATCAATATGGGCTTAAAATGCAGACTCTTTTTCAAGAGACCAAAGGTAATTAGATAATTATCTCAAAAGCTTTTTAATGGGTTCAATGGGCTTTTCCTTTATTAATCCATAATTAATTAAGCAGGTAAATGGTCTACAGTTGACTCCAGGAGTGGCATTTGACCTTGGAAGCTGATATGAACCCACAACCAGGGATGGGTTGGGAACTCAAAGTGGCCCTGGAAAAAAAAAAGTCGCCCCATATTGTAGGTGGAGCCAAACTGGCAGAAGTGTGGCCAAGCCAAGTAGGCAGGGGTTTTTGTGGAGCAATCTGAAGTTTTTATTGATACCATTTTGGAATATACCATTTTTGGGGGCGGAGATGAAGCAACAAAAACATGGCAAATCCGCAGTTTAGATTTATTTTCCCATTATAGAATCCACCATATGGAATAAATACTATGGGCATTTTGTGCTCAACAATGATCATGATATATATTATGTATGGTTTATTTTTGTTATTATAATGGATAAGGGGCTAATATCCTAATGGGATAGGGTCATTTCTAAGTTTACCTAGGGGACTTTAACATGTGGTGGTTTGATCACTGCTCCCATAGACTGTACATGTATAGCATAGGTTAGGAAGGGGTTAACATAAGTTATCCCCCCATATAGCTAGAGCGTTGAACATTATAAAATTGATTGAGAACCCCCTGTGTATTTAAAGACTTGGTGAATCTCCAACCAGAGACTCTCTTAAAAGTAACATAGTAACATAGTATCATAGTACATAAGGCCGAAAAAAAAGACATTTGTCCATCCAGTTCGACCTGTCATCCTGCAAGTTTGGAAAGGTGGAATTTCTCTAACTAAAAACCTTTACTAGTATTTATATACAATGTGCTGGTGTCTACAGATACTTCTCTATATAGCAGGGCACTGGGGTACCAGCAAATCTAATAAAAAAATAAAATTAATGGAGCAAAATAATGAACAATAATCAATAAATTACAATATACATACTTTAGTGTGTGTATATATATATATATATATATATATATATATATACACACACAGTACAGACCAAAAGTTTGGACACACCTTCTCATTCAAAGAGTTTTCTTTATTTTCATGACTATGAAAAGTCTAGATTCACACTGAAGGCATCAAAACTATGAATTAACACATGTGGAATTATATACATAACAAAAAAGTGTGAAATAACTGAAAATATGTCATATTCTAGGTTCTTCAAAATAGCCACCTTTTGCTTTGATTACTGCTTTGCACACTCTTGGCATTCTCTTGATGAGCTTCAAGAGGTAGTCACCTGAAATGGTCTTACAACAGTCTTGAAGGAGTTCCCAGAGATGCTTAGCACTTGTTGGCCCTTTTGCCTTCACTCTGCGGTCCAGCTCACCCCAAACCATCTCGAATGGGTTCTGGTCCGGTGACTGTGGAGGCCAGGTCATCTGGCGCAGCACCCCATAACTCCTCTTCGTGGTCAAATAGCCCTTACACAGCCTGGAGGTGTGTTTGGGGCCATTGTCCTGTTGAAAAATAAATGATGGTCCAACTAAACGCAAACCGGATGGAATAGCATGCCGCTGCAAGATGCTGTGGTAGCCATGCTGGTTCAGTATGCCTTCAATTTTGAAAAAATCCCTAACAGTGTCACCAGCAAAGCACCTCCACACCATCACACCTCCTCCTCCGTGATTCACGGTGGGAACCAGGCATGTAGAGTCCATCCGTTCACCTTTTCTGCATCGCACAAAGACACGGTGGTTGGAACCAAAGATCTCAAATTTGGACTCATCAGACCAAAGCACAGATTTCCACTGGTCTAATGTCCATTCCTTGTGTTCTTTGGCCCAAACAAGTCTCTTCTGCTTGTTGCCTGTCCTTAGCAGTGGTTTCTAGCAGATATTCTACCATGAAGGCCTGATTCACACAGTCTCCTCTTAACAGTTGTTCTAGAGATGTGTCTGCTGCTAGAACTCTGTGTGGCATTGACCTGGTCTCTAATCTGAACTGCTGTCAACCTGCAATTTCTGAGGCTGGTGATTCAGATGAACTTATCCTCCGCAGCAGAGGTGACTCTTGGTCTTCCTTTCCTGGGGCTTTCTGCATGTGAGCCAGTTTCTTTGTAGCGCTTGATAGTTTTTGTGACTGCACTTTCGAAGTTTTCCCAATTTTTCGGACTGACTGACCTCCATTTCTTAAAGTAATCATGGCCACTCGTTTTTCTTTACTTAGCTGCTTTTTTCTTGCCATAATACAAATTCTCACAGTCTATTCAGTAGGACTATCATCTGTGTATCCACCTGACTTCTCCACAACGTAACTGATCGTCCCAACTCCATTTGTAAGGCAAGAAATCCCACTTATTAAACCTGACAGGGCACACCTGTGAAGTGAAAACCATTTCAGGTGACTACCTCTTGAAGCTCTTCAAGAGAATGCCAAGAGTGTGCAAATCAGTAATCAAAGCAAAAGTTGGCTACTTTGAAGAACCTAGAATATGACATTTTCAGTTGCTTCACACTTTTTTGTTATGTATATAATTCCACATGTGTTAACTCATAGTTTTGATGCCTTCAGTTTGAATCTACAATTTTCATAGTCATGAAAATAAAGAAAACTCTTTGAATGAGAAAGTGTGTCCAAACTTTTGGGCTGTACTGTGTATATATATATATATATATATATATATATAGTATTATTATTTTTTAAAGAGAGACAGCTAATATGTGTTTATTTTCATTTATTTTGCTCCATAACATTATTAAATAAATTAGGCCTAAATTGTTATCACAATGTCCTGGTATACAGAAATGTTTCTGTAAATACCAGAGCATTGTACATTTATACTAATGAAAGTTTTCTAGTTAGAGAAATTCTTATCATAGACAGCAGTGTGCTTTGTTGCACAGCTGGTAAGTCTTCTGTCTCTCAAGCAGAAGGTTATGAGTTTGAACCCCTCTGGTAACAGTTTAAAAGTATAGACAGGAAACAAATTTAAATATATAAGGGTAGTCTCATATACCAGAGTGCTGTGTTTGGGGATACACCCAAGGATGAATCTATATATTGAAATAGCCACATATATATGGAGTCAGGCGAAGCAGGAGTGGATTCCATGTTGACCAACTGCATATGAAAGACAGTCGGACCATTGGGAAAATTCCCAGTAATGTACACTGTTAATCTGTCCCTGCACACAACATACAGTCAAATGAGCTCTCAATGGAAGTGAAACAGACCATCAGTAGGGTGAAAAAGGAAGAAATCCAACAAAGAGATAGAAAAATTTTTAGGAGTGGCCAAATCAGCAGTTTGCTACATTTTGGTAAAAAATGAGAGCGCACTGGTGACCTCAAAAAGGCCTGGATATCCATGAAAGACAACATTGATGGATGATCACAGGATACTTCCCATGGTAAAGAAAAAAAAAAAACTTCACAACATCCACCCAAGTGAAGAACACCTTCCATTAAGTAGGTGTATCAGTATCTAAGTCTACTATAAAGAGAACACTTTTTGAGAGCAAATACAAAAGGTTTACCACAAACTGCAAACCATTAATCAGACTCAAAAATGTAAAGGCCAGATTAGAACTCGCCAAAAAAATTCTAAAGAAGCCAGCTAAACCTAAGATTAACCTGTACCAGAATGACAGGAAGAAGAAAGTATGGAGAATGCTTGGAACAACTCATCATCCAAAGCGACGACATCCTCTGTAAAACATGGTGGAGGCAGTGTGATGGCATGGGCATGCATGGCTTCCAATGGCACTAGGTCATTAGTGTTTATTGATAATGTGAATGAAAACAGAAGCAGCCGGATGAATTCTGAGGTGTACAGGTATATTCTTTCTGCTCAGACTCAACTAAATGCAGCAAGGTTGATTGGATGGCACTCCACAGTTCAGATGGACAACAATTAAAAACATCCTGTGAAAGCAACCCAGGAGTATTTTAAGGCAAAAAAGTGGAATATTCTGCAATGGTTAAGTCAATCACCAGATGTCAGATCTGAGATCGATCAAGCATACATTTCACTTGCCTAAGACAAAACTTAAGGCAGAACCACAAACAAGCAAGAACTGAAGACAGCTGCAGTAAAGGCCTCGAAAAGCAAGACAAAGGAGGAAACCTGGTAGTTGGTGATGTCCATGGGTTCCTGACTTCAGGCAGTCATTGACTGCAAAGGATTCTCTGCAAAGTATTAAAAATGAACATTTTATATATGGTAAGGTTAATTTATCCAATTACGTTTGAGCCCCTGAAATGAGGAGACTTTGTAGTAAAATCGTTGCAATTCCTAAACGTTTCACAAGATATTTTTGTTCAACCGCTTGAATTAAACCGGAAAGTCTAAATTTCGATTGCATCTCAGTTGTCTCATTTCATCCAATGTGGTGGCTAGTGATGAGTACAGTTTAAAAAAAAAAATATTCGGCTGATTTGCCAAATTTCACAAAGAAATTTGATTCATCATGAATTACTTCTTCATGAAGTGCATTTATTTGTATGTAGCAGGAGCAATCACGGGGAATGGTAATTGCGCTGCCCCCTGTCATTGAACCCTTCAGATCCCGCATTCATTGTCGATCATGGCATTTGAGGCTACCATTTAGGTCATTCAGGGGTTAATCAGGGTTATGAAAAAAAATGCTCACCATGATTGGAGACTCTGCCCAAAATCTAATTTTAATTTGTTTGACTTTTATTCACTTAACACTAGTGGTGGTATGCACAGCCCAAATTATGAAGATTGCGGCACTGTCCAAATATTACCTGACCCAACTGTATGAATTGAGGAAACTAATACAGATGACCTTTGCACAATTTAAAGGGGTTGTCCTATTACACTAACTTATCTACTATACATGGAACTATCCATTCCATAGAAAGGGTGAGTGGCGGATATGCAAGGAGTACAAGCGCTTGGCGATATCTGGCAGCCCCATAGAGTTGCACAGAGTGGCAGCGCAAATGTGTGTCTGTGGCTCGATTCAATCAGGCTAACAAAGACACCTGTGCAGTGGATCTGTTGATCACTTCTTTTTGAGCTCATAAGATTCACTTAACAGGTGCCGAGTTACTGAGTCTTGGAGCTGCTGCAAGGCTAGATTAGATATCTAGCCCTGTCACTCAAATAAGAAAGGTTAATATAGAGAGCACAAGGGGCTTGTGCTAGCAGTGCTCTTTGTGCTATGGCCAGCCCCCTGATGCCCCAACTAGGCAATTTACATGAATATAAAAATGTATATATCTCATTAAAAGCCCTTTATAGAAAATAAAGATATTGTTTTAAACAGCATGGTCAACTCTACAGGCAATACACCTGGTTACTACAGTTGATCATCTTGACAGAGGCTCTTTAACCAGGTGAAATTGTGGAAATTAGATTTATTCCTGCCTCACTGACTCCTTCACCCACAAATTCAAGGCCTATTTTTATTTTTTCCTAAAGGGGTTCTGAAGTTTCGACAGTTTTTACTTGTGAAAAGGGTTACTTAAAAATAATTTTATCGCAATACATTTTACTACTGGGACTCCCAACAATCAAACAATTTCCCTGTAGAAAGGTGCCCCTTCCAATAACTCCCTAATAGACTATATGAAAATTGGTTTTAAAAACTGGACAACCTCTATAAGTAAACTTTTGGATAAGTGTGATCATTATTAGAGATGAGCGAATATCTTGAAAATTTAATTCTTCTGATTCGGCGAATTTCACAAAAATTTACTTTGCGATGAATTACCACGAAGCGCATTTTTTTGTAAGTAACAGGTGCAATGACAGGGAGCTGCGATAGTGCCGCCCCGTCATTGTACTCTTTAGATGCCGCGTCCATACATGATCGCGGCATCTGAGTGCACAAACAATGTGATTAACATAAAAAAAAACATTACATCACACTTACTGCTTCCATTTGCGAGCGACAGGCCAGCCGCCACAATCTTGCTTGAAGATCTCGGCCAAAATCATGTGCGTCACCGGCTAGCGTGGTGACGTATAATGTCATCAGGCCGAGATCTTCAAGCATGATGGAGGCTGGCGGACCTTTGCGTGCAAATGGAGGCGGTAAGTTTGAATTTCAGGATTAATCTATTCGCTCACACGAAGCTCGAGGAAATTTGGCTTCTAGGCGAATCGAATAGTTCCTGAAATTCAGATCGAATTCCACTTCATGGGATTCGATTCGCTCATTTATAATCATTATAATTTATTTATCCGCTAACAGATTGTCAAACTATACATTATTGACTGTTAATGATCTTTCCTCAACCATTTACTTTTCCTATGGTTAGTGTCAAGATTAGTCTTTCCTATGACTATACCAACTGAAAGGCTGCATTATCATTAATCAACTTTATATACAATATAATTATATAATGATCTAAGTTGGCAACATAACAAAAATCCCTTTGTACCTAGTGTAATATTTACAGGCTATGAACACCTTTGGAAACAATGTTTTTTTTTTTCCGGATTGCACTTTACTAATTTTTGGCTAAAAATAATTTTTACATTTGGTCTTTATTAACAATTTTCTGCAGTTTTTTGTTGTACATGGTTAAGTTTGAGAACATCCGCAAAGTATCTTGCTTTCAGTTTCACACTGAGCGGTCATGTTTCTGCTCTGTTGGCTGGATATACAGCCTTTATGTCCAAATTCCTGACAGCTCATAAACATGCATTATAGCTAAATTATGATCAAACTGATAATATGGCTTAAATGAGTGTTTATGAGCTGTTAGGCTGAAACAATCCCGTAGAACAAATACTGCTAATAATTTATAATGAAGACCAATTAGTAAATGATTTTTGAACGAAATGAGTAAAATACTGTCAAAATAAAAATTCCTCCAAAGGTATTCATTGCTTTTAACTATGTACAGATAAACAGAGCAGTATTTTTCTTTTTTTTACCTAAAATAGTTGATTGTTGGTAACACATCGCTCTGCATAACCTGACACACTGCGAATCTGTAGGAGGACAGACGATCGCAGTAGCTGTCATTCATCCTCATACAGAGGGGATGATTGCTGCAAGTACAGATGTAGCAGGGTTAACACACAAGCTCTTAACTCAAATTTCTTAACACATCGCGTTATCTTGAAACAAAAGCCATTGAAAAGCAATTGAAGGTGTTTGCTTAACACATTTAGTTTAGATAACTCGTTTTTTATAAAGCATGTGTGTTAGCGCTACTACATCCGTAAGTGCAGCTCTACTGCAGTTAATCGAATGGTTAATGATAAGGTACACAATTCTTAATTTCCAATTACTCTCCTGTGCATCAGCTTTTGTAAAAAATGGCCCTTAGTCAATATAAAGTTGAATTTTTTTTTTTTATTAAATGTAATGCGGGTCAGTCCTTGCTACCGTTTAATTGACTTGTTTTTCCTTTTTTGGGAATGCTATCATTTTCTCTCTTTTTCTGGTATTCAGTCTCATTTCTGCTTTATTAGTTAAAAATTTAAAAAAGGGAGTACATGACTGCTGTTAGCATAAACTGAGCCCATGAGTATGTGGCATTTATGTTAGGGTTTGTCATATAGATTGAAACCATAGTTATCATTAAACTATAATTATTTTATATGTTTTATATATTTTTTTAAAGACTGGGGAAAAAATAAACTTTCAGAAATACCTGACCATTTGGCAGAATATTTAGCTTACCTTGTATTAACTTTATTTTTTATTTACAGATACATTTATTATCCAACACATTCTGAGCATCTCTGATTGTTTTGGGGGTTCAAATCATTGAAATAGTCATTTATAGTACCATTCCTGAAGTAGAAGATCACAATAGAAAACACTACAGAACCTTCCTTTAGAAGCAAGAAATTACACTTCCAGTTTTACCATTAACAAAATGTTTCAATCACACAGACATAATTAAGAACTTCAATTTGAAAATAGTCCGGAATTAATATTTCAATATGGAATTCTGTAGGTCTGAAAAGTCACGTCTGAATAATCTGATACTACCAACAACAAGAGTGTACAATACAGTGATTCCCGTCACCGAAAGGCATTTAGCAAGAGATGCATGTCATTTTTAGGCCTCTTTCAGTAATCACTGTGGATGATCATATACAATTTTACACAGGTCTATGCCATTGTTCGCTTGCAGTGCATGTTTGATGCTTTGTTTCATTTTGTCTAGTGCCCCTTGCTTGGCAAGAATGTCTGTCTGTCCCATTGTTTGGCCACACAATGAAAACACATTAGAAAAAATATTCTTTTTGACTTTCGTTGATTGCATTTTGCATACTGATCTCAGCTTTCAGTGCGGCTGCTGCTTCTTCATTATCCTCATGTTCTGATTCTTTGGCTTCATTTTTTTTATATGTATTCTTCTGGAGATAAATTCTTATTGCTATGCCAGCAATGCATAATAAAATGAATATTACAACAGATATTACACCTGTAGAAATGATAATAGAGAATATACATTTAGAATGTGCTAGTTCACGAATAGAGATGAGCAAATTTCTCAGAACTTTGATTCTGCCGGTTCGCCAATTTTTTTTAAACAATTTATCTTTATACATTTTTATGGCGAATTGCATTAAAAACCGGCTATTTCCTGGCTGCAGAGAGAATTTATAGTGGTGTAGAACACTCTGCCTTGCATTAACACGCATAGGGAGTCTGCTGTGGTAGTGAAACAATACTGTGAGTCAGTGTGACATGCAGATAACAGGCGTCGCTCTTAGAATTTATGTTTATGTGTATGTGGTTGCTGGTTTGTTGCACCTTATGGCAGTGGCAGGTATGTGGAACTACAACCTCACCTACCTGCCACAAACACACAGCCCGGAACCCATGCAAAAGTGCTGTTTGTCTACAACAACAGAAAAGACAACAGCACACACCATACATCACACGGGGAACCAGGGAACCATAAGGTGCAACAAACCAGCAACCACATACACATAAACATAACATCAGACAAGGTAACAAAGTTTTATGAACAGAAGGGAGGCCCCCACTGGTAGATGGTAAAATACACAGGAGGCTGCTCCAGCTAGCAGGGCTGAAGCAACCTACTGAAGCCTGCAAGAGACTCAGGCTATATAGGCCAAAAGGCCACACCCACCAGTCAACCACACCCAGTGACATCACACACACTGGGAAGGAAGTTAACCCTTCCAGCACACAGAAGGGAAAACACACATATAAGGGGAAGTGCACACAATACATAACACACAAACACACTCACCTGTTACCGCCAGCAACGGCATGTGTGGCCACCATGTACTGGGGAACAGCCCGCAGGCCGAGACCTTGCCACCACATGCACACAGCAACAGACGTTGCCGCGGACAACCGCAGGTGAAGGAAGGTGTCTCCGTGCATATAACACATGACCTAGTGCACCACAAACAAAGGGAGTGCACATAAAACACGTTGCCAAGGGCAACCGCACGCATGCCTGTTATCCGCGGCAACCGCACCTGAGGCAAACCACTAAGTGCCCCCAGCTGCGGTTGACACAACACCACAACCGCGGGTAACTGCATGCGGCTCCCAAGGAGTCACGACCATGACCAAGGGTCGTGACAACTAGAGAGGGATCAATGACAAAAATTCCAACTAAAAATATGCATCTTAATCAGGGGACATTTTTATGCGTCTTAAAGGAAAATTCTCTGAAATGTGCCCTGTTGGAGTCTAGAGAAATTTAATTTTAGGCCACGGGAGTACGGGCCTTAAAAATTAGGCATTCACCTAACATAAAAGAAATTCAGATTATGTGGCTCGAGTTACATTATGCGGTCAATGGATACAAATTTTACTACAGGCCCCAAACATTAGGCATTCACTGGACATCAAGTGATTATGTGGCTGGAGGTATATTACACGGTCAATGGATATCAATTTTATTGTAGGCCAGTACAAACACAGGTCAAATATATATATATATATATATATATATATATGTTTAAAGGAACTAAAAATATAAAATTGGATTAAAAACATGGCTAAAGAAATACCCCCTTTTAAAAAAAAAAAGAAATAATGAAAATAGTTGAAATTCGATAACACGTGGTCGTCACTGGTGTTGAATTCCTCCAAGGCTGAAACAATTATTCATTCACCAAACAGAAAATAACAAGTAAGTATATGGCGGGAGGTAGATTACACGGTCATTAGATATCAATTTTCCAGCAGGCCAGTGTACTACAGGCCCCAAAAATTGTGCATTCAGCATACATAAAAGAACAAAGAACAAGTAACTATGTGGCTGGAGGTAGATTACACGGTCATTGGATATAAATTTTCAAGCAGGCCAGTGTAGTACAGGCCCCAAAAATTGTGCATTCAGCATACATAAAAGAACAAGTAAGTATGTGGCTGGAGGTAGATTAAACGGTCATTGGATATCAATTTTACAGCAGGCCAGTGTACTACAGGCCCCAAAAATTATGCATTCAGCGTACATAAAAGAGCAAGTAAGTATGTGGCTGGAAGTCTATTAGACGGTCAATGGATATAAATTTTACTGAAGGCCAGTACAAATACAGGTCAAATAAATATGTTTAAAAGAACTAAAAATATAAAATTGGATTAAAAACATGGCTAATAAAATCCCCCCTCTTGAAAAAAAAACCAAATGATAATAGTTGAAACATGTCGTCGTCACAGGTATTGAATTCCTCCGAGGCCCAAAACATTAGGCATTCAACAGACAAAAAAGGCCTTTTATGCCGCTGTATTTACCTAAGACAGGGACCAATATTTGTTCTCGGTGGTTGCGGATATTTGTGGGCTGGCATGAGGAAATTCAATTAAACGTGGTCATTATAGGTGTTGAATTCCTCAGAGATCCATGCCTTATTCATTTTAAAAAATGTGAGGTAGTCCACACTGTCGTGAGCTAGGCAAGTGCGCTTATCGGTCACGAACCCCCCTGCTGTACTGAACGTCCTTTCGATCAGGACACTGGATGAGGGGCAAGCCAACAGTTCCATGGCAAATTGTGCCAGCTCTGGCCACAGGTCAAGCCTGCACACCCAGTAGTCAAGGGGTTCCTCGCTTCTCAGAGAGTCTACATCAGCCGTTAACTCGATGTAGTCGGACACCCGTCGGTCTACGCATTCCCTGAGGCTGGGTTCATAGGACGGCTGACGATGGGTTGGCTGCAAAAATGATCTCATATCCGAAGTGACCAACACATCTTCAAACCACCCTCATCTTGCATGCGCTTTTGGATTGGTACCCTCAACTGTTTCTCTATGAGTGGAAATTCCTCTGCCAGCGCCCGCAAAAGCAGAATGCAGCATTTCTCGAAGCAAGGCCTGGAAGTGCTGCATTCTAACAGCCCTCTGTGATGCTGGTAACATGTCCGCCATTTTGTGTTTGTACCGGGGGTCTAAGTACGTTGCCACCCAGTACTGGTCCTTGCCCTTTATGCTTTTTATATGGGAATCCCTCTTCAAGCACTGGAGCATGAAGGCCCCCATTTGCACTAAACTGGAAGCGGTGGAGTGGCATGTCTCCTGCTCGTAGTCCAGGATAATGTCGTCCTTGGTCTCCTCCCCCCAGCCACAGACAACACCATGGATCCCAGAAACGTTTAAAGCATGCTCTTCTTTCTTCTCCTCCGCCCCGGCACCATCCTTCTCTGACTCCTCTTCAGACTCCTGTTGACTTGTCTCAGATGGACTAGCCCCCCCCCCCCCCCCCCAGTATTGCGACTTCCTCATCTTCCTGCTCCTCGACGGCTTGATCAATGACACAACGCAATGCAGAAAGAAGGCGTAAGGTATAATGTCACTAATGGCGCACTTGCTGTGACTGACCAGTTTGGTGATCTCATCAAATGGCCGCAGAAGTCTGCATGCGTTGCGCATGAGCAGCCGATGAAGCGGTGAAAAAAAAAAAAGCTCCCCAGAACTCTGTCCTGCCATAGAGCTTGTAAAGGTAGTCGTTAAATGCACATTTCTGCTGGAGTAGCCTATCAAGCATATAAAAGGTGGAGTTCCATCTCGTCGGGCAGTCACAAATCAGATGTCTGACGGGGCAGGTGGTGTCACCGCTGAACGCCAGCAAGGCGAGCCATGGCCGTGTAAAATCTTCTAAAATGGCCAGAGATTTTCCTGGCTTGCCGTCCTGGACCCCAGGGTATTTGGCAATGAATCGCTACACGACTAAGTTCAGGACGTGTGCCATGCACGGCACAGGAGTGTGTCTTTGGGGTTTCTGACGGTATTGCTCCCACTGGGCTCGGTGATGGGAGGCCAGGTGCCTTCTTAAGGTGGTCGTCCCTAGTTGAGTGTTGGGCTTACCGCGACTTATGCGTTGACAGCACAGGCTGCAGATGGCAACACTATTGTCAGCAGCGGACATGTTAAAAAAAAAAACACACTGCGGAGCCATGTTCCGGCGTCCTGGGAGCGCCAGATGTGACCGTGCATGGTGGATGGCTAGTTCGAGATACATTAGCAGTCTGCTTTTTGCCTCGTGTGCACTGTAAGTTCTGCCTGCTTCTCCTCCTTCTCCTCCCTATCAACTGCTCTGTCCCTCCCTCTGTACTCCCTTTAAAGGTTTCGGGGTATTAGGGTGGGAGAAATGTATATCTTTTTACGCAAATGATGTTCTATTTTTTATAGATTATACTAATGAGACTTTGCTAAGAATAATCCGAGCAGTTAGCACATTTGGGGAAGCTTCTGGCTTTGATATCAATTGGTCCAAAACCAATCTGATGTTATTGGATAATTTTGAATTATCCTATGAGGGATCACAGAATATGCCCAAGGTTTTGGAACTATTTTAGTATCTGGGTGTAAGAATCTCCTCTAGAGTTGAAGAATATACACAGCTTAATATCTTTCCGGTGATCTCCAAGATAAGATCTAAGATTATAATCTGGAGAATAGGCTTCCTCCAACTAGAGCGGACAGAATCTTAGTTAAAATGGTAATCTTGCCTCAACTGCTATATGTAATAAGAAATTCACCTATTTGGATTGCTGACAAGTTCTATGGAGATTAATGGAGAGATTTGTCAATGATCTAATTTGGGGAAGGAAGAGAGTAATGTTAAAACTGGAGTATATGTATAAGCCACTGGAGCGTAGAGGTTTAAATCTTCCATACTTCAGAGTGTGGAGGTGGCAGCAATATCAGGAGGCCACAGAGTGAAACAATGACAGCTGGGAGGTGGCGGCAGCATCAGGAGGACACAGAGTGGCACAATGACAGGATGTGGAAGTGGCAGCAGCATCAGGAGGAGGCCACAGGGTGGCACAATGACAGTGTAGAGGTGGCAGCAGCATCATCAGGATGCCACAGAGTGGCAAGGTAACATAGTGTTGAGGTAGCAGCAGCATCAAGAGAACACAGAGTTGCAAGGCGACATAGTGTGAATTTGGGAGCAGCATCGGGAGACCACAAAGTGGCAAGGTGACAGAATGGGGAGGTGGGAGGCAATACCAGTACCAGCTGAAGATGGTGGGTGAAAGAAAGAACTTGGCATCAGATGTGTGGCATCAGGAGGGTGGCAGCATCAGAACAGTAGCTGAGGCAGAAAGACAGAAGAAACCAGTCTCTTTTGTCAAAGTGTTGGTGTGGCACCATGGATGATCTAGTCTGATGCATTAGGCATTGGTTAGTGGATATACTGGCTGATCCACGCCTGATTCATCTTGACAAAGGTCAGTCTCCTCCACATTTTGGGTGGATAGGTGAGTTCTTTTTGGGGTAACTATGGCCCCCTCCACACTAATCACCCTGCTCTGATGCCACACTACTGGCCGGGCAGGACAGCTTTTCCAGGGCAAACTCTGCCAGTTGCGGCCACATTTCCAGTTTAGCTGCCCAGAAGTCCAGCGGATCTTCAATGAGGGGTTGCAGAGTGTTGTCAAAGTATGCCCCCACTTGCTGGTTCAGGTCCTGCTTCAGGTCTTGCTGCTGCTGGTGGGTAGTTTCTTCATTAGGCGGGTGAAGAAAGCTGCTCATCAGCGACTCTAGACTCAAGTTGCTGCTGATGGAGCTGGTACTGATCTTACCCCCCCCCCCCCCCCACCCACCCTGCCACAGCAACCATGGCAAAGGAATGTGAGCGCAAAGGGCTCCCTGGTCAGACTTGTGAGAGGATGGACGATGGCGCAGATAGGCAGCAGCCAACTCGCTACATAGCGATAGTCCAACAAGGTGGAGAGCCAGAAGTCATCCCTCTGACGAATGGTGACAATTCGGCTGTCACTATGCAAGCAAGTAAGCATGCATCGGGCCATTTTTACAAGTGACTCAGAGGGAATCCATGCCTCCATCTCCACTGCATACCGCAATGGTGTGTCTGGGTCCTCTGCCTCCTCTTCCTCATCGCCCTGTAGCTCCTCTGGCTGCTTCTGCTCCTCCTCTCCTGTCACCTGTGTAGCAAAACAACCCATTTCGCTACACATTGCTTGTGCTCCAATGTCCTCCTTCTCCAGTTCAGCCCCCACAGGGCTCATGTGGCCATGAGATCTAGGCGCCTCATCCTCAGTCCCCCGACCAGCCAGATTTACCAGCATCTGTTCCAGAACAGCAGTGGAATGACGTTGTTCATCCCATAGTCCTAGCGAATGACAACAAATGTGGCCTCCTCAAAGGGCCTGAGCAAACGGCAGGTGTCAAGCATGACCTGCCACTAGCTGACATTAAAGTTACACAGGGGAGTATTCCTGTCCACTTAGGTCATCAAAAAATCATTTATGGCCTTTCTCTGTCTGTATAGTCGGTCCAGCATATGGAGGGTGGAATTCCAACGCATGGAAACATTGCATATCAGCCTATGTTGGGGGATGCCATTCTGCTGCTGCAGCTCCAGGAGGGTGTGCTTTGCGATGAAAGAGTGGCTGTAGTGCATGCAAATTTTCCTGGCCATTTTTAGGATGTCTTGCAGATGGGTGGAAGATTTCAGGAACCGCTTGACAACCAGATTGAACACGTGTGCCATGCAGGCTCATGGCTCAGCCCTCCTTGATACAGCACCGACACCATGTTCTTCCCGTTGTCAGTCACCATGGTTCCGATTTTGAGTTGTCGTGGAGAAAGCCAGGATTCAAAAGTGCTTGAGAACATACACTACGTGCAGAATTATTAGGCAAATGAGTATTTTGACCACATCATCCTCTTTATGCATGTTGTCTTACTCCAAGCTGTATAGGCTCGAAAGCCTACTACCAATTAAGCATATTAGGTGATGTGCATCTCTGTAATGAGAAGGGGTGTGGTCTAATGACATCAACACCCTATATCAGGTGTGCATAATTATTAGGCAACTTCCTTTCCTTTGGCAAAATGGGTCAAAAGAAGGACTTGACAGGCTCAGAAAAGTCAAAAATAGTGAGATATCTTGCAGAGGGATGCAGCACTCTTAAAATTGCAAAGCTTCTGAAGCGTGATCATCGAACAATCAAGCGTTTCATTCAAAATAGTCAACAGGGTTGCAAGAAGCGTGTGGAAAAACCAAGGCGCAAAATAACTGCCCATGAACTGAGAAAAGTCAAGCGTGCAGCTGCCAAGATGCCACTTGCCACCAGTTTGGCCATATTTCAGAGCTGCAACATCACTGGAGTGCCCAAAAGCACAAGGTGTGCAATACTCAGAGACATGGCCAAGGTAAGAAAGGCTGAAAGACGACCACCACTGAACAAGACACACAAGCTGAAACGTCAAGACTGGGCCAAGAAATATCTCAAGACTGATTTTTCTAAGGTTTTATGGACTGATGAAATGAGAGTGAGTCTTGATGGGCCAGATGGCTGGATTGGTAAAGGGCAGAGAGCTCCAGTCCGACTCAGACGCCAGCAAGGTGGAGGTGGAGTACTGGTTTGGGCTGGTATCATCAAAGATGAGCTTGTGGGGCCTTTTTGGGTTGAGGATGGAGTCAAGCTCAACTCCCAGTCCTACTGCCAGTTTCTGGAAGACACCTTCTTCAAGCAGTGGTACAGGAAGAAGTCTGCAAGGTAAGAAAAACATGATTTTTATGCAGGACAATGCTCCATCACACGCGTCCAAGTACTCCACAACGTGGCTGGCAAGAAAGGGTATAAAAGAAGAAAATCTAATGACATGGCCTCCTTGTTCACCTGATCTGAACCCCATTGAGAACCTGTGGTCCATCATCAAATGTGAGATTTACAAGGAGGGAAAACAGTACACCTCTCTGAACAGTGTCTGGGAGGCTGTGGTTGCTGCTGCACGCAATGTTGATGGTGAACAGATCAAAACACTGACAGAATCCATGGATGGCAGGCTTTTGAGTGTCCTTGCAAAGAAAGGTGGCTATATTGGTCACTGATTTGTTTTTGTTTTGTTTTTGAATGTCAGAAATGTATATTTGTGAATGTTGAGATGTTATATTGGTTTCACTGGTAAAAATAAATAATTGAAATGGGTATATATTAGTTTTTTGTTAAGTTGCCTAATAATTATGTACAGTAATAGTCACCTGCACACACAGATATCCCCCTAAAATAGCTAAAACTAAAAACAAACTAAAAACTACTTCCAAAAATATTCAGCTTTGATATTAATGAGTTTTTTGGGTTCATTGAGAACATGGTTGTTGTTCAATAATAAAATTAATCCTCAAAAATACAACTTGCCTAATAATTCTGCACTCCCTGTATAACTGCACCGCTGAATGGCTAATACAGTATTATTCGCCCCATAAGATGCAGTTCCCCCCCCCCCCAAAGTAATGCATGGAGGTTGATATTAGAGGCATGGGGGCTGATAAGAGACGCATGGGGGCTGATATGAGAGGTAATGGGGCTCTTATCTGAGATCTGATTGGGGGTCATTCACATTGGGGTCTTATCTGAGGTCTTATTAACATTCAGGGTCTGATTGGGACTGTGAGCTGAGATCTGATTAACATTGGAAGTCTGATTGTAGGTCTGATTGTTTTTTTCTTATATTTTTTTGCCACTAAAACAAGCCAAAAAGGGCTGTAATTTTCTCACTTCACCACACAACAGCAAGTGATTTTTTTTTTGTGCCACTAATATTGTTGATAATATCGTACCGAACTTCTGGATTTTTGGACCCTGGACCCAAACATTTCTGTTAAAGTTTTGGTTCGGTGTTCGGCGATTTCTTAGCGCTTTTTGAAAGGCTGCAGAGCAGCCAATCGACAAGCATTTAACTGTGTGCCCTTAGAGGCCATCACAGCCACGCATACTAATGGCATGGCTGTGATTGGCCAGTGCAGCATGTGACCCAGCCTCTATATAAGCTGGAGTCAAATAGCGCTGCACGTCACTCTGCTGTGCTCAGTGTAGGGAGAGGATGCTGCTGTGGTGAGGGAGAGAATAGGACAGAATCTTTAATCAGAAATCCAATTGAACTCGATCTACATAGATTTAGTTGTGTGGGTGCAGTGCACAATCTTATTACCCTGCCCAGTGACTGAGAAAAATAACTTTTATCGGTCAGTTACCGTATTTTTCGCCCTATAGGACGCACCGGCCCATAAGACGCACCTAGGTTTTTGGGGAGGAAAATAAGAAAAAAAATTTTTTTTACCAAAAGGTGTGCTGTGTGTTTGGTGGGTTTGGAACTAATGGTGGTCTGTGGATGGCACTATTACTGGGGATCTGTGGATGACTGACACTGTTATGGGGGGATCTGTGGATGACGGACACTGTTATGGGGGGGATCTGTGGATGACGGACACTGTTATGGGGGGATCTGTGGATGACGGACACTGTTATGGGGGGATCTGTGGATGACGGACACTGTTATGGGGGGATCTGTGGATGACGGACACTGTTATGGGGGGATCTGTGGATGACGGACACTGTTATGGGGGGATCTGTGGATGACGGACACTGTTATGGGGGAGATCTGTCGTTGACGGTCACTGTTATGGGGGGGATCTGTGGATGACTGTCACTGTTATGGGGGGATCTGTGGCTTGCACTGTTACAGGGGGGATCTGTGGCTGGCACTGTTACAGGGGGGGGGGGATCTGTGGCTGGCACTGTTGTATATGTGCCATCCACAGACCCCCAGCCCATAACAGTGCCATCCACAGACCCCCCAGCCCATAACTGTGCCATCCACAGATCGCAGCCGCACCCCCCCCCCCTGCCGCCGCCGCCGCCGCCACCATACAAATATAAGATGTGATATTCAATTAATAATTATCAAACATGCCCCTCACTGTCTCCTATTACTACCTTACATCCTAATCGCTGCTGTTTTCAGGCAGGACGGTCGGGCGGCCGGCGCGTCTCACTGACGTCACTTGCCTGCGCCGCCTGCTTCATTCATAAAGTAGGCGGCGCAGGCACGTGACAAGAGTTACGCTGCCGCCCGCCCGCCTGGCCTGCGTGAATTCAACAGCAGCGATTAGATGTAAGTTAGTAATAGGAGTGAGGGGGCATGTTTGATAATTATTAATTGAATATGACATCGTATATTAGTATACTGGAGCGGCGGGGCGGTGCTATACTACACTGACTGCACCGCCCCGCCGCTATTGCCAGCCCCCAGACCCTCCTCCCAGTCCCTCCCCGAGTCCCCGCTCACTGATACATCGCTGCCAGCGATGTAAAACTGCAAGTATTCGCCCCATAAGACGCAGGGGCATTTCTCCCCCATTTTGGGGGAAGAAAAAGTGCGTCTTATGGGGCGAAAAATACGGTAGGTGGGCGGCAGCGGCCTTTTTTTGCAAGCTCAGTGCACCAGCACTGCATATGTCCTTTTGTGACATTCAAATCCAAGCTAGAAATACTGCAATAATAATCTGGTTTTAAAAAAACACCCTTTTTTTTTTAGCAATATCCTACATCTGGTGCCTTTTCAGCATTAGTCAGTGTGCAATTTAAGCTAGAAATACAGCTATAATTTTCAGGGTTTTAAAAAACACACATTTTTGGCAATAACTTTCATCTTGGGCCTCAGTCAGTGTGCAATTAAAGCTAGAAATACAGCTATAATGTTCTGGCTTTTAAAAAACACCCTTTTTGGTCAAAATACACAATTTTACAGCCCTTGTTGCATCTGCACGTGTGAAATTCAGGCGTTATATACAGCTGTCATATTTTGTTAGTAAAAAAACACCCTTTTTGGGCAAAAAACTTAACATTGCAGCCTTTGCTGTATATGTCATTGTGAGATACACCCTTTAGATACTGTGGTTCTATTCTGCTATTAATAAAACACCCATTTTGGGCAAAAATCTTTAATTGCGGCCTAATCTGCACCTGTACGTGTGAGATGCACCCTTTACATACTGTGGTTCTATTCTGCTATTAGAAAAAACATTTTGAGCAAAAATCTTTAATTGAGGCCTAGTTTGCATCTGTATGTGTGAGATACAGCATTTAGATACTGTGGTTCTATTCTGCTATTAAAAAAAACACCCATTTAGGGCAAGAAAATTTGAGAAATATGAGGAGAGAGTCAAATAAAGCTAGTGGTCCCGGTCGTGGTGCTGCTGGTGGAGCTCCTGTTGCAGGGAGAGGACGTGGTCGATCTGTGCCAGCTACACGCACAAGTGAAACACCTTCCTCAGGTGCGAGTAGGCGACATAACCTGCAGCGGTATTTGGTCGGGCCTAATGCGGTTCTACGAATGGTGAGGCCAGAACAAGTACAGGCCATAGTAGATTGGGTTGCTGACAGTGCCTCCAGTTCCTTCACATTGTCTCCCACCCAGTCTCCTGATGAAAGATCAGAGATGGCACCTGCAGCCGATGTCCATCAGTCTTTCACCTCACCCCCTTGCAAATCAGCCAAGCAGTCTGAGCCCCAAGTCATGCAGAATTATATTCTGCTTTTTGATGACTCTGTTAACAGGGTTTCATAGGGCCATCCACCTATCCATGCCCCAAAAGTGGAAGAGATTGAGTGCACCGATGCCCAACCACTTATGTTTCAAGATAAGTACATGGGACGACCATCGCAGCACATCTCGGACGATGACGAAACACAGGTGCCAACTGCTGTGGCTTTCGAAAGTGTGCAGACCGACAAGGAGGGCAGGGGTGAAGACTGTGTGGAAGATGATGTGGAGGATGATGAGGTTCTTGACCCTACATGGAATCAAGGTCATGCGAGTGACCTGTGTAATTTGGAGGAAGAGGCGGTGGTCGCACAGAGCCACCAGCACAGCAGAAGAGGGAGCAGGGTGCAAAAGTGGAGCGTCCGTCCCCTAGACAGTACACCTGCTACTGCCCATCACAGAAAGGGACCAAGCACACCAAAGCCAGCTCCAAGGAGTTCCCTGGCGTGGCAGTTTTTCAGACAATGTGCTGACGACAAGACACGAGTGGTTTGCACTTTGTGCAATCAGAGCCTGAAGTGAGGTATAAACGTTCTCAACCTGAGCACAACCTGCATGACCAGGCATCTGCAAAGCACGAGCTGCAGTGGAGTAGACAGATCAAAAACCAAGAAAGGTCTCTGGCTCCTCCTGCTTCCTCTTCGGCTGCAGTCTCGGCCTCTTCATCCACCTCTGGAGTAACAGTGCCACCTGCACACCCTGCAAACAGAGGATCTGCCAGCAACACCACCATCTGGGTCACCAAGCATCTCCACAATGTCCCACGGAAGCTTTCAGCTCTCCATCTCCCAAACACTGGAGGTGAAGAGGAAGTACCCCCCTACCCACCGGCGATCCCTGGCCCTGAATGACAGCATTTCAAAATTACTGGTCTTTGAAATGCTGTCATTCTGTCTGGTGGAGACGCAGAGTTTTAAAAGCACTATGGCGGTGGCTTTCCCACAGTACGTCGTACCCAGCCGCCACTACTTTTCCAGGTGTGCCATCACTTCCCTGCACAACCAAGTGGGGGACAAAGTCAGGTGTGCACTGCGCAACGCCATCTGTGGCAAGGTGGACCTCACTACAGCTACGTGGACCAGTAAGCACGGTCAGGGACGTTATATCTCCATAACAGCACACTGGGTAAACGCAGTGGTAGCTGGGCCTGAGGCGGATAGCAGTTTGCCGCATGTCCTTCCACCACCGAGGATTGCAGGGCACTTCAGTTTGCCTCCTGTTGCTTCCTCCTCCTACGCTTCCTCATCCTCTACCGGCTCCTTATCTGGTCAGCATAACACCTTCACCACCAACTTCAGCACAGCCAGGGGTAAACGACAGCAGGCAGTTATAAAATTTATCTGCTTGGGTGACAAACCCCACACATCACAGGAGCTGTGGACGGGCCTTAAAAAACAGACCGATGAGTGGTTGGTGCCAGTGAGCCTCAAGCCCAGCCTGTTGGTGAGCAATAATGGGCGAAATCTCATAGCAGCTCTGGGACTAGTCGGTTTGATGCACATGCCTTGCCTGGTGCATGTGCTGAATTTGGTGGTGCAGAGATCCCTTAAAAATTACCCCAATATGTCAAAGCTGCTTGTGCGCGCTTTCGGCGTGCGCGCTTTCGGCGTTCTCACCCTGCTGCTGCTCGCCTGTCAGCGCTACAGAGTAACTTTGGCTTTCCTGCTCACCACCTCATATGCGACGTGCCCACAAGGTGGAACTCCACCTTGCGCATGCTGGCCAGACTGTGCAAGCAGCAGCAGGCGATAGTGGAGTTTCAGCTGCAGCATGCACGGGTGAGTCGCTTGGCGGAACAGCACCACTTCACCACCAATGACTGGGCCTCCATGCGAGACCTGTGTTCCTTGTTGCGCTGTTTCGAGTACTCCACCAACATGGCCAGTGCCGATAACGCCGTTCTCAGCGTTACTATGCCTCATTGAAAAAACGATGCTGGAAGAGGATGTGGCACAGGAGGAGGAGGAAGAGGGATTATTTCATAGTGTTTCCGGCCAGTCATTTACAAGTGGCTCCGAGGGTGGGTTCCTGCACCCACAAACTCCAGGTACACAATTGTCCAGCCATGGCACAGTTCTGGAGGATGACAAGGTGGAGGATAAGGAGGAGGAGATTGAGGAGGAGGAACCATGTTCACAGCAGGGTGGCACCCAGACCAGCTCATGGCCATCACTGGTGCGTTGCTGGGGGGATACAGAGGACACAGACAATACACCTCCCACAAAGGACAGCTTTTCGTTGCCTCTGGGCAGCCTGGCACACATGAGCGACTACATGCTGCAGTGTCTCTGCAACAAGTTGCCCACATTCTAACTTGTGCTGCTTACTGGGTGGCCACTCTGCTGGATCCCCGTTACAAGGACAACATACCGTCCTTAATTCCCTCACTGGAGCGTGATCGTAAGATGCGAGAGTACAAGCGCACGCTGGTAGACGTGCTGCTGGTGTCATTCCCACCTGAAAGCTGGGGCACAGTGGAAGCACAAGGCGAAGGCAGAGGAGGAGAAAGAGGTCGCCAACGCAGCTGGGGCACCGCAAGCACCTCAGAAGGCAGGGTTAGCATGGCCTAAATGTGGAAAAGCTTTGTCAGCAGACCACAACAACCAGCACCACCAGCTGATATGGAACGTCTTAGCAGGAGGCAGCATTTCACAAACATGTTGGAGCAGTATGTGTGCACACGCCTACACGTACTGAATGACGGGTCTTCCCTCTTCAACTTCTGGGTCTCCAAATTGGGCACATGGCCTGAGCTTGCCCTTTACGCCTTGGAGGTTCTGGCCTGCCCTGCAGCCAGTGTATTGTCTGAACGTGTGTTTAGCACGGCAGGGGGCGTCATCACAGACAAGCGCAGCCGCCTGTCCACAGCCAATGTGGACAAGCTCACGTTCATTAAAATGAACCAGGCATGGATCCCACAGGACTTGTCCGTACCTTGTGCAGAATAGACATGTATACCGGCATTACCCAGCCATTGTTATACTACAGCACAATTGCTCATTGTTGTATTTTTTATATTTCCCACTCTTTTGGTGTGTATCCTAATAAAAAACGTAAAAATAAAAAAATAAAACCAAAAACAAGTGTTGGCTACCTCATCCTTTTCCACCGCCGCTTCCACCTACACCGCTACATCCACCGCCTCCTCAAACTCCTACTCCATATGGACCTCCACCTCATAAATCAAGTATTATTATTTTTTTCTAAGTATTTTATTTTATTTTATGTTATTTCACTAATTGGTCTGTTACATTTTCGGGTGAAATTCACCAATTTTTGGGTGTGATATACCACTGCTATACCTAGTAGACAGGTACAAAAATTCATAAATGTTTTACATTTTCGGGTGAAATTCACCTATTTTGGGTGTGATATACCACTGCTATACCTAGTAGACAGGGAAAAAAATTACCTATTTGTCTGTTACATTTTCGGGTGAAATTAACCAATTTTTGGCTGTGATATACTTAGTTGACAGCTTAATAAATGTAACTAATTTTAATTTTACATTTTTGGTTGACATTTTACAATTTGTGCCGTGAATAAACCCCTGCTCTGCATAGATGACAGGGACCGAAATTTTGATAAATAATCTGTTCCATTGGTGGGTGACATTAACCCATTTCTGGCGATGAAAAACCCCTGCTTTGCATAAGTGACTGGGACTTAATTTTCTAAAATTCGTCTTCAATTGGCCCTTTCCTTCGATTCTTCTGCTTTAATAATTTGTCCCACTTTTCCGCTTCATTCCATTGCAGCCATTGACCTCCCTTGGATGAGGTCTCCCTTTCTCACGCTCCCTCTCTGGCATGGAACCCTGATTCGCCGATAACCATAATCAATAGTATTGATCACGAATATTCGAATTTTGAATTTTTATCGCGAATATAGGTACTTCGAAAATTCACGAATATTTCGAATATAGTTATATATATTCGTAATTTCAAATATTCAAATTTTTTTCCTTATTTTTTTTTTTTTTTTTTATCAGTACACATGATCCCTCCCTGCTTTTAGCTTGTGGGCCAATAATAAGGCTGCAATATACTTGACTTTAGGAGTAGTAGTGTTTGCGAATTTTGCTCTATATTTGTTTTTTCGAATATTCGCTATATTGCTATATTTTCTTGTTTTAGAATATTACAAATATTCAAAAAACGAAGTTATAGCAATATAGCGAATATTCGAAAGAAACAAATATTGAGCAATTTAGCTAATATAGTGCTATAATTTTTTTTATAGTTGTAATTTTTTTCCAATCTGTACTTCAGATGAGAAAAATATTACAACTATTAGACAAAGAAGATTATAGCACTATATTAGCTAAATTGCTCTATATTCGTTTTTTTTTTCGAAAATTCAGTATATTGCTATATATTCTTGTTTTACAATATTACAAATATTCGAAAAAACGAAGTTATAGCAATATAGCGAATATTTGAAAAAAAAAACGAATATAGAGCAATTTAGCTAATATAGTGATATAATCTTCTTTGTCTAATAGTTGTAATTTTTTTGTCATCTGAAGTTCAGATTGGAAAAAAATTACAACTATAAAAAAAGATTTTAGCATTATATTAGCTAAATTGCTCTATATATGCGTTTTTTTTCGAATATTCGCTATATTGCTATATATTTTTGTTTTAGCTAATATAGTGATATAATCTTCTTTGTCTAATAGTTGTAATTTTTTTCTCATCTGAAGTTCAGATTGGAAAGAAATTACAACTATAAAAAAAGATTATAGCATTATATTAGCTAAATTGCTCTATATATGCGGTTTTTTTCGAATATTCGCTATATTGCTATATATTCTTGTTTTAGAATATTACGAATATTCGAAAAAACCAATTTATAGCAATATAGTGAATATTCAAAAAAAATCGAATATAGAGCAATTTAGCTAATATAGTGCTATAATCTTCTTTGTCTAATAGTTGCAAGTTTAAAAATTTGCAATAAAAATTTGAATCCGGAAATTCGAATTACGAAAATTTGTATATTACACAATCATTGCCTTGCCGATTTTTCGAGTAAAAAAAAAATCTTGAATTTTTGCATTTTCAAATAAAAAATTCTAAAAAATATTTGCGAAATATCGCGAATTGGAATATGACCCCTGCCGCTCATCACTAATGATCAACATGGTAGGCTCAGAAAAAATCATTGAAATTTGATAGAGAAGATATTAAAATGGATGGTGGACGTCACAGGAACGTGCGATCAGGCAGAAGTTATCTAGAGTCAACAAAGCGGCAGCAGGGCCTCTCCTGGCTAACGTTTCCAAATCCAAAATACCCCAGTGACATTCCCTATAATTTCATTCAAATAACAGGGCATCTTAAGAGTCCTGTATTGTTATTTAGCGTCACTACCTCCCCGAATTGCCGCGTGCCCCCTCCTTTACATCAGTTCTTCCGTTTTAATAGCTTCTCCCACATTTCCACTCGATCACAATTAAATTTCATCCATTGATCTCCCTTGGATGTGGTCTCTCTTTCTCATGCTTCCTCTCCGGTGTCGAATCCTGATTCACCGCTAACCATGATCAACATGGTAGGCGCAGAAAAGAACATGGAAAGTTGATAGAGCAGATATCCAATTGGATCGTGAACATCACGAGGACGTGCAACATGGTGGGGCAGTATGTTTGCACACGCCTACACTAACTGACTGATGGTTCTGCCCCTTGCAACTTCTGGGTCTCCAAATTGGTCACATGGCCTGAGCTTGCCCTTTACGCCTTGGAGATGCTGGCCTGCCCTGCAGCCAGTGTATTGTCTGAACGTGTGTTTAGCACAACTGGAGGGGGTTACTACATGTTATATTTCCCAATGTTTTGGGGTGTACCATAATTTAAAAAAATTTAAATAAATTTAAACCCAAAAAGCAGTGTAGGCTACCTCCTCCTCCTCCACCGCAGCTTTCACCTACACCGCCACATCCACCGCCTCCTCAACCTCCTACTCCATATGGACCTCGTCCTCCTAGATCATGATTATTATTTTTTATTTTTACGTATTTTATGTTATTTAAAGTCATTTCCCTATCCACATTTAACCACATTTGTATGCCATTTGCAGTCTTCTAGCCCTCTCCATGACATTTTTACAGCCATTTTAGTGCTCAAAAGTTCGGGTCCCCATTGACTTCAATGGGGTTCGGGTTCGGGGTCAAGTTCGGGTCCCGAACTCAAACTTTTTTGTGAATTTCGGCCGAACCCGAATATCCAGGTGTCCGCTCAACTTTAGCCACTAATACATGCCAAAAGTGCTTTATAAAATAACTGCCCCGCTGAACAGGCCCTTACTTTTTTCCACTTATACACTCCACAAAAGGCTTTAGAACATATAACTTCCCCGCTGAATGGCAAATAATATATATATTTTTTGCCACTAATACATGCCAAAAAGGGCTTTAGAACATATAACTGCACCGCTGAACGGCAAATAGGCCCTTACTTTTTACCACTTATACACTCCACAAAAGGCTTTAGAACATATAACTGCACCACTGAACGGCAAATAATATATATTTTTTGCCACTAACATATGCCAAAAAGGGCTTTACAACAGATAACTTTACCGCTAAACAGCAAAAAAAAATTTTTGTGCCACTAATACACTCCAAAAATGGCAGTAATTTTCTCACTTCACCACACACCAGCTAATAAGCCCTCTTTTCCCCCACTAATACAAGCCAAAAAATGTTTTAAAACATACTATATAACTGCACCGCACAAGGGCAACTAAGAAATATTTCCTGTTAATGGCTGTATCAAACAGTACTTGCACCCTAATAGCAAGAACGGTTTGCTGGAATTACAGAGCTGTATAATGGCAATTAGGATCCCCAGTCAGTGCAGCAAGGTGTAATAGGATTGTTCCTATTACCCAGGCTGTAAACTCCCCTACTTAACCCTGTTCTGCTTTAATCCTGTGAAATGATTCCTCTCTATCCTTTCCCTGAACTTCTATACAGCAAAATAAACGTTTTAAAGTATTTTCTACCACTGTGTCTAGCGCCTGCTGACGTCTCTCTCCCTGCGATAAGTACACTGGAAAATGGCTGACTCTTAGATGGCTGAGGCTATTTATAGGGCTGTGACATCACAGGGCTGGCTGGCTGCTGATTGGCTGCACACATGGCATTGTGGGTGATCCCTCGTTCCCAGAGTTCCTTTCTCCATGTCCAAACACATGCAGCTGCCATTCTAGGAAAAAATCTGAGGAAATTCGGATTCGGTGCAAATCAAATTTTTCCTGAAATTTTTATCGAATTCCACCTTGTAAACTTTGATTCGCTCATCTCTATTCTCAAGTTGTGATACATCCATCAGTTTCTTTTTTCTGGTTTATAGAAAGCAACTTTTAATTGAATGAACCCCAATTAGGAGTCATTTTTGCCACATAGTAACAGCAAGATATCAAAAACCTGCTGCATTTTAATTATAATGACTAAACAAGAAATGTATTATGACACATTACTTACAAATGCTTATTGTAACAGTTTTTCTTACAGGAAAAATATCTGTTAATAGGCTATAGTTAGACCTCCTGCACAAGTTATTGCTATGTGTATGGACCCTGTAGCATACAGAGTCCCTTTGTTGCCATAATACGCAAGCAGCTTGTAGGCAGCTTGATGGCACAGCACCATATTCTTTAGTAGATGCAGATGTACAATACAGTAAGTTTGTAGTTTGCATAACAACTTATCAATATTGTCAGTAGTGTTGAGCAAACTGAAGTATTCAAAGTAGACTTCGATCTGAACTTCAGGGAAAATGTGACTTGCCACGAAGCCGAATTTCCCCACGCTTCGTGTTAACGAATCAATTTTCCCTGAAATCACGGGTAAAACAAAAAAATACATACTCATCTCGTCCATTTGTGCAAGAAGAGGCCGCAAGATTTTGTGCGTTGTCTTCAATCAAGGTGGTTGCGGCAGGCCTCGGGACACAATCAAATGGATAAGGTGAATGTTTTTAATTTTTTACGGCATTAACCCTTGAAAGCCCTGAATAATAATATCAGATGTCACGATCAGCGATGAACATGGTATCTGTGGGGTTAAATGACGGGGAGCAGCGCCATCGCCATTCCCCACCAGTGCGCTCGCTACATACAAAGAAATGCGCTTCAAGTCGAAGTAATTAGTCACAAAGTGGATTTCTTTGTTAATTTCAGCGAATCAGCCGAATCTAATTTTCCATAACTTTGCTCATCTCTAATTATCAGTACAAGACTTCACAAGCCGGATGTCTGCTGCTTCCCTTCTACTGTATGTTCAACATAACACAAAGGCTCAGATTAACATATCTAAGCAAAAAATCTGCCTAAAAAAGTGTCACTAAATAAATGGTACATCTAGGGTTTTTAAACATTTTTTCCGACCTGCTCAAAATATGGGAGAGGAATAGCAAAAAGTTGGCAGAGCTTTGCAGAAAAGGTGTAAAATAAACTGCAATTCAGGGTCCACGCTTGAACTTCATCAGTAAGGAACAGTTCACACACAGCAACACTTCCACAAGACGATTTTATCTCTATTCCAAACAATTCCAGCTCCTCGGTCTCAATATCCACCAGCAATCACAGCTATTTTATCCTTTAAAAGGAACACAACATAGTGCAATACCCACGGGTTATGAAACACTACCTATAGGCAAATTGATTTTATGTGTGATGTGAACAAATGTCGATCTTGTAACTAAAATAAAATACGTAGTGTTTCACTATGTCGTGTTTCTTTCAATGGATAAAAGAGCTGTGATTGCTGGTGGATATTGAGATCCAGGAGCTGGAATCATTTGGAATCAAGATAAAATCTTCTTGTGGAAGTGTTGCTGTGTGTGAACTGTTCCTTACTGATGAAGTTCAAGTGCGGACCCTGAATCGCAGTTTATTTTGGTTAATAAAGGAGAAAAGACGTACTCCTGTTGTTTGGGACTGCTGCTGATTGTGCCACTTGGAAGACCACACAAAATATCTTAGTTTTTTTTTTTCAGAAAAGGTGTAAGCCTATGGAACTGTACTTTCCTTGTATTCAATTTTTAAGATGGCTGTAAATGTGTTACCGACTCTTTATAAGTGACAAATCAATCACTGACAAGGTTAGTAGGTATGGTAATTTGACTTAACAGATTTGCCATTAGATCCTATGATTGGAATATCACTTTATAGGGTTTGACTCAAAAAGACCATCCAATATCTAAGAACAGGATAACTGATAAATGTATGGTCACTGGGATTTAACCAACTGGACCCCCACATATCAGGAGCAGGGATCCCTAAGTCGCGCTTGTGAGAAAAAAAAACTGTGATGTGCATGCACCACACCTGGCTATCTCTGTCAGTCCCATAGAAGTGATAGGAGCAGTAATAACACAGGTGCTTGTACTTATGAGCAGTGAGGGTCCCAGTAGTTACCTATCATAAGGATAGGTGATAAATGCTAGCGGGCCAACACCTTTAAGGGTTCACAATGTTAGGCCATCATTAAAGAAATATTGGAAATATTCTAAAGCATATCAGGATCTGTTATGTTTACTTTATTCATTAAGCTGCACAATTTTTGAAAGTTCACAAACCAGCACATAAGTAGGACACCATGGGGGGAAGGCTCAAACATATTCAATGCTATTTAGTAAATTTTCTACAAAATTGCTAAAAGAGCATGGCAGTTCAATGGTTATCAATGGTGCCTTGTAGGGCTGGGTTTCTGGGTTCAAATCTGACCAAAGACAACATCTGCATGGAGTTTGTATGTTCTCATACAGACAGGGAATTTAGATTTTGAGCCCCATTGGGGACAGCTTGATGCTAGTGTCTCTAAAGTGCTGTGGAATATAGTAGCGCTATATAAGTGTGTAAAATGTATAAAAGAGAGTACCTCAACATTGTTGCTACTGACTGACTTCTTGTGGATTCTATCTCTGTATGCTGAGTGTATGTGTATATATATTATACACACACATAATTTAAATCAATGTTTTTCATTTAGCTCTTGTATAAATTGATAATTTTAAGCCTTATATTTTAAGCATTTTAAAGTTACCTCCAATAAGTGCAACACCATTTCTTAATGCATTAGTTAACTTTTCTCCATTATGCAATGTTCCAGAATGATCTGTAATAGGAAAATAAAGTGGTTAGAAAAAAATAAATCCATTAGTCGTATATTTCTGGTAAAGTTATAACTCAATCATGAATTATCAACTGTGAACATAATGTAATGCTGAAAATATGCAAAAATTTAAAAGTATCACAAGTGCAATCATATAGCAGGAGTGAAATGGGTTTACAATAAAGTAAAAAGATGAGAAGATAAAGGACCCATACTTTCTAAAATGAAACTGTTAAAATGCTGCCACTGAGAATTGTTCTGAAAGATAACACTCAAGAAAGTGGGAGAGAATCAGCTTCTTCGTAGGACTTCTCTGTGCTCATGACCAGAGAAAGACTAAGATTGGCAGCCCCATCTAACAGAGTGAAATAAATGGGCAGTTGCAAATCTCCCACTGAACAAAATACAAATATACAGCATCCTTTATAATTGTGTAATATTTTTATTCATTTTAAACTGTATTACTGATTATTTAAAATGGTAAGGATGGTTCAAAAAGGCACACATTTTGGCAAGAAATAGCCATTACACCAAAATATGATACTTTTATAGGTATTATTTATCTTTAAAGGGACAGTATGTGAAATGAAGGTAGCTGCAGAAAACATATAATTATAACATATGATCCAGTAATTTCTGTGGGACTTAGTTTACTTTTAATGGAGTGATAATGTGTCATGCATCCACGTGACTGCTGCAGCCAATCACCAACGTCAGTATACATGATATGTGACTGCAAAGGCCAGTAATCTGCTGCATTTTATTGTGCATGAAAAGTAAACAAAGACCCCTGAGGACCACTGGAGCATCAGTGCTAAAGAGGGATTTAACAGGTAATGTTTTATTATTTAATTGCAAAACATTGTCTTCTTTTATTTTCATTTCTTATATTCTTAGACAGTCCCTTACATTTCCCTGAGGATGGACATACTTAGAATGTTTATGTGCATCAATGTACAAACCGGATTCCCAAAAAGTTGGGACACTAAACAAATTGTGAATAAAAACTGAATGCAATGATGTGGAGATGGCAAATGTCAATATTGTATTTGTAATAGAACGTAGATGACAGATCAAACGTTTAATCCGAGTAAATGTATCATTTTAAAGGAAAAATACGTTGATTCAAATTTTCACGGTGTCAACAAATCCCAAAAAAGTTAGGACAAGTAGCAATAAGAGGCTGTAAAAAGTAAATTTGAGCATAACGAAGAGCTGGAAGACTAATTAACACTAATTAGGTCAATTGGCAACATGATTGGGTATAAAAAGAGCTTCTCAGAGTGGCAGTGTCTCTCAGAAGCCAAGATGGGTAGAGGATCACCAATTCCCACAATGTTGCGCAGAAAGATAGTGGAGCAATATCAGAAAGGTGTTACCCAGCGAAAAAATTGCAAAGACTTTGCATCTATCATCATCAACTGTGCATAACATCATCCGAAGATTCAGAGAATCTGGAACAATCTCTGTGTGTAACGGTCAAGGCCGTAAAACCATACTGGATGCCCGTGATCTCCGGGCCCTTAAGCGACACTGCACCACAAACAGGAATGCTACTGTAAAGGAAATCACAGAATGGGCTCAGGAATACTTCCAGAAACCATTGTCAGTGAACACAATCCACCGTGCCATCCGCCGTTGCCAGCTGAAACTCTACAGTGCAAAGTAGAAGCCATTTCTAAGCAAGATCCACAAGCTCAGGCGTTTTCACTGGGCCAGGGATCATTTAAAATGGAGTGTGGCAAAATGGAAGACTGTTCTGTGGTCAGACGAGTCACGATTCGAAGTTCTTTTTGGAAATCTGGGACGCCATGTCATCCGGACCAAAGAGGACAAGGACAACCCAAGTTGTTATCAACGCTCAGTTCAGAAGCCTGCATCTCTGATGGTATGGGGCTGCATGAGTGCGTGTGGCATGGGCAGCTTCCATGTCTGGAAAGGCACCATCAATGCAGAAAAATATATTCATGTTCTAGAACAACATATGCTTCATCCAGACGTCATCTCTTTCAGGGAAGACCCTGCATTTTTCAACAAGATAATGCCACACCACATTCTGCATCAATCACAACATCATGGCTGCGTAGGAGAAGGATCCGGGTACTGAAATGGCCAGTCTGCAGTCCAGATCTTTCACCTATAGAGAACATTTGGCGCATCATAAAGAGGAAGGTGCAACAAAGAAGGCCCAAGACGATTGAACAGTTAGCATTCCTATTTCTAAACTTGAGAAACTGGTCTCCTCGGTCCCCAGACGTCTGTTGAGTGTTGTAAGAAGAAGGGGAGATGCCACACAGTGGTGAAAATGGCCTTGTCCCAACTTTTTGGAGATTTGTTGACACCATGAAATTCTGATTCAACATATTTTTCCCTTAAAATGGTACATTTTCTCAGTTTAAACTTTTGTTCCGTGATTTATGTTCTATTCTGAATAAAATATTAGAAGTTGGCACCTCCACATCATTGCATTCAGTTTTTTATTCACGATTTGTATAGTGTCCCAACTTTTTTGGAATCCGGTTTGTATATGTGCTTATGACACCTGAAATCAATACGGGCTGTCAGAGGAATAACATTATTATAGTCTCCAAGAGGTGCTGTAATCCTGTCAGTCTTTCAGAAGGCAGGGAATGATGAGAGAAAGCTACAAACAGAGCTTTATTTGTGCGTATTTTGTTACTACCCTAAGTCATGTAGGCTTCCAACAGTATAATATAGAGCAGTCATTTAATCCCCTATCCTCTATTGACCCAGTCCTAATCTACAAAGCTGGCAAATGAGCTTCAAAAATAGGAATGTCACCTTATTGTGTTTGCTCTACTGGCCAGAGTGAAAGTAGTAAAAGTTCATAAACAATCAAATATAACAATAAAAACAATATAAGTATAATACTATTACTACTACTACTACTACTACTACTAATAATAATAATAATAATAATACATTTAAGTAACAAGCCATATTCTAAAAAAAAAAAATTATAGTCCCTGGTAGTCTGAACTGTAAAAATGGGAAATAGGAAGCATCTTTCTTGAGGCAAGTTTTGATTTGATTTTACCAAATGACCCATTTAATCATTGATTGAAATTACCTGCAAGTGAGTGGGTTGTTTCTCCAGATCCTGCATCCTCTCCATTTATGGAGCCACAACTAGACTCGATAACATGTCCTTTTATTATTATTTGAGACGTAAAATTGCTTTTGAAAGCTGTCTTTAGTGGTACAATGTTATTAAAACGCACAGCAGAGAGGCATCCAATAAATCCATTAACACTGGCCTTCAGAGTCTCTAGGTCAACCTCAATGTCATCTGCTACAAAAATAATACCATAGTTATAATATTGCACATATTTATTTTTGCAGATATAACACAGCTAAGAGGAATGATTAATGCATTAAGTAAACAATGGCCACAAAATGTTATTTTTTTCAATAGTTTTCAATGGCATTTGTCACAAGATAACACTGTGACGTGTTACCACAATTTCTTTTAGTTTTTCTACATCTGTACAACAAAGCACATTTTATAGATGGCAATGAAAGTAACTGGATGAACAATCAAAAATCATATTGTTTTAAAAAAAAAATATGGAAAAAAACTGATGCTTTACCAAAGTGCAGCAATACCACTCAATACTAAACTGAATGACATACAGGTCCTTCTAAAAAAATTAGCATATTGTGATAAAGTTCATTATTTTCTGTAATGTACTGATAAACATTAGACTTTCATATATTTTAGATTCATTACACACAACTGAAGTAGTTCAAGCCTTTTATTGTTTTAATATTGATGATTTTGGCATACAGCTCATGAAAAACCAAAATTCCTATCTAAAAAAATTAGCATATCATGAAAAGGTTCTCTAAACGAGCTATTAACCTAATCATCTGAATCAACTAATTAACTCTAAACACCTGCAAAAGATTCCTGAGGCTTTAAAAAAACTCCCAGCCCGGTTCATTACTCAAAACCGCAATCATGGGTAAGACTGCTGACCTGACTGCTGTCCAGAAGGCCATCATTGACACCCTCAAGCAAGAGGGTAAGACACAGAAAGAAATTTCTGAACGAATAGGCTGTTCCCAGAGTGGGAAGTCTGTGGGAAGGAAAAAGTGTGGCAGAAAACGCTGCACAACGAGAAGAGGTGACCGGACCCTGAGGAAGATTGTGGAGAAGGACCGATTCCAGACCTTGGGGGACCTGCGGAAGCAGTGGACTGAGTCTGGAGTAGAAACATCCAGAGCCACCGTGTACAGGCGTGTGCAGGAAATGGGCTACAGGTGCCGCATTCCCCAGGTCAAGCCACTTTTTAACCAGAAACAGCGGCAGAAGCGCATGACCTGGGCTACAGAGAAGCAGCACTGGACTGTTGCTCAGTGGTCCAAAGTACTTTTTTCGGATGAAAGCAAATTTTGCATGTCATTCGGAAATCAAGGTGCCAGAGTCTGGAGGAAGACTGGGGAGAGGGAAATGCCAAAATGCCTGAAGTCCAGTGTCAAGTACCCACAGTCAGTGATGGTCTGGGGTGTCAGCTGCTGGTGTTGGTCCACTGTGTTTTATCAAGGGCAGGGTCAATGCAGCTAGCTATCAGGAGATTTTGGAGCACTTCATGCTTCCATCTGCTGAAAAGCTTTATGGAGATGAAGATTTCATTTTTCAGCACGACCTGGCACCTGCTCACAGTGCCAATACCACTGGTAAATGGTTTACTGACCATGGTATTACTGTGCTCAATTGGCCTGCCAACTCTCCTGACCTGAACCCCATAGAGAATCTGTGGGATATTGGGAAGAGAAAGTTGAGAGACGCAAGACCCAACACTCTGGATGAGCTTAAAGCCGCTATTGAAGCATCCTGGGCCTCCATAACACCTCAGCAGTGCCACAGGCCGATTGCCTCCATGCCACGCTGCTTTGAAGCAGTCATTTCTGCAAAAGGATTCCCGACCAAGTATTGAGTGCATAACTGAACATAATTATTTGAAGGTTGACTTTTTTTGTATTAAAAACACTTTTCTTTTATTGGTCGGATGAAATATGCTAATTTTTTTAGATAGGAATTTTGGGTTTTCATGAGCTGTATGCCAAAATCATCAATATTAAAACAATAAAAGGCTTGAACTACTTCAGTTGTGTGTAATGAATCTAAAATATATGAAAGTCTAATGTTTATCAGTACATTACAGAAAATAATGAACTTTATCACAATATGCAAATTTTTTGAGAAGGACCTGTATGTTATGCATTGGTTAGCACTATACTACAAAATAAAAGCTATATCCCCCATAGACATTTTTATATTTTGTTTGGATGTGGAAAACTGGAGACTTGGCAAGTAAAACATTGCCTTTCTATTGGTGGGTCTTTTTAAGAAGACTTGTGAATTAATACACTCAAACAAAAAAACTAAAAAAGAGGTGCATAGAGTACCATATGCAATTTTAACCCCTTAAGGACCCTGGGATTTTCCATTTTTTCATTTCCGGTTTTCGCTCCCGCCTTCCCATAGTCCTAACTTTTTTATTTTTCCATTCACATAGCCTTATGAGGGCTTATTTTTTGCGGGACAAGTTGTATTTCTAATGGCACCATTTAGGGTAAAAACGCAATTCTGATAAAGTTTTTTTTTTTTTTTACACTGTGCTACTATGCGGTTAATTTGACTTGTTATCTTCATTCACCAGGTCAGTATGGTTCCAACGATACCATAATTGTATAATTTTTCTTGCGTTTTAATACTGAAAAAAGAATTAAAACCTTCGAGGAAATTTTTTCATAACCATATTCAGACCCCTATAACTTTTTTGCAGCTATGTGTACGGGGCTGTGTGAGGGCTCATTTTTGTGGGACAATCTGTTCTTTTCAGTGATAATTTTAAGTGTGTGCAACTTTTTGATTACTTTTTATTAAAAAATTATTGGGTAGTTGAAGTGACAAAAAGATGGCAAATTGGCTGTTTTTATTTTTTCCCCGCTACGCCATCTGCCGCATGCCATTAATATTTTTAATAGTATGGGCATTTTCACACGCAGTGATGCCCATGATGTTTATTTTTTTTATTGGCTAAGTATATATTTTTTATTTTAAGGAAAGAAGGAGATTTGAACTTTTATTTTAATTTTTTTATATTTGTAAAAACTTTTTTTTTTTTTACTTTTTTTAAGTCACCTTGGGTGACAATAACTGGCAATCATTCGATTGTCCATAGTATTTAGTGATGGGTAAATAGCCATCATTGAAGACTTCATTTGCACTATATCAATACAAGGCTGCCACCTAGTGCCCTGTATTATTATATATACATCTAATTGACTCTGAAGCCGGCTTGAGGCATCTGGAAGGTAAGATGTATGCGATCAGCCTTAAAATAGTAGCGACATCGTGGCTAAAGTCCCCGCTACACACGCGAGCGGGTGCCATGTTTAAGGATCGGACTCATGACGTACAGCTACGTCATGGGTCCTTAAAGGATTAAAGAAAGCCAAAATATTTATGAACATCAACAATGTTTTAATAAATCTACAAAGTTAATAAAGGAGCACAAAATTAAATTAATAAGTATCATTAAAATACCCTATTTAAATGCATTTGATGCACATGAGTACTTTCGCTATTTAATAGAGCACAGCTCAAAAGCAGTACCTAAATATATATATATATATATATACATACAGTCATGGGCATAAATGTTGGCACTCCTGAAATTTTTCAAGAAAATGAAGTATTTCTCAAAGATAAGTATTGCAGTAACATGTTTTGCTATACACACGTTTATTACCTTTGTGTGTATGGGAACAAAACAAAAAAAGGGAGGAAAAAGCAAATTGGACATAATGTCACAACAAACTCCAAAAATGGGCTGGACAAAATTATTGGCACCCTTTCAAAATTGTGGATAAATAAGATTGTTTCAAGCATGTGATGCTCCTTTAAACTCACCTGGGGCAAGTAATAGGTGTGGGCCATATAAAAATCACACATGAAAGCAGATAAAAAGGAGAGAAGTTCACTTAATCTTTGCATTGTGTGTCTGTGTGCGCATTGTGTGTCTGTGTGCGCCACACTAAGCATGGACAACAGAAATAGGAGAAGAGAACTGTCTGAGAACTTGAGAACCAAAATTGTGGAAAAATATCAATCTCAAGGTTACAAGTCCATCTCCAGAGATCTAGATTTGCCTTTGTCAACAGTGCGCAACATTATCAAGAAGTTTGCAACCCATGACACTGTAGCTAATCTCCCTGGGCATGGACGGAAGAGAAAAATTTATGAAAAGTGTCAACGCAGGATAGCCCCAAACAAGTTCCAAAGATATTCAAGCTGTCCTGCAGGCTCAGGGAGCATCAGTGTCAGCGCAAACTATCCGTCGACATTTAAATGAAATAAAACACTATGGCAGGAGACCCAGGAAGACCCCACTGCTGACACAGAGACATAAAAAAGCAAGACTACATTTTGCAAAAATGAACTTAAGTAAGCCAAAATCCTTCTGGGAAAACATCTTGTGCACAGTTGAGACCAAGATAGAGCTTTTTGGTAAAGCACATCATTCTACTGCTTACCGAAAACGGAATGAGGCCTACAAAGAAAAGAACACAGTACCTACAGTGAAATATGGTGGAGGTTCATTGATGTTTTGGGGTTGTTTTGCTGCCTCTGGCACTGGATGCCTTGAATGTATGCAAGGTATCATGAAATCTGAGGATCACCAACGGATTTTGGGACGCACTGTAGAGCCCACTGTCAGAAATCTGGGTTTGCGTCCGAGATCTTGGGTCTCCCAGCAGGACAATGACCCTAAACATACGTCAAAAAGCACTCAGAAATGGATGGTAAAGTGCTGGAGAGTTCTGAAGTGGCCACCAATGAGTCCAGATCTAAATCCCATTGAACACCTGTGGAGAGATCTTAAAATTGCTGTTGGGAAAAGGCGCCCTTCCAAGAAACCTGGAGCAGTTTGCTAAGAAAGAGTGGTCCAAAATTCTGGGTGAGAGGTGTCAGAAGCTCATTGATGGTTATAAGAAGCTACTGATATCAGTAATTTTTTCCAAAGGGTGTGCAACCAAATATTAAGTTAAGGGTGTCAATAATTTTGTCCCGACCATTTTTGGAGTTTGGTGTGACATTATGTCCAATTAGCTTTTTTTACTCCCCTTTTTGGTTTTGTTCCAATACACACAAAAGGAATAAACATGTGTATAGCAAAACGTGTGTTACTGCAATACTTTTCTGTGAGAAATACTTCATTTTCTTGAAAAATTTCAGGGGTGCCAACATTTACAGCCATGACTGTATATATATATATATATATATATATATATGTATATATATATATATATATATATATATATACACACATACACACAATAGGTATGGACTACTTTTTTGGATTGTATTAAAGTGTTGTCCTTGCATTTTGAACCGCCATTTCCACCCAATGTTCATCAGGTTGCTGATGGTCTCTACTTCCTGGACTCTCTCCACACAGAGGAAATGCTCACTCTGCCAATGACTGGCATTAATGGTGACCTGCCTTAGTCAGTGACTGGTTTTGAATGGGCATTTCCTATATGTGGAGATTGACCATGTGACTTAGGCACCAATTAAATGTAAATACAAATAAATGAAGTATCTTACTACATTCAAGGCAGGATATCAATAAACCTAATTTATTCACATAAAACGAATGTATTGGCATAAAACTCATAAAATCTACATACATATAATATAAAACATAAATGTGTACATATGTCCAGGTGGTAATATTCAGTCAGCCCTTTCCTCAGCGGCAAAGGGGCTTGATCCCCGAAACGCGAATGGTTCATGACAGCACAGGACTCCACTATGGAATATTGAGGTGCCAACAACATCGGGCATCCTACCCCTCGGACCCCCTGTGAAACGACATCCGATATAAAGATCAACATACGGTCCGGACTCTAGGACCCAGCGTATCACCAGCCTTTCACAGAGCAGTGTGTAATACGTGAGATACAGCTAGGTCACGTGGGACGCCACGTTTGAGACCTGCTAACTGCTCAGGACGCTGGGTGAGTTTAAGCAGCTGCTGCTGGATGAGCCCACAGGAACAGAAGAGGGGTAAAGTACTCTGCCCTATGGGGCTTATTTGAAAATATTATACCAGTGATTCCTATTGCATGCAGACGCCTAAACGGGTGATCTAGTGCGGACAATCATAAGTGACTCAAGCGCCACCAGGCGATTATATTTAGCGTGGACATTTACGATTGACGCCGATCTGGCGATGATACATGGTCACAGGGCTGACTGAATATTACCACCTGGACATATGTACACATTTATGTTTTATATTATATGTATGTAGATTTTATGAGTTTTATGCCAATACATTAGTTTTATGTGAATAAATTAGGATTATTGATATCCTGCCTTGAATGTAGTCAGATATTTGTGTGCCCTCCAATTACTTCATTTAATTGAATTTTTCTTAACGGATTTGGGTGAATCCGCGGAGTGAGCATTGGGTCCTTGGAAGAGGTGGGGTGAGCCGCTGTACACAGGTATATTTGTAAATGTAAATACAGTAGCAGTGAATCAGTAGAGGTAAAGTATGACTTTTTGTTTTTTAAACCACTCTGAGCCTTCATAAAAAGTGCTTTATTGGATTAAATCTTCATGACAGGATCCCTTTAATGTGTCATTTGATTATGATATTGTCTTGAAAATAAATTAAGCATACTCTTTTGTTTGGATCTAGTGTATCCATCATATAAATTTGTTGTGACTAAGTGTAATTTAAATGTTGCTACCCAAACAAAGATATTCTTGTTCAACGTGTTTCTTCTTGTTTCATATGTAGTTAAAATGATATTTATAAAAACACAGCCAAAGAAATGTTTTTCCCATTAAGCTCTGCTCCAATGTGATATACCATAACTTAGCCTGAACAATGAGAATACTAAGAAGGTTTAATGCAATGGTCATAGTATATATATATATATATTATTTTTATATGTTTTGTTTTACTTTCATTATAAATTGCTAACCCTCAGGGCTGCTTATTGTGGTTTTTATTAACCCCCTTCCCGCATTATCACGTATATGTATGTGAGGGATTGCGGTTTCTTGCCGCATCCTCAAATGCATGTACATGATGTGATCGGATGGGTGCAGGAGCTTCACCCACCCTTTCCGCAGCTTGGGCCATCTTTAACTGACAGCCAGGCCCCTGCTGCATCCACCAGCATTGCTGGTTGATTAACCCTTCACATGCCGCAGTCAGCACTGACCGCAGCACGTGCGGGGTTTACAGAGGGAGAGGGCTCCCTCTGCCTCCATCAGCCCACTGCACTGGAGTGAGAGGGGGCCGATAGTTCCTATGGAAGGCCTGATGCCTTACACAGGTATCGGAGCCTGCCAGCTACCGAAGCCCAGTAGATCCAGCCTTGGTCTCCTAGTCAACTGTCAGCATCTTACTGTTTAAGATGCTGACAGTTCAATGCAGTGCAGTGCAGATTAAACCCTAAAAAGTGGGACAAATATAAAAAGTAATAAAAAAATTAATTAAAAAAGTTTTTTATATTAAAAAAATAAAGTTTCAAGTAAAGAAAAAATATATAGGTATTGCCACATCCATAACGACCGGCTCTATAAAAATGTCACATGATCAACATGATCAACTACACATGATCTATCTTGTCAGGACAACTCCATAAAAAACAAAAAATAAAAACGGTGCCATAAAAGCCATTTTGTGGTTACCTTGCCTCACAAAAAACATAATATCCAGCAATCAAAAATCATATGTACCCCAAAATAGCACTAACAAAACTGTCACCTTATCCTGCAGTTTCCAAAATGGGGTCACTTTTTGGGAGTTTCTACAGTAGGGGAGCATCAGGGTGTCTTTAAATGTGACATGGCACCTAAAAAGCATTCCAGCTAAATCTGTCCTCCAAAAACAATATGGCGCTCCTTTCCTTTTGATCCCTTCTGTGTACCCATATAGCAGTTTACTACCACATATGGGGTGTTTCTGTTTATATGCAGACTCATGGTAATAAATATTGAGTTTTGTTTGGCTGTTAACCCTTATTGTGTTACAGGAAAAAAATGGATACAAATCTGCAAAAAAATTTTTATATCATCTCCTTTAATTCTTATGGAACACCTAAAGGGTTAACCAAGTTTTTAAAATTCGTTTTGAATAATTTGAGGGGTGTAGTTTCTAAAGTGAATTGGAAATCAAAAAGTGAGTTTGGAAATTTTCTTTAAAAATTTCTAAATTGCTTCTAAAATTCAAAGCCTTCTAACATCCGAAAACAATAAAATGACATTTACAAAATGGTGCCAACCTAAAGTAAACATATGGGAAATATTACGCAGTAACTATTTTAAGAGGTATCACTGTCTTAAAGGCAAATAAATAAAAATTTAGAAAATAGTGAATTTTTCAAAATTTTCCATAGATTTGTTGTTTTTTTTTTTATAAAAAAAGGTAAAACATTTTGACTCAAATTTACCACTAACATGAAGTACAATGTGTCACGAGAAAACAATCTGAGAATTTCTAGGATAATTAAAAGTGTTATTACCACAGAAAGTGCAAAATGTCAGATTTGCACAATGTGATCTGGTCCTTATGGTGAAAATGGCTTAGTCTTGAAGGGGTTAAAGGATCATTGTTAGTGTAATTTAAATATTATCTTTCTGTTTGACTACATAGAAGACCTGTGATATTTCTTACCATAAATGTTATTTTTTTTTTAAATATGAAATATCACCCTAAAAACACATAAACAGGTTTTGAGTTTTTGACTGAATGAATTAACCAGGCATGTGAAGATAGTTTTTAAAATTACCAGTGGGTTTATGAGCAGTTCTGAAAAGAAGCATGAACTAAAATTGATCAACAATAATATAAAAAGACTGATATTAAATTAGGCTTGTTTCACACTGCTGACAGCCTGTTCCAGCAGGCTGTTCTGGCCAAAAAAATTCTCCAGGCAATAACTGCTGTATGCAGCGGTATTTGTCCAGCCGAATTTCTGCATATTTGATGGTTCGCGGCTGGATTACTGCCAGACCCCATTATAGTTAAAGGGGCCGAATGACATTCTGGTAGCTCCTGGTAATGCCGGATACGGCAAACTGCTCCCGGCCGGAACAGCCTGCTGGATCAGTAAATGCACATTTCAAATAAGCCTTATGAAGACTATTAGGCTGCATGTCTTTTTTTTTTATATGTTTTCTACATCTCTGAAAATATCATTTAAATAATTACATTGATTCTTGGGTTACTCTTGTCTAAATTTCAGAAACCATTTATTGTAATAAATGTGCAGTAAGATATAACATCACATCTCTGTAAGTATTACAACATTTATCTAGAAGAAATTAAAGAATTTATATTACAACATGCAGAGGAAAATACATTATTTTCCAACTAAGGCCTGAACCCCGGTGTCCTAGGAAACCTGGTGATGGGTTGTTCCTTATTTTGTTTAAAGATTAAACTTATTGAATATAATTAAAATGACTCAAGGATACAAGGACACTAATATGTACTAAAGAAAATATGAATATACCTTATTTCCCACATTATAAGACACACTTTCCCAAAAAGTAGGGTGAAAATGGTAGAGCAGCTTATCAAGCGAATAGTGCTTCGATTATGGACGTGCTTACTAGCACAAAGTAGGAAAGAGGAGCAGGGAATCTGCTCTCCTTGTGCTGACTGTACTCACCACTCCCTGCATTCTTTAGCTGGTGCTATGCACTATGCTGTGACCTAACATTACACAGCATAAGCACACACTATGACCTGGTGCTGTGCATCCTCAGGTCATAGTACAGCGCTGTGCCAGCAGAATACCAGGGAGGGGTGAGTGTAGAGCATGCTGGATATGAGTGTTACAGCATTATCTGGAGTAGGAGAGGTAAGTTAATTTATTTACTTTATGTCTCATCTAAGGTCTGATGAGGAAAAGAAGTCTGATGGAGATCTGACCTGAGGTGTGATAAGTTATGGGGTATGATTTAGGAGTCTCATGTGAGGTCTCATGAAGAGTGGGGGGTCTGATGCAAGGTTTGAAGAGGAATGGGTGTCTGATTTGGGAGTCTGATCTGAAGTCTGATGAAGACTGGGTGTCTAATTTGGGGGGGGTGGTGATGTGCACAGTATAAGTGCTGGAAGGCGTGTATATCCCACCTAGATTCCACAGCTGGGTGAGATAAATAAAATCCAGAAAGCTGCAGGGGTTTCAGCAAAGCATAGTTTGCTGAGACAGTTTTGTCTACATCTTTGTTCTGGGCTGGATTTCATTTGGACTGGTTAATAGGTTTGGTAGTGGGATCTGCCAGTCCACACCCTTTCAGTACGTGTGTTTTCTTTTGCCGAAGGGCCTACTGTAATCAAGGAGTGATAAAACCAACCCTCTGTGTGTAAGTCTGGGGAGAGAGGACTTGGAAACAGAGGCCTACATAGGCTCTGGGTAGTCTGAGCCAGCAGGGCTGAGGGGCCACGAAGCTATGTGAAGCCAGATCTCTTCCCTATCTGGACTTGTGTGTTTGATGACCAGATCTGCTCAGGGTTGGAGCTTAAGACCCTGTGTATAAGCTGTGCTTAGAGGTGAGTCAAGGAAAAGTACTGTGTATTAGTTAGAGCTGAAACAGGCAGGTGTTTATTTTGCTGCTTATGTTTATGCAGGTGCTGAAGTGTCACAATAAAGTACAAGTTTGAACATTAAATTATGTTGTCTGCGAAGAAGTCTGTAATTGCGACCTCCTGAGAGAAAGCGATCCCTTACAGGGGTCTGATGAAGAATATGTTTTTCTTATTTTCCTTATTTATCTTATGGTCAGAGGACATCTTATGGTGCAGGAAATACAATATTTAAAGTGCTTTCCCTTGCAAGCTCATCCATACAACACACAGTGATTGTCTGCTATGCTACAAATTCAGCAGGGATATTTCATGGTCAAAGTCATTTTTTCAATAAATCCATTCATGCACAGTACACTTGATATTCCTCTTAGTGTAAGGCCACACAGTCAGGCTTCCGCATGCAGTTTTAGAATCCAAAACCAGGATATATATAAATATATATTTATACACACAGTGGATATAAAAAGTCTACACCCTGTTAAAATGTCAGGTTTCTGTGATGTAAAAAAATGAGATAAAGATAAATCATTTCAGAACTTTTTCCACCTTTAATATGACCTATAAACTGTACCACTCAATTAAAAAAACAAACTGAAATCTTTTAGGTAGATGGAAGAAAAAATATAAAAATAAAATAATATGGTTGCATAAGTGTGAACACCCTTAAACTAATACTTTGTTGAAGCACCTTTTGATTTAATTACAGCACTCAGTCTTTTTGGGTATGAGTCTATCAGCATGGCACATTTTGACTTTGCAAAAACACTCCAAATCTATCAGATTACCGACGCATCTCCTGTGCACAGCCGTCTTAAGATCACCACACAGATTTTCAATCGGATTCAGGTCTGGGCTCTGGCTGGGCCAATCCAAAACTTTAATCTTCTTCTGGTGAAGCCATTCCTTTGTTGATTTGGATGTATGCTTTGGGTCGTTGTTATGTTGAAAGATGAAGTTCCTCTTCATGTTCCGCTTTCTAGCAGAAGGTTTTATGCCAATATTGAATGGTATTCGGAACTGTTTATAATTCCCTCTAGCTTAACTAAGGCTGAAGAAAAACAGCCCCAAAAGCATGATGCTGCCACCACCATGCTTCACTCTGGGTATGCTGTTCCTTTGGTGATGTGCAGTGTTGTTTTTGTGGCAAACATATCTTTTGGAATTTTGGCCAAAAAGTTCAACCTTGGTTTCATCAGATCATAACACCTTTTCCCACATGCTTTTGGGAGACTTCAGAAGTGTTTTTGCAAAATGTAGCCTGGTTTGGATGTTTTTCTTAAGAAAGGGCTTTCGTCTTGCCACTCTACCCTACAGCCCAAACATACAGAATACGGGAGATTGCTGTCACATGTACCACACAGCCAGTACTTGCCAGATATTCTTGCACCTCCTTTAATGTTGCTGTAGGCCTCTTGGTAGCCTCCCAGACCAGTTTTATTCTCGTCTTTTTATAAATTTTGGAGGGACGTCCAGTTCTTGGTAATGTCACTGTTGTGCCATGTTTTCTCCACTTGATGATGATTGTCTTCACTGTTTTTCATGGTATATCTAATGCCTTGGAAATTCTTTTGTACCCTTCTCCTGACTGATACTTTTTAACAATGAGAATCCCTCTGATGCTTTGGAAGTAGGGTTGAGCGAACCCAAACTGTTAAGTTCGGGTTCGTACCAAACTTTAGGATTTTTGGACCCAAACTTTTCAGTAAAAGTTAGGGTTCGGGTTTGGTGTTCGGCGAGTTAATGTCACTTTTTGAAAGGCTGTAGAGCAGCCAATCAACAAGTCTTTAACTCGTGTGCCCTTAGAAGCCATCACAGCCATGCCTACTAATGGCATGGCTGTGATTGGCCAGTGCAGCATGTGACACAGCCTCGATATAAGCTGGAGTCACGTAGCCCTGCACGTCACTCTGCTCTTATTAGTGTAGGGATAGGGTGCTGCTGCTGTGAGGGAGAGAATAGGAAAGAATCAGTTATCAGAAGTGCTTGTAAACTCAGCGATCTACAGCGATTTTGTTTTGTGGGTGCAGTGCACCATTTTTTTACCCTGCTCTGAGCCTAGTGACACAGAAAAAGAACTTTAATCCGTCTGTTAGTTAGGTGGGCATCGGCAGCCATATTTGCATATTTGCATTTCTGACAGTGAAATACAAGCTGGAAATACAGCAATTATATTCTGGGTTTAACCACTTCAGCCCCGCTAGGTGAAACCCCCTTCATGACCAGAGCACTTTTTACACTTCGGCACTACACTCCTTTCACCGTTTATCGCTCGGTCATGCAACTTACCACCAAATTGAATTTTACCTCCTTTTCTTCTCACTAATAGAGCTTTCATTTGGTGGTATTTTATTGCTGCTGACATTTTTACTTTTTTTGTTATTAATTAAAATGTAACGATTTTTTTGCAAAAAAATGACATTTTTCACTTTCAGCTGTAAAATTTTGCAAAAAAAACGACATCCATATATACATTTTTCGCCAAATTTATTGTTCTACATGTCTTTGATAAAAAAAAAATGTTTGGGCAAAAAAAAAAAATGGTTTGGGTAAAAGTTATAGCATTTACAAACTATGGTACAAAAATGTGAATTTCCGCTTTTTGAAACAGCTCTGACTTTCTGAGCACCTGTCATGATTCCTGAGGTTCTACAATGCCCAAACAGTAGAAAACCCCCACAAATGACCCCATTTCGGAAAGTAGACACCCTAAGGTATTCGCTGATGGGCATAGTGAGTTCATAGAACTTTTTATTTTTTGTCACAAGTTAGCGGAAAATGATGATGATTTTATTTTTTTTATTTTTTCTTACAAAGTCTCATATTCCACTAACTTGCGACAAAAAATAAAAAATTCTAAAAACTTGCCATGCCCCTCACGGAATACCTTGGGGTGTCTTCTTTCCAAAATGGGGTCACTTGTGGGGTAGTTATACTGCCCTGGCAATTTAGGGGCCCAAATGTGTAAGAAGTACCTTGCAATCAAAATGTGTAAAAAATGGCCTGCGAAATCCGAAAGGTGCACTTTGGAATATGTGCCCCTTTGCCCACCTTGGCTGCAAAAAAGTGTCACACATCTGGTATTGCCGTACTCAGGAGAAGTTGGGCAATGTGTTTTGGGGTGTCATTTTACATATACCCATGCTGGGTGAGAGAAATATCTTGGCAAAAGACAACTTTTCCCATTTTTTTATACAAAGTTGGCATTTGACCAAGATATTTTTCTCACCCAGCATGGGTATATGTAAAATGACACCCCAAAACACATTCCCCAACTTCTCCTGAGTACGGCGATACCACATGTGTGACACTTTTTTGCAGCCTAGATGCGCAAAGGGGCCCAAATTCCTTTTAGGAGGGCATTTTTAGACATTTGGATCCCAGACTTCTTCTCACACTTTCGGGCCCCTAAAAAGCCAGGGCAGTATAAATACCCCACATGTGACCCCACTTTGGAAAGAAGACACCCCAAGGTATTCAATGAGGGGCATGGCGAGTTCCTAGAATTTTTTTTTTTTTTGCATAAGTTAGCGGATATTGATTTTTTTTTGTTTTTTTCTCACAAAGTCTCACTTTCCGCTAACTTAGGACAAAAATTTCAATCTTTCATGGACTCAATATGCCCCTCACGGAATACCTTGGGGTGTCTTCTTTCCGAAATGGGGTCACATGTGGGGTATTTATACTGCCCTGGCTTTTTAGGGGCCCTAAAGCGTGAGAAGAAGTCTGGAATATAAATGTCTAAAAATGTTTACGCATTTGGATTCCGTGAGGGGTATGGTGCGTCCATGTGAGATTTTATTTTTTGACACAAGTTAGTGGAATATGAGACTTAGTAAGAAAAAACAAAAACAAAAACAAACAAAAAATTTCCGCTAACTTGTGCCAAAAAAAATGTCTGAATGGAGCCTTACCGGGGGGGGTGATCAATGACAGGGGGGTGATCAATGACAGGGGGGTGATCACCCATATAGACTCCCTGATCACCCCCCTGTCATTGATCACCCCCCTGTAAGGCTCCATTCAGACATCCGCATGATTTTTTACGGATCCATGGATACATGGATCGGATCCACAAAACACATGCGGACGTCTGAATGGAGCCTTACAGGGGGGTTATCAATGACAGGTGGTGATCAGGGTAATCAGGGTGATCACCCCCCTGTCACTGATCACCCCCCCTGTAAGGCTCCATTCAGACATCCGCATGATTTTTTACGGATCCATGGATACATGGATCGGATCCACAAAACACATGCGGATGTCTGAATGGAGCCTTACAGGGGGGTTATCAATGACAGGGGGTGATCAGGGTAATCAGGGTGATCACCCCCCTGTCACTGATCACCCCCCCTGTAAGGCTCCATTCAGACATCCGCATGATTTTTTACGGATCCATGGATACATGGATCGGATCCACAAAACGCATGCGGACGTCTGAATGGAGCCTTACAGGGGGGTTATCAATGACAGGGGGTGATCAGGGTAATCAGGGTGATCACCCCCCTGTCACTGATCACCCCCCCTGTAAGGCTCCATTCAGACATCCGCATGATTTTTTACGGATCCATGGATACATGGATCGGATCCACAAAACACATGCGGACGTCTGAATGGAGCCTTACAGGGGGGTTATCAATGACAGGGGGTGATCAGGGTGATCAGGGTGATCACCCCCCTGTCACTGATCACCCCCCCTGTAAGGCTCCATTCAGACATCGCATGATTTTTTACGGATCCATGGATACATGGATCGGATCCACAAAACGCATGCGGACGTCTGAATGGAGCCTTACAGGGGGGTTATCAATGACAGGGGGTGATCAGGGTAATCAGGGTGATCACCCCCCTGTCACTGATCACCCCCCCTGTAAGGCTCCATTCAGACATCCGCATGATTTTTTACGGATCCATGGATACATGGATCGGATCCACAAAACGCATGCGGACGTCTGAATGGAGCCTTACAGGGGGGTTATCAATGACAGGGGGTGATCAGGGTAATCAGGGTGATCACCCCCCTGTCACTGATCACCCCCCCTGTAAGGCTCCATTCAGACATCCGCATGATTTTTTACGGATCCATGGATACATGGATCGGATCCACAAAACGCATGCGGACGTCTGAATGGAGCCTTACAGGGGGGTTATCAATGACAGGGGGGTGATCAGGGAGTGTATATGGGTGATCACCCGCCTGTCATTGATCACCCCCTGTAAGGCTCCATTCAGACGTCCGCATGTGTTTTGCGGATCCGATCCATGTATCCATGGATCCGTAAAAATCATGCGGACGTCTGAATGGAGCCTTACAGGGGAGTGATCAATGACAGGGGGGTGATCAATGACAGGGGGTGATCAGGGAGTGTATATGGGTGATCACCCGCCTGTCATTGATCACCCCCCTGTAAGGCTCCATTCAGACGTCCGTATGCTTTTTGCGGATCCGATCCATGTATCCGTGGATCCGTAAAAATCATACGGACGTCTGAACGGAGCCTGACAGGGGGGTGATCAATGACAGGGCGGTGATCAATGACAGGGGGGTGATCAGGGAGTTTATATGGGGTGATCATGGGTGATCAGGGGTTTATAAGGGGTTAATAAGTGACGGGGGGGGTGTAGTGTAGTGTAGTGTAGTGTGGTGTTTGGTGCGACTGTACTGACCTACCTGAGTCCTCTGGTGGTCGATCCTAACAAAAGGGACCACCAGAGGACCAGGTAGGAGGTATATTAGACGCTGTTATGAAAACAGCGTCTAATATACCTGTTAGGGGTTAAAAAATTCGGATCTCCAACCTGCCAGCGAGCGATCGCCGCTGGCAGGCTGGAGATCCACTCGCTTACCTTCCGTTCCTGTGAGCGCGCGCGCCTGTGTGCGCGCGTTCACAGGAAATCTCGCGTCTCGCGAGATGACGCATATATGCGTGACTGTGCGCAGGGCTGCCACCTCCGGAACGCGAATCTGCGTTAGGCGGTCCGGAGGTGGTTAAAGAAACACCCATTTTTTGCAAGACCCTACATCTGGGGCCTTTGTTGCATCTGTCACAGTGAAATACAAGCTTGAAATACTGCAATTATATTCAGGGTTTTAAAAAATCACCCATCTTTTGCAAGACCCTACATCTGGGGCCTTTGCTGCATTTGTCACAGTGAAATACAAGCTTGAAATACTGGAATTATATTCTGGGTTTAAACGCAATTTTTTTGCAATATCCTACATCTGGGGCCTTTGCTGCATTTGTCACAGTGAAATACAGGCTTGAAATACTGCAATTATAATCTGTGTTTTAAAAAAAACACCCATTTTTTGCAGTACCATACATCTAGGGCCTTTGCTGCATTTGTCACATTGAAATACAAGCATTAGAGAGTGCTGTTATATTCTGGTATTTAAAAAAAACACAGATTTTGGGCAAGATAATAAATTTGCGACCTTTGCTGCATTTCTGACAGTCCAATACAAGCATGATATACCGCTGTTATATTTTGGTATTAAAAAAAATACTGGAATTATATTCTGGGTTTAAAGAAAACTATTTTTTTTTTGCAATATCCTACATCTGCGGCCTTTGCTGCATTAGTCACAGTGAAATACAAGCTTGAAATACTGCAATTATATTCTGTGTTTAAAAAAAAGCACCAATTTTTTGCAATACCCTACATCTGTGGCCTTTGCTGCATTTGTCACCGTGAAATACAAGCGTTAGATAGTGCTGTTATATTCTGGTATCCTTAAAAAAACCATTTTGGGCAAGATAATACATTTGTGGCCTTTGTTGCATTTGTCACAGTGAAATACAAGCTTGAAATACTGCAATTATATTCTGTGTTTAAAAAAAAAACACCAATTTTTTGCAATAGCCTACATCTGCGGCCTTTGCTGCATTTCTGACAGTCCAATACAAGCGTAATATACTGCTGTTATATTCTGGTATTAAAAAAAACACCCATTTTGGGCAAGATAATACATTTGCATACTTTGTTGCATTTGTGACAGTCAAATACAACCAGTCAATACTGCAGTTACATTGTTGGTTGACAAATTAAAAAATGTTGGGACCGTGAAGTAATTGTATAAAATTTCCCTGTCACGCTGTTGTGTGACCTCAAGAAATGTTTCCTCTTTATGACACTGGCACTGCCTTACTCTCAGTGAACTTAATTGTTGACTATTGGCGGTTACATTGTCGCCTCACAAAAACCATCTGTTAGTTTGGTGGGTGAACGCAAATAATGAGGAGAGCGTCAAATAAGGGACGTGGCCCCGGTCGTGGTGCTGCTGGAGGAGCTGCTGTTGCAGGAAGAGGACATGGTCGATCCGTGCCAGCTACACGCACAAGTGAAATACCTTCCTCAGGTGCGAGTAGGCGACAGAACCTTCAGGGTTATTTGGTAGGGCCGAATGCGGCTCTAGGAATGGTGAGGCCAGAACAAGTACAGGCGATAGTAGATTGGATAGCTGACAGTGCCTCCAGTTCCTTCACATTGTCTCCCACCCAGTCTCCTGCTGAAAGATCAAAGTTGGCACCTGCAGCCCATGTTCATCAGTCCTTCACCTCACCCCCTTGCAAATCAGCCAAGCAGTCTGAGCCCCAAGTCATGGAGCAGTCTCTTATGCTTTTTGATGACTCTGCTAGCAGGGTTTCCTAGGGCCATCCACATAGCCCTGCACAGATGCCCAAGCACTTATGCTTCAGGATGAGTACATGGGAGGACCACTGCAGCACGTCTCGGATGATGACGAAACACAGGTTCCAACTACTGTGGATTTCTGCAGTTTGCAGACCGACAATGAGGGCAGGGGTGAAGCCTGGGTGGAAGATGATGTGGAGGACGATGAGGTCCTCGACCCCACATGTAATCAAGGTCATGCGAGTGACCTGTGTAGTTTGGAGGAAGAGGCGGTGGTCGCACAGAGCCACCAGCACAGCAGAAGAGAGAGCAGGGTGCAGAAGCGGAGCGGTCGTCCCCTAGACAGTACGCCTGCTACTGCCCACTGCAGCAACGGACCGAGCACACCAAAGCCAGCTCCAAAGAGTTCCCTTGCGTGGGAGTTCTTCAGACAATGTGCTGACGACAAGACACAAGTGGTTTGCACGCTATGTATTGAGAGCCTGAAGCAAGGCATAAACGTTCTCAACCTGAGCACAACCTGCATGACCAGGCATCTAAGTGCAAAGCACGAGCTGCAGTGGAGTAGACACCTCAAAAACCAAGAAGAAGGTCTCTGGCTCCTCCTGCTTTCTCTTCTGCTGCAGTCTTGGCCTCTTAATCCACCTCTGGAGTGATAAAGGCACCTGCACACCCCGCAAACGGGATCTGCCAGCAACTCCACCACCTGGGTCACGAAGCATCTCCACAATGTCCCATGGAAGCGTTCAACTCTCAATCTCCCAAACACTGGAGCAAAAGAGGAAGTACCCCCCTACCCACCCGCGATCCCTGGCACACTGGGTAAATGCAGTGGCGGCTGGGCCTTAGGCGGATACTAGTTTGGCACATGTCCTTCCACCACCGAGGATTGCAGGGCGTTTCTCTTTTCCTCCCTGTTGCTTCCTCCTCCTACTCCGCTTCCTCATACTCTACCGCTTCCTCATCCGGAAAGCGTAACACCTTTACCACCAACTTCAGCACAGCAAGTGGTAAACGACAGCAGGCAGTTTTAAAACGTATCTGTTTGGGGGACAAACCCCACACCGCGCAGTTGCTGTGGATGGGCATTGAACAACAGACCGATAAGTGGTTGGTGCCAGTGAGCCTCAAGCCCTGCCTGGTGGTGTGCCATAATGGGTGAAATCTCGTAGTAGCTCTGGAACTAGCCGGTTTGATGTACATCCCTTGCCTGGCGCAGGTGCTGAATTTGGTGGTGCAGAGGTTCCTTAAAAATTACCCCGATATGTCAAAGCTGCTGCAGAAAGTGCAGGCCGTCTGTGCATGCTTTCAGCGTTGTCACCCTGCTGCTGCTCGTCTGTCAGCGCTGCAGCGTAACTTTGGCCTTCCCGCTCTCCGCTTCATATGTGACATGCCCACAAGGTGGGACTCCACCTTGCACATGCTGGCCAGACTGTGCGAGCAGGAGCAGGCAATAGTGGTTTCAGCTGCAGCACGCACGGGTGAGACGCTCTGCGGAACAGTACCACTTCACCACCAATGACTGGGCCTCCATGCAAGACCTGTGTGCCTTGTAGCGCTGTTTCGAGTATTCCACCAACATAGCCAGTGCTGATGAAGCCGTTCTCAGTGTTACTATCCAACTTCTATGCCTCCTTGAAAAAACGATTCGGGCGATGATGGAAGAGGATGTGGCACAGGAGGAGGAAGAGGGATCATTTAATAGGGTTTCCGGCCAGTCTTTTACAAGTGGCTCTGAGTGTGGGTTTCTGCACCCACGAACGCTAGGTACACAATTGTCCAGCCAGGGCACAGTTCTGGAGGATGAAGAGGTGGAGGATGAGATGGAGGAGGAGGAACTGTGTTCACAGCAGGGTGGCACCCAAACCATCTCATTGCCATCACTAGTGCGTGGCTGGGAAGATACAGAGGACATAGACGATACACCTTCCACAGAGGACATCTTTTTGTTGCCTCTGGACAGCCTGACACAGCGATTACATGCTGCAGTGTCTCCGCAATGACCGCCGAGTTGCCCACATTCTAACTTGTGCTGATTACTGGGTGGCCACGCTGCTGGATCCCCGTTGCAAGGACAATGTACCGTCCTTAATTCTGTCACTAGAGCGTGATCGTAAGATGTGCGAGTACAAGCACATGCTGGTAGACGTGCTGCTGGTGGCATTTCCACCTGACAGCGGGGGCACAGTGGAAGCACAAGGCGAATGCAGAGGAGGAGGAAGAGGTCTCCAACGCAGCTGGGGTACCACCAGCATCTCAGAAGGCAGGGTTAGCATGGCAGAAATGTGAAAAAGCTTTGTCAGCATGCCACAACAAGCGGCACCACCAGCTGATATGGAACGTCTTAGCAGGAAGCAGCATTTCAGCAACATGGTGGAGCAGTATATGTGCACACGCCTACACGTACTGAATGATTGGTCTGCCCCCTTCAACTTCTGGATCTCCGAATTGGGCACATAGCCTGATCTTGCTCTTTACGCCTTGGAGGTGCTGGCCTGCCCTGCAGTCAGTGTATCGTCTGAACGTGTTTTTAGCACGGCAGGGGGCGTTATCACAGACAAGTGCAGCCGCCTGTCCACAGCCAATGTGGACAAGCTCACGTTCATTAAAATGAACCAGGCATGGATCCCACAGGACTTGTCCGTTTCTTGTGCAGAATAGACATGTATACCGGCCTTACCCAGCCATTGTTATACTACAGCATAATTGCTCATTGTTGTATTTTTGATACTTCCCCCTCTTTTGGGGTGTACCCTAATTTAAACAAAAAATTAAAATAAAAAAATTAAAATAAAAAAAACAGTGTTGGCTAGAGATGGCCTTGCGGTTCGCCCGGCGGTCATTTCACTGCGAACTTTGCGTGTTCGTAATTCGCCGAACATTTGAACATTTGGAGATATTTGCACCTACCATATTCTTTTACATTGTGAAGAACTTTGACCCATGACACATCCATCAGGTGGTACAGGACAGCCAATTGAGATGTTTCAGCACATGGACATACCCCCTACCTTATTAATAAACCTGATCTGGCTGCCATTTTACATTCAGTGTATTTCCAGTGTAGGGAGAGGTTGCTGTGTGGAGCAGCGACAGACTGTTAGGGACACCAAACGCTAGCTGATAGGGCCACAAAAGACTTTTGAAGGACTGGTATAGGTGTACTATCGATATGTGTGATACACAGAGGGGTGCGATAAAATTATAATATACTTTTAGAATGAGTCAAAAACACATAGATCTTTATAATGATCACCTAGAAGTCAGGGGCCTAGGCGCTAGGGGCTTACTAGGAACATTTTTATATAGGGTAAGGTTCCGGACGGGGATGCTCTTATCAGGGCGGGTGGTCTGTGATTCATGAATGTGCACTGGAACCCCCCGGATTGTGGTAGGACATATGGTTTCTGATTTGTTGCCGATTTGCACCTGATTTAGTGCCGCCGAGCACTTGTTATTGCCTACCACATCTATGCTTTTTGCTTAACTTTAATAATTAAATTTATTTAGATTTTGAGGGATATCTTTTCCATTCACACGTCCGCAAAATGGGTCAGCATTAGTTCCACAATCTTGCAGAACGGGTGCAGACCCATTCATTTTCAATGAGGCCGGAATGTGCTGTCTGCATCCGCATTTTTGGATCCACATCCGCATTTGCGGATCCGCACTTCTGCATCCGTGCTTCCGTTTCCACAAAAAAATAACATGTCCTATTATTGTCCGCAATTGCAGACAAGATTAGGCATTTCCTATTCTAGTGCCGACACTAGAGAATGCCAAGAGTGTGCAAAGCAGTAATCAAAGCAAAAGGTGGCTACTTTGAAGAACCTAGAATATGACATATTTTCAGTTGTTTCACACTTTTTTGTTATGTATATAATTCCACCTGTGTTAATTCATAGTTTTGATGCCTTCAGTGTGAATCTACAATTTTCATAGTCATGAAAATAAAGAAAACTCTTTGAATGAGAAGGTGTGTCCAAACTTTTGGTCTGTACTGTATATATATAGATATATATATATATAAATATATATATATATATATATATATATATATATATTATTATATCTGCCCTTTACATTTTCTCTCCTTTCATAATCCATTATTGATTTTAGCTTCCAAAACTGCATGCAGAAATCCGACTCTGTGGCCATACTCTTATTCTTTTACTGCAGAGAGAGATAGACTGCATATGCTGCTGTGATCATATGACTTTGTGTACTAGAAAAATCACTCTACAGACACTGACACGGCCTGCAATTCCCTGTCAAAGGGGTTGTCCCATGAGTAATGTTAGAAATGAAAATAAGACATCATATAGTACATGACAATCTCTCTGTAACAAAGCTAGAACCAACCCTGTACTTCACATGGATCCAGAGCTCTCCACATTCATTGCTTTGCTAGATTTATATCAAGCTGGCAGCTCAAGGGGAGTGTCTTTTCTCAGAAGACATGTCTTTCTTATGTACCTCCTCCCTATCATAGCTTAGGAGGCAGTTGAAGGATGAAACTGAGCATGTGCGGCCTTCTCAGTGAGCAGGATAAAGAAATAAGAAAAAGAACAAACAGCAGGTGGCGCTATACAGATAGTTTGTATTGAGTAACTCGGTGACTGTACTACATTTTTTAATTATATGCAATTACAAATATATTCAGATCCAGGTGTTTGTTTGAAAACTGTAGAATATTTTTCGTGGGACAACTCCTTTAAGTTAAAATAGTCTAGTCATTTCAAATATATCTGCAGCAATTCAAGTTTCTTTTACTTTACCTCATAATTGAATGAATAAAGAAAGTTAACCTAATACATAGCTTAGAACACATTCATATTAGCACTGTGTCTGGTATTACATCTCTACCCATCTAATTGAATGCAGCTGAGCTACAATTGAACTACAATACCAGACACAGTACATATGTGAAGACTGAGCTATGCCTGATAAAAGATAAACATGCAGCAATCCCTTCACGCTCGTGGTCTGGATAGCTGAAGTTGAAGCAGTGGCATATCCTAGCAATATGCCATCAATAACCTTATAAGTATATTTTACTAAAGGTAAGGGTAGTATTTTAACTTTTTTTTTTAAGCTGCTTGTATGCTTTATTGCTTTATGGATGTTATAAATAGAGAGGCAATTCAAGATTCTATTTCAATTACATGCTCTACCAATCAAGATTTACCTACAGGCTTTTTTTCGTCATCCATACATAGAAGTTCTGTTAAAATCAACTGGATGAGTTTGAATGTGATGGAATAATTATCATAGATATAAAAAAAAAAAAAATCAGAGAATGGAAAGTAAATCTCCAGACTTTTCAAAGCTGTCATCATGATTAATGTATACTCCATGTTATGTAACTGTCTCTTATAAAAATCATTTTAATTGAAATGCATTGTGAACTTTATAACAGTCAATCTTGTAATTCTCCTTTTTAAATGACACATTTATTGTACTTATTTTGTGTTTTTACTATTTCCACACATTTTTTCAGCATATACACTGCCTGTCCAAAATAAAAGTCGCCACCTGGATTTAACTAAGCAAATAGTTATAAGCCTCCTATTGGAGAATTACTGCATGGGCGATTATCTTTCAGCTGGCGATAAGTTATTTAACCCCAACTGGTGCAATGAGTTGCTTCTCATTTCTTAAACAACCATGTCGAAAGACACAGCTCGTGGTCGTGGAAAAGATGTTAGTCTGTTTGAGAAGGGTCAAATCATTGGCATGCATCAAGCAGAGAAAACATCTAAGGAGATTCCAGAAACTACTAAAATCAGGTTAAGAGCTATCCAACGCATTATTAAACACTGGAAGGATAGTGGGGACCCATCGTATTAGTGGAAAAAAGGTGGCGGGATAAAAATCCTGAATGATACGTTTGGTGAAATCAAATCGAAGAAAAACAACAGTAGAACTCAGGGCTATGTTTAATAGTGAAAGTAAGAGCATTTCCACATGCACAATCCGAAGGGAACTCAAGGGATTGGGACTGAACAGCTGTGTAGCTGTAAGAAAACCACTAATCAGTGAGGCAAACCAGAAAAAAGGCTTCAATTTGCTAGAGAGCATAAAGATTTGACTCTGGAGCAATGGAAGAAGATCATATGTTCTGATGAGTCAAGATTTACCCTGTTCCAGAGTTATGGGCGCATCAAGAAGAGAGGCAGATGAAGTGATGCACCCATCATGCCTAGTGCCTACTGTACAAGCCTGTGGGGGCAGTGCTATGATCTGGGGTTGCTGTAGTTGGTCAGGTCTAGGTTCAGCAACAGTATTTGCTCCAAGAATGAGGTCAGCTGACTACCTGAACATACTGAATGGCAGGTTATTCCATCAATGGATTTTTTCTTCCCTGATGGCACGGGCATATTCCATGTTGACAATGCCAGGATTCATCCGTCTCAAATTGTGAAAGAGTGGTTCAGGGAGCATGAGACATCATTTTCACACAGAGAATGGCCACCACAGAGTCCAATCTTTGGGATGTGCTGGAGAAGGCTTTGCGCAGCAGTCAGACTCTACCATCATCAATGCAAGATCTTGGTGAAAAATTAATGCAACACTGGATGGAAATAAATCTTGTGACATTGCAGAAGCTTATCGAAACAATGCCACAGCAAGTGTGTGCCATAATCAAAGCTAAAGGTGGTCCAAGGAAATATTAGAGTGTGTGACCTTTTTCTTTTTGGACAGGCAGTGTATTTGTATGGCTTGTTATACTGTTTGAGATTAATCCCTTGTTTTGGGACCAATCCATTTTTGTAAGTTGTAGTTTTAAATGACACAAATTTGGGGAACATTTTACTAGGTGATTCGTTTTTATTAACTCTATCTGGGAGAAATTAAAAAAATACACTTCTGCTGGTGACATTTTAAATTGTAAAAGTTGTTTTAAAATGTTGCTTTATAGTATTTAAATTTTTTTATTTCTTTGCAGAATTTATTTTGTGGGATACTTACTATAATAACATTATTCTCTGGACCAGTACAATTACAGAAATTACAAATATATGTATTTTTGTAAGTCTTAGGGTACTTCCACACTAGCGTTGTTAGAATCCTGCAAGCCGTGTACAAATGGAAAGCTTTTTTTTTTGATCCGTTAGGCGGATCCAGTGATAAACCGGATCAGTCTCATCCGGTATCATCCGGAATAATGGATCCGATATTTAAATTTTTTCAAAGATCAAAAGCCCGGCACATGTGCAGACCCGAAAACCAGATCCGTCGATGCAGCAATTTCCAGAACATTTGGTAGGGGATCTGGCATTAATACATCTCTATGGAAGTTTATGCCGGATCCAGCAAGTGCAGTATTGTTCCAGGATTTTGTCTGGTCAAATACCGTACAAGGGACGGAAGGGAAGAAATCCTGATGCATACTGATACAGATTGCT